>NW_027362762.1:450224942-450548341 GCF_046119375.1 Phyllobates terribilis
CGGCGAAAACGCTGCGCTTCCACAAAATAATTGGTAATGCTGCGGATTTTTCCGCAGCGGAAATTTCCGCAGCATGTATACAGCACATGCGGATTATCATTGGGGAACATGGCAGACCTTCTACCAAGCGTTTTTTAAGCGTTTCTGCAGCGGAATTGCCGCTGCGGAAACGCTTAAAAAACGCATAGTGGGCACACAGCCTAAAAAAAAATATTATAATTAATATTGTGCCAAATTAATTTCACGTGAACTATCACATGATCTATCACAGGGGATCATGTGACATGTCACGTGATAAATCAGGTGTGTGTGGGGGGGGGCCCGCGCCTTCTAAACTGCCCGGGGCCCTTGCTACTCTTAATCCACCCCTGGGTGGCGTCACAAACTTTTTTCCCCAAATTGACTTTCCCTTTCCTTTATTTGACCGCCCTGGGCCACGGACCGGGTCACTACCACTGTGACTACCCCAATAGAAAAGGACCGGCCCCGCTACCGAGTACCCCACGGCCCCAGGGGGCCCGTTAGTTACTTCTGACGTAATGAAGATCGACAACCGGCTCCCCGCAGTTAGGCAGTGGAGAGCAGGCTGTCAATCAGCATGACAACGGCACTGACACTCCGTCAACAGAGCAAAGCAAAAGAAATGGAGTTGCTCTGTTGCAGGGTAGAATAGGCAGGTAGCTAACAACTACACGCTGGTAAGTTCTTAGCCCCATAGCAAAAAGAAACAAGTCCCAGATAACTTCTTTAATAGCTTGAATAGGGTTAAAGGGTTGTTCTAATTTTCAGTCTTCAGGAGCACACCGCTCCTTTGCCTCCTGACTTCTTGTTTGGCAGGAGGAGATGCATTCCTGAAGATTGAGGCTAAGTTTCCAGCACGAGTATTTGGTGTGTTTTTTCTGCAGCATATTTTTGTTCACATAAAGATGCCGCTTAACATTGCGGAAATTGACCAGCCGTGCATTTTTAAATCTGCACTATGTCAATTTTGCTCACGGTACATATATATATATTTTGTTTGTAGATTTTCCCCGTAGACTTGAATGAGATGCAGAAAATCCTCAAATAAAAGCACATATGCGTTTTTAATGCACTTCTTTAGTAGGAACGCAATAAAAACACATGTAATCTGCACATGGCTTTATCAATAAACTTTTATCAAAGCTAAATAACTCATCAAATAGGAACGTTAAAAA
The DNA here is from genome assembly GCF_046119375.1 of Phyllobates terribilis. Taxonomy (NCBI): domain Eukaryota; kingdom Metazoa; phylum Chordata; class Amphibia; order Anura; family Dendrobatidae; genus Phyllobates; species Phyllobates terribilis. Next base: position 450,226,139 of record NW_027362762.1, read on the forward strand.
ATAAAGTGTTATTTAAAACATGACATAACAAAAAAAGACAAAATATGAAGCTTGAAAAAAAAACAACCTGATAAAACGCATGGAAAATTAACGCAATAAAAGTGCTTAAATAACTTAAATTAGCTAAGTGGTGCAGAAACAGTGCAGAAAATGTGCTGCATCAAAAATCGTGAGATCTTAGCTTGACTGGCACCACTTGTCTGAACTGTGCATTCTGGCTTTGCCTCAGCAGTATCAGAGGAGCACAGTGACACAGAATCCAGCGATTTGGCTAACTTAAGAGCAGCGCTTGCAGGCTGTATAGCAAACAGCTTGCACATGAGCACTTTTTCCTAGGAAACTGGCCACTCTCATTGGTTATAGAGGCAGCCAGTAATCTAGGCAACGAGCAGTAAACTATTAAATTAAAAATCCCTCCGTTCTTGAAAACCGAGAGGATTTTTAATAGCAGGTAAATTACAAAGTACTTTGCGATTGTTATGGGGACGGTTGCAAAGAGCTTTAATAATAATGGAAAACAACCGAACCCGGGGTCCGCGATGCAGCCTGGAAGACTGCGGCCGAACACCTTCCGGGTAGAAGGAAAAACAACCAACTAATATATCAATCCCTCCCGTGTTACTGCACACCGGGACGGGAATAAGGATTTGCACTATCTCCGTTAAGAGCACGAGAGATGTGTGACAGATAATGTAGCCGTAGCCCTGTTAACTTCACAGAGGCTACGCAATAGGCGCTAGGACGTGTGTGTGATTCACGCCGGCGTATACGTGCTCCCAGGCGGCGTGCTACCGGACTGCGGAGTACCTCTCCACGTGGTCAAAAGGCGGTACCAGGAATAGGGAGTCCGCAGTCTGCTCGGGGTGTATAGTGACCCCCTTGTCGGAGCCAGACAGTCAGACTAAGCTACCTGCCTCCCTCCATCTAAGGCTGCCTATCCCCCGCTAAACCTGCCTGTCCGAAGCTATAACAGCAAGAGCACACGTGGAGCCCAAACAACCAAGCATCCACACAGTAACACCATCTCAGCTCAATGATCAGAGCGCGCCGCCATGAGTGTGGGCAGGCTATTTAAAGATTAAGCCCTGCCCACCATCGCATTATTGTGATGTCACCCGCGGCCAATCAGGCGGTGCCAGGTCACCGGATCAGCTGACTCCCAAACCACCAATCACGGTCCGCCATGTTACGGGCATGCTCAGCGCCGCGCATCCTGGACTTAGGCTGTAGTAGCCCTGTTTCCCTCCGCAACCTATGCTTCATGTTGCTAGGAACAAAGGCGTGCACCAGCTAGGCGTTGGGACTGACAGCGATGCTGAGCAGCATCTGCCCTGGCTGGACCAGAATGGGAGACCACAGAATCCACTGATGATTATGAACCCGTTTCAGATCCAGCAAACGCCCGACGCCTAACATTATCCCCCTCCACTTGACACTCATATTCCTCAATGAGCAGGGGAGCATGAATGTGGTCCACCGGTTCCCAGGAACGATCCTTGGTTCCCTCCAGTGTACTAGGTAATATTTTTTCCCACGAACTATCTTAGACCCCACAATCGCCTGTACCTTGAGATCATCACCCCTGGTGTCTGAAGCAGGTTGGGGTTCCAAGAATTTTGTCAGACGAACCGGCTTAAGGAGCGACACGTGAAAAGTGTCGTGAATCTTCATGTGTCGTGGTAACTGTAACCGGTACACTACGGGGTTTATTTGGGCCAAAATTTTGAAAGGACCAATAAAACAGGGGGCAAACTTAGCAGATTCTCCGCTTACTCTGATATTGCGGGCCGCGAGCCACACCCTGTCGCCCGGAGAGAATACGGGGGGCTGGACGGCGATGAGTGTCAGCCGACTCTCTCATCCGATTCTTGGAGGCCAATATAGCATCCTGGGTATGGTCCCAAACTTCCCGCGCCTCCAGAGCCCAATCTCTGACCCCAGACTCCACAGAGGAAACTGGCATAGGAACCGGGACTCGCGGATGTTGGCCATTATTTAGGAGGAACGGAGTCTGACCTGTGGAATCCGCCACTGCATTATTTAGAGCAAACTCTGCCCAAGGAAGCAATATCGCCCAATCATTATGGTTGGCCGAATTGAAATGGCGCAAGTATGTCACAAGCGTCTGGTTAGTGCGTTCCACCAGACCATTGGTCTCCGGGTGATAGGCAGTGGAAAGATTCAGTTCAATGCTAAGCAAATTACACAATTCTTTCCAGAACCGGGAGGAAAACTGTGGGCCCCGGTCACAGACAATCCTATCAGGCATTCCGTGGAGGCGGAAAACATGACGAATGAACAGTGATGCCAGAACCCGGGAGGAAGGAACCCTAGGAAGAGGAGCCAGGTGAACCATTTTAGAAAAATGGTCAGAAACCACCCATATTGTCGTGTTTCCCCAGAACTTAGGTAACTCGACAATGAAATCCATCCCAACCAGCTCCCAAGGTCTATCTGCCACGGGTAACGGATGAAGAAGACCAGACGGGATGATTTATTTCTCGCACAGGAGACACACGCTTGAACATATTCTTTAACGTCCTGGGGTAACCGAGGCCACCAATACGACCGTTGGAGAAACTCCGTGGTACGTTTGACCCCAAAATGACCTCTGATCTTAGAGGCATGTGCCCAGGAGAGAACCTCATTTTGTAAATTAGGAGGAACGAACGTCCTCCCGGGGGGAACCTGGTTTAGGGACACTGGAGCCACCGTCCACATACATTCCGGAGGAATGATAAGCCTGGGCTCGTCATCGTCCTCAGCCGCATCCATAGACCGGGACAAAGCGTCCGCCTGAGGGTTCTTTTCCCCTTTTAAGAAGTGAATGGAAAAATTGAATCGGGAAAATAAAAGAGACCACCTGGCCTGCCTCGGGTTAAGACGCTGCGCCGTCTGTAGGTACGAGAGATTTTTATGATCGGAATATACAGTTAGGTCCATATATATTTGGACAGAGACAACATTTTTCTAATTTTGGTTTTATACATTACCACAATGAATTTAAACTGATGTGCCAGAAGTTCAAAGTGCAGCGTGCACTGGTTTAGAAAACCCCGACATAAGACGGGGTCACCGCCAAAATGTGGGGGCGCACATAGCCAAGGACCAGGGCCGGATGCCATGGCACTAGTAGGCTGAGGCGCCGCCGGAGCAGGTGCTGCTCGGCTCGAGGCGGACACAGGTGGGATGGACAGTGTGTCCAGGCGGGAGTTGACAGACCGCAGGTAGTTCAGGATAGTTTCCTGTTGGGACCTCTGACGAGAAACCTCCTGGTACAGGTCAGCAAGCGAAGGATCCTGGGGGCCACCGGGTTCCATGGCCCGTGAAAACTGTTACGGATCGGGTGGTGGAATCTCTGTGCTGGGACCAGAGGGGCGTGACTAAGTATCTACTCGGCCCGACCATGGTCGCACGGCGGCTCAGTCGACTCCATGAACCAGGGAGGAACCGAGCAGAGGGATCAGGTGCCCCTCTGGGACAAACCTTGTATGAGAGCAGGTGACTCCCACGGGTCAGAAGGCAGGAACTGACCGGTATAGCGGATGAGCACGGCAGGCAGGCAGACGGGTGGTCCGGGTAGGCAAGCAGGCTGATTCGGCTGATAGCCAGACGGGTGCTCCGGGTAAGCAGGCTGACGGGCAAAACAGGTAACAGGCAGCTGCTTCCTGGTAAGAGGGCTGGCGGGCACAGCAGGTAACAGGCAGGTGCTTCCAGGTAAGCAGGCTGGCGGGCACAGCAGGTAACAGGCAGGTGCTTCCAGGTAAGCAGGCTGGCGTTCACAGCAGGTAACAAGCAGGTGCTTCCAGGTAAGCAGGTGGGCAGACACAGCAGGTAACAAGCAGGTGCTTCCAGGTAAGCAGGCGGGCAGAGCCCATAGACAGACTGGTGGACTGGACTGTAGACAGACTGTCAGGCTGGAGGGTAGTAAGACTGGAGGACTGGACTGAAGATCAGACTGGCAGACAGGACTGACTTGCAGAGGACCTGAGGGCTGAAGAAAAGTAAGTTTCACAGAGCAACAACCTTGCACGGGCACCTCCATATTGGAGGAGGTGCCCTTTATAGAGAAAGTCCTCCGGCCATTGTCCAGAGTCAAGTGTCACGTATATTATAGAAAGAAAAAGAAGGTTATGGAACAGCTGACAAACCTAGAAGTGAACGACCCTATGGCTGGCCAGCTCTGGCTCCAGGGTAAAGAGGAAGGAACACAGAACACAAAGACAGACAAGGAGACACACACAGACACTAACACAGACACACACAGATAATAATTAATTTAGCACCAGTCCATCTCTACTTCAGTACTTCCGACTCCTGCAGAGTGCAGGACCTGTGGTGAAATTATGGTCACAAGACTGATCAGGGTACAAGACCTGTGGAGACATCACTGTTACCTGACCAGTCACATGATTGTGATGTCACCAAAGGTCCTGAAGCAGTCTCCACCACGGAAGCTAAACTGATAACTATTATCACTGTAGCTCCTGCTGTTGACGCTGGGGGCCCCCAGAGGGGTGCCCAATTGTCCAGTCTTTCTCCCCCAACGCCGACCCTGCTAATATGATTTTTATAGGGGTTAAGTTCCATACATAACTGTTTAGTTAGTTCACTTTGCATTTTGGTAGTGACAGATTCCCTTTAATAATAAAATTTAGCATGTGATGAACAAGGCCTGAAATTAATTGTGAAATGGATAAAATTCCTTTTTGTACCATTGAATCACATAGGGGACACTCAACAACTCTCTCTTTCAAACAGAGAAAAGTGGGTGCTCCTTGTCAAATTTTAAAGAGAACAAAGCTGTTGTTTAGGAGATTTTCCGGGACTAGAACACTGATGGCCTCTCCTTAGGATAGGTCATCAATGTCTGATCGGTGGGGATGTGACACCCGGCACCCCCGACAATCACCTGTTCTGGCGACAGCCAAAATTGCTCAGTTATGTCGCTGCACAGCACAGCTGTGCAGGGTACTGCACTTCCACCCCTTATTGATTTGAATAGGAGGCAGGTGTGCAGTTCCTGGCTGTGCTGTGCAGCTCCGTAACTGAGCTGTTCTGGCCACTGCCAACATCGGGAACAGCTGACCGGCGGGGTGCTGATTGTCGCACCCCCACTGATCAGCCTAAGGATAGGCCATCAATATTAAGGTCTCAGACAACCCTTTTCAATAAAGCAAAAATCAAAAACATTAAATAATTAAAATATATTTTTACACGTGTCACAACAACAAGGTTATATGCGTATATGCCTCTACCTAAAGACATTTGTCTTGCTTAGTTTGGCAGTTTTATGTTTTTTCTATATTTGTGTTTTGAGCCTCCATCTGCATTTCCATCTGCCTTTCAAGAATTTCTGATGCCAAAAATAGCGCAGGTTGTAGAGCTATTATTGCTATGAAGCTATTGGGACATATAGGGTCCCACTAAAGTTCATGTGATTTGATGGATTCCTCCAAATCCTCTGCAGCCAGATCCTTCATAGCGAAACCTCTGTAGAGGTCATGGATTCATAAACAGAAGCAATTCACTGAAATGGACAAATTCAAAAAACATCACAATAAAAAAGAAGCTAAACATATCAATCCCATACTTACCAATATCATGGGGGGCTGCAGCATCATCAGTACATTGGTATAGTGACCAGGTATTTTTAAGTATGTCTATATTATTAAAAGCTATGACACTTGAAGAGAACCTGATTTTCATCTACAGACTGAAGATATTCCTCCTGAAGGCTGCAATGGGCTCTTGACCTGCACTGTCCATGTTGACATACAGAATGTACAAATACTGGGGAATATAAAACCTGAGGAGCTGAGTCCTTAAAATATAACTGAATATGAATTAGTAAAATATGGTTAGAATTACCGATTACAACCAAATTTCCAGAATCTGGGTCCACTGTAGTTACTTGAAAGAGAACATGAGTATTAACATTTAGTTTTCGATCCCCGTTGTTTAGCTCTTGGCAGAAGTTAAACACAGGATTACGGGCTGAACTGTAGATACTTGGGAAAGCCACAATTTCAGATGCAGATTTTTCTCCAGGATTTAGAATTTTTGCAGAAACCTAAACACAAATAAGAATGACTTAATATCTGACTTCGTTTGTTTTTTTTATGGTTTTCTGTGTAAGTTGTTGTACTTGGAAACTGTTCCGAAATAAAAAAATAAAAATCAGAATTACTTAACAGTATTTCAAAAATTTTAGTCTATTAATATAATTTCATAAAATAAATATAATATAATAACATATTCTATTGTAATATTAATGTAAGACCATCATGTTATAAAGAAAAAAACAAGCACAAGTTTGAAATTATGTGTTGTATAATATGTATTTAGGAACATAAAAGATGGATTTAATGCACCATCATTACACCTATAATGCCTTTAACCGCAGGGGTCTTTGGGACTCCAGCCCGTCAGCTCTCCTGACTATATTTTTGGCTACCACTTTTAAATGTATAAATGTAGATGTGGCTATTATTGTCTTTGGAGGTAATTAACTGTTTATATCCGCATTAATTTAATACTCTTCTGTTTAATAAATTACCACATTTACTGTACACATCAATTTAGAGGAGTTAAATAAACAATCATATTACCTTTACTATAGTGGCGCAATCAGGTATATAGTGCAATGCATCAATGCATAAGTTAAAAGGCTCCTGAATTGTTGTGGGATGTGGCAGCACATTTGACTCATCACGTTTTACCCAGGCAGGTACAAGCAATGTATCTTCTTTCCTAAACACAGAGTCAAGACAGTCAGGGCGCAGTCAGACGACCGTATAATCAGATTGAGTTCGGACCGCAATGCACGGACTCGCCAGCGGCTCTCTTGACCTGAATGTGAAAGCTTCAAATATTTCTATGCAGCTGTCAGGCTCGGGTCCGAAAAGTCGTGGCCAGTCCGAGCATTGCGGTCCAATTTATATGGCCATCTCACTGTGCCGTTAGTATAATGAAAACTTCCAATATTATTTTAGTGAATTAAAGACAATGCGCATATAGAAATTTAAAGGCCATGGCTGGAGTCTAGCCTCAAATGCCAATCAGATTAGTGATTACTATTTTTTACATTTACTGGAAAAGTATTGGCTTTCTTACCTGTTTTCAACCTCCATATCATTTATGCTACTTTTATAATCCTTTTTTGGATCATACACTGTAAATTCAATGCTTGAAGTATTTGAACCTAGGATAAACAGTATACTATTACATTTAGTCAGGCAAAAGTTTGGTTTCATTTACATAAAAAAAAAATAATGAGTGCAATTTTTGTTAGAGAAAAAATAAATAAATTAACTTTGAAGGAATGCCCAAAGGCTTACTGGAGATGATGTGAACTGTCTGGATTGTGATAGATTTGGCATAGAGCTAAACCAGTGAGCAAAGCCTAAATGATTAGGAGTACACTAAGAACCCAAGCAAGGAGGTATGGACTTTACCACAATGAATTCCAAGATTGATACCCCTTGGCAGGGCCGGCGTCAGCACCCAGCGTACCCGGGCAAGTGTCGGGGTCTGGGACCATCAGGGAGCCACTCGCCGTCAGGGCCCGGGCTGCTTCCCCGGCATCTGTGCAGGGCCTCTGGTGCTGTCCAAGCCCTGCTCTGCTTCATGCAGCAGTAGTCAGTATGCAGTCAGTGTGCTGCTACTCCACTAATCAGGCTGTGCACTGTGTGGCTGTGTCTGGTAGTAATACACAGGGGCGACACTGCACCTTTAATTATGCTTGTGTGTCGCCCCTGCATGTCATTACTACCAGACACAGCCGCACAGCGCGCGGCCATGTTTGGAAAGTGACATCACTGGGCCTGATGGTGGAGCAGCAGCACACTGACCGCACACTGCTACTGCTGCATGAAGCAGAGCAGGGCTCAGACAGCATCGGCGGCCCTGCACAGATGCCATGAAAGCGGCCCGAGCCCTGACAACAAGTGGGCCCCCATGATGGTCCAGGGCCATGTGACACGCTGGCAGCTCTGCACTGCCACATGACTGAGGAGCTGGACGGGACACAGGAGAGGGGGCAGGTGAGCGAGGCTTCCCTAATCCCCATATTAAAAATATTTCTAATGTGTGTACGCATGTATGATGTGAATGTCTGTGTATGTCAGTGTGTATGACTGTGTATACATATTTATGTCTGTTTTATATCTGTTTTTAAGAACGTGTTCAAATATATATGTGTATGTATCTGTGCGTGTCTGCATATCGTGTGCATGTGCATGTCTGCGTACTGTGTGTGCATGTCTGTGTACAGTGTGCATACGCATGTCTGCGTACCGTGTGCGAGCGCATGTCTGCATACCGTGTGCGTGCGCATGTCTGCGTACCGTGTGCGTGCGCATGTCTGCGTATTGTGTGTGTGTGTGTGCATGTTTGCATATGTGAAGGATGAGGGACAGCCTGTGCCCTGTGTTGTATACCTATATTTCTCTGCCGTATCTGTGCATCATGAATTGTGGTATGTGCTAAAGGGGCCCACTGAGACTATTTCGCCCGGGGCCCACGAAAACCTGGAGCCGGCCCTGCCCCTTGGAGTAGATTTCACTAACAACACTTGACGTGTGTATTGATTGAAGACACTGATTTGTGGTCCCAAGAATAGCAAGCAGAGATTATAGCTAACTGGACAGAAGCCAACGCAGGTGGACCTCGTCCCAAGTGGAAGACAGATCCAGATCACAGTTGGTGGAGTTTAAGCACTACAGTCGACTGGCAGAAAGTCTGAACAGGTGGTAGACAGGTAGCACAGATCTACCTCTCTGGACCCGATATCACCTCCTTACTAACCAAAATTCCACAATGTCTGTCTGCTATTTCATCCTTCTTCTCTGCTAGATTTCTAAAACTTAACATGGACAAAACTGAATTCATCATCTTTCCGCCATCTCATTCACCCCCCCAACTGACCTATCTATCAACCTCAATGGCTGTCCACTCTCCCCAGTCCCTCAAGCTCGCAGCCTTGAGGTAACCCTGGACTACGAACTCTCCTTCAAACCACATATCCAAGCCATTTCCACTTCCTGCCGACTCCAACTCAAAAATATCTCCCGGATCCCCACATTCCTCAACCACGAATCTGCAAAAAACACTAGTGCACGCCCTCATCATCTCCTGCCTTGACTACTGCAACCTCCTGCTCTGTGGCCTCCCTTCCAACACTCTCGCACCCCTCCAATCCATCCTAAACTCTGCTGCCCGACTAATCCACCTGTCCCCCCGCTATTCCCTGGCCTCTCCTCTCTGTCAATCTCTTCACTGGCTCCCCATTGCTCAGAGACTCCAGTTCAAAACCCTAATCATGACATACAAAGCCATTCAAAACCTATCTCCTCCATATATCTCTGACCTAGTCTCCTGTTACATACCCGCACGCAACCTCTGATCCTCACAAGATCTCCTTCTCTACTCCCCTCTTATCTCCTCCTCCCACAATCGCATACAAGATTTCTGCCGTGTTTCCCCCCTACTCTGGAACTCTCTACCCCGACACATCAGACTCTCGTCGACCGTGGAAACCTTCAAAAGGAGCCTGAAGACCCACCTCTTCCGACAAGCCTACAACCTGCAGTAACCACCGCTGCACGACCAGCTCTACCCTCACCTACTGTATCCTCACCCATCCCTTGTAGATTTTGAGCCCTCGCGGGCAGGGTCCTCCCTCCTCCTGTACCAGTCGCTGTCACATTGTGTTCAAGATTATTGTAATTGTTCTTGTATGTATACCCCTTTTTCACATGTAAAGTGCCATGGAATAAATGGCGCTATAATAATAAATAATAATAATAATGAGGTCAACATAAAACCTGTCAATGCCAAAGAATGCATAATAGAACACCTAGTAGTTTACTGGAACCTAAAGAACCTTATTGCTCAGACACTAGGCCATATGTAAAGGATCACTAAAAATCCTGACATGTAGGGGCCTGACCAGGAACTGGATGTGAGAGGATGTGTGGTTCAGGAGCTCCCGCCGGGCACAGCTTTTCTATGGCATTTATGCCACATAAACTGGCCAACTCATCCCAAGTAGTGGGTCCACGTAATCCCAAGACCCCTGCAACTGCCTTGGGACCGTCTATCAGGCAGTCTGGAGACTCCTTATGAGCCTGAGCTACCCTCCAAGGGCAAAAAAACTCCTTCATAAACAGCATCATGAGGACTGGGGTACTCGGAGCAATGAAGGTTCTGGGGCATGGGATATTACTCTCACCACCACTAACCCAGAGAAGGATGGCTGGTCCTCCTCCCCTGCACAATCAGATGATGAGTGGGATAGACAGGGCTCTCCACCCCACATTAAGCCCTGGAAGAAATATTTGGAACAACTACTCTCTAAAAGAGACTTTAAAAACCTAACAGCAGAAGTAAAAGAAACATGTAGGTCTGAGATTGCATGTATAAGACAGGATCTTCATTAGTTAAGAGGTCGTATTGATACCTTGGAGGGGGACCATGAAGTTAACAGAACACATGTGGGTGACCTCCAGCAAGTGGTAATCCACCAAAAAAAGCACAATACAAGACCTGCACTCCCATATAAAAGATCTGGACAACAAGTGCAGGAGTTGCAACTTTAGGCTGAGAGGCCTTCCTGAGTCTGAGGGACGAGAGCACTTAAAGGCAGTGCTCCAAGAGACCTTCAATTCCATTACAGGTGACAGCCAGAATACGCCTATTAAATTTGATAGAGCTCACAGGACCCTCAAGTCTAAATCTGCAGTGTTTCCAAGATATATTAATTGCTGCCTTCACTAATACGAGACAAAGAAGAAAGAAAATAATGATAAAAGCAAGGACTCTGAAATCCATAAAGTATATGATCTGCAAGTATATCCAGACCTATCCTGCATCACCTTACAGAAAAGAAAGCTTCTGAAACCGCTGCTGAAGACCCTCCTTGATCAAAAGATACCCTATCGCTGGGGTTTCCAGTTTGCTTTGACAGCCGGCAGGGATGGAGTTTCATCGACGCCACGTTCTATGAGGGATCTGGCCTCATTCTGCAATGACTTGAACCTGCCTGCAGTGAAGATCCAGCACTGGGACTACCCTCTCTCATCAGAGAGGATTTTACCAGACATGTATGCCCTATTGCTCCCTATTGCAATAGGGCATTGATGTCTGGTAAAATCTTTCTCATTTATTTAGCATTTTTTTGCACAATGATGTATTGTTAGGGTATATATTTTTACATGTATGGGTATTTGTCTCTCAAATCCACTTGGATGTACATGACAATTAATGTATATATTTCCATTACCTGGTTACAATACTTGATACAATTTAGGTGTATCCATATAAATGGCCCACCCTGTATTGTCTATATATTATATCCCAATGACAATACTATTCTCTTAGATCCACTATTTATATACGTTTCCCTGTGATTTTCCTGTGCTTGTTCTGTTCCCCTTTTATGTAATTTTGCAGTGTTTTTATATTTATGTAGTAATAATAAAAATATATTTTTTATTAACTATTTGGGTGTTCACTCATTCTGTTGTTAGTTGTATATACTAGAGATGAACACCCATGTACGGGATTATTATGTAAAGAGATAGCTGTTGTTATCTTAGTTGTTGTACATTTAAGATCTATATATGATTCATACAAAGTCTCGATCCCTACTGACTTTGAAATTCTGTGTAAAAAAGGTCCCTCTACCAAAGGTCTTATGTCAGATATTTATACAGTTGAAACCAGAAGTTTACATACACTATATAAAAAGACACATATTCATGTTTTTCTGAATAGCTGACATGAAATCAGAATAAACCTTTCCCGTTTTAGGTCAATTAGGATTACCATAATTTTTAATATTTGCCAAATGCCAGAATAATGAGACAGAGAATGTTTTAAGGCATTTTTATTACTTACTGCAAAGTCAAAAGTTCCCATACATTTCATTAGTATTTGATACCATTGTCTGAATGACTTGGGTCAAACATTTGGGATATCCTTCCACAAGCTTCTCACAATAGTTGGTTGGAATTTGAGCCCATTCCTCCTGACAAAACTCGTGTAACTGATCGAGGTTTCTAGGTCGCCTTGCTCGCACCTGCCTTTTCAGCTTTGCCCATAAATTTTCAATAGGATTGAGATCAGGGCTTTGTGAGGGCCACTCCAAAATATTGACTTTGTTATCCTTAAGCCACTTTGTTACCATTTTGGCAGTATGCTTCGGGTCATTGTCCATTTGGAAGATCCATTTCCCAAGCTTTAACTTCCTGGCTGATGTCTTGAGATGTTGCTTCAGTATTGCCACATAATCATCTTTTCTCATGATGCCATCTATTTTGTGAAGTGCACCAGTCCCTCCTGCAGCAAAACAACCCCACAACATGATGCTGCCACCCCCCATGTTTCACAGTTGGGATGGTGTTCTTAGGCTTCCAAGCTTCTCCCTTTTTCCTCCAGAAGTAACGATGGTCATTATGCCCAAAATTTCTTTAAATTTTAGTTTCATCAGACCACAGGACATGTCTCCAAAAATTTAAATCTTTGTTCCTGTGTGCATTTGCAAACATTAATCTGGCTTTTTATGTTTCTTTTGAAGTAATGGCTTCTTCCTGGCAGAGTGGCCTTTCAGCCCATGTTGATACAGAACTCATTTCACTGTGGATATTAACACAACCTTACCAGCTTCCTCCATCATCTTCACAAGGTCTTTTGCTTTTGACATTGGGTTGATATGCACATGTCGAACCAAAGCACGTTCATCTCTGGGACACAGAACCCGTCTCCTTCCTGAGTGGTATTATGGCTGGACATTCCCATCTTGAGTATAATTGTTTGTACAGAAGAACGAGGCACCTTCAGGTATCTTGAAATTGTACCCAAGGATGAGCCAGACTTGTGCAAGTCCACAATTCTCTTGCTGATATCTAGGCTGATTTCTTTAGACTTTCCCATAATGCTACGCAAAGAAGCAGTGCATTTCAGGTGTACATTAAAATACATCCACAATTAATTAATTAACTCAGATGTTGCCATAAAAACTATCATCATCATCAGTCCAGAATTGTTTAAAGGCATAGTTATCTTAGTGTGTAGTTTCATGTCAGATATTGAAAAAAACACGCATATGTGTCTTTTTATATAGTGTATGTAAACTTCTGGTTTCAATTGTAAATTAATTAATTCTCCCCAGGGGGAATCCCTTTCTCAACAGTCGTATATGACAAAGTGGGAGAACTTCTTGGGAGGGAGTTTACTCCGTCAGACTTGGCAGATAATTTGGGATAAAGCGGCAAAGATGTCAATTTGTACTCTGTATAAAGAAAACCAATACAAGATTTTGATGTTTTGGTATCACACTCCAGATCTGCCCAACAAAATGAAACCTCAAATTTCAAATCTTTGCTTGCATTGTGGTTCCTTGATAGGAACCCTACCGTACATTTTCTAGACCTGTGAAAACATAGTTCTTTTTGGGAAGTAGTTAAATCCTTGATTCAAGAAGTCTTATTTGCAGAAATAGCGGATCCCTCCGTTTTCCTCCTTAATGTTCCTCCTAAAGGAATGGGCAAGAATTCTGCTAAACTGCTTCTTCACTTGTTAACGGCAGCTATATGTATGATTTCATGTTGTTGGAAAAATGATTTCTCCTCCATCCCGATAAGAATACTGTTCCCGCGTGTGTGATGTTCGCCGGATGGAATATTTAACGGCTACTTTGAATGCAAAAATAGACTTGTTTGATGTGGTGTGGGCCCCGTGAGACTATTATTGGGCACAGCAAATTGCCTAAGTCTTTAACCCTACCCTTTATTTTTTTCACCCTTTCTATTTACATATCCCCCCCTTTCCTCCTTAGTGTTTCTTGTACCATGTCCTTTGTGATTTTCTTAAAACCGAAGTAATAGACCTTGGTGGATTGACATGTTTACTGTAGTGGTTATCCACGAAAGGAATTCATTGTTGGAATTCATTGCTTATGTTGGTCTATGTATCATTTATGTGTATTCTTTATTATTTGGTTAGTTATTGTGTTTTCCTGTCTTTCATATTTTCCTGTATCCTTAAAATTTGTGAAAATCTTTAATAAAAGTTAGTTGTTTTTTTTTTAAAAAAAGCCTGATGTGGCTAAGTATTGGCTGAAGAAGCAGTGCTTTACTACAAACTGGCATGTGAATCCACCCCAATGGTCCCAGCAGGAGAGCAGCGGCAGCTAGTGAAATGCCCAGAAGTGGAGGGAGAGTGGTGGTGAGCGTAACATTGGCCCAAAAAGACCAGTTGTGGATGGTAGAGTCACTCCATGCAGAGGTGGAAATTGGTCAGAAACAGTGAGGGCTGTCATAACAATTAGGGGCCTCATACACAATATATAATTGATGGCTGAATGATGGTTCAGTCGATCATTCAGCTGGCAGCTATCTCTCCCGACTCCTCCATCCACAAAGGCGCATGTTCTGTTGAGCACTCCTGTGTTCTCTATAAGAAAGCTGCTGATAGACTCTTATGGGGTCGGCTTATTTCACCAAGAACAAATACAGACATGTTGGATCCTTATCTCCCCTGACATCATCTTTTGGTGGAGAGTTGGAAAGGCGCCATACACAGTAAACTGTTGTCCAAGCCAGTCAATATCGGAGGGTTCGGCCAATGTTAGTCTAATGTTTATTGGGCCATTAGACTCTAGCATCAGGTTCTCAGCTGTTATTGTCAAGATAAACTACTTCTGATCAGACAGTGAGGCGCCCCCTGGGCCGTGGGGTACTCGGCAGCCGGGCCTCTGTGTATGCCGGTGGGGGATATCACGGTGGCTGGCCTGGTCCGTGACCCAGGGCGGTCAGTGAAAAAGGGGGTATATTAATAGGGGATTTGGAAAATTCATGACGCCACCTGTGGAATGCGGCAAAAGGGTGCCGCCGCTGCGGAGCAGTCCTCTGCAGCTGGTGTTACGGCAGCAGGGGTAGTGTGGCTCTCCACAGGTAGAGCTAGCTCCAGGGCAGTGTAGGAGCAAGTGGTGGATGCGGGGGAGAGGCAGGACGGTCTCAGAGGAAAGACGGACACTCACACGGGGGTAAGCTTCAGTACCTTTACTGGTGATAATGCAGGCACGGTCCAGGGTACTCCGGGCAAAGGGCGCACTTTTGGACTCTCCCCAGTGAGCGGGTATAGGGCCTCCTGATTCGTGGCTTTACTCGCTAAGCTTCTGGCCTGCCTGGAACTAGGCCTAGCTTGGTTACTGTCTCTCTCTCCCTGGCACTTGCTGACCTGGTGGTAGAGCTTTCTTTTGGAGATCACTCTCCCTGGACGTTGGGGCCTCTGTGACTCCTAGCCCTGGTACTGTAGTCAGCGTTTGGTAAACCTGGGACCTGTAGTCCTTCAGGGGTTCCGGTGGTCCCTACTGGGTGTAAAGGGTCCCTGTAGGCGCGGACCCGGTGTCCGGTATATATCTCGGGGTGAGCCTGGTATGCTCCTCTGCCCCCTCGCTACTTCTTCCTTCTCCTCTCGCCTTCGGCCACACTCAGGGCCCTCACTAGGCTTTCACTTGTGCTGTAGGCCTTGGCTCGCCTAAGCACGGCAGCCAGCGTGCTGCCTCTTCGCTGCTCTCTGAGCGTCAGCACGCTCTCAGCTCACTCTGAGCTCTGTTCCTCTCTGTGTCTCAGCAGGAACTCATCTGACCACTCACTGCGCTGCCTGGCTCCACCCTCCCTTTATATATCCCTAACGGGTTCCCTCTGCTGGTCTGAGGTGGTAGGGTGGAGGTGTGTGAATGTGTGAGGGCCTCTTGTGGAGAAGTCCATCCATGCACCCTTGGGGGTTCTGTGGCACCAATGCGCAGCAGGGCGCCACAACAGCTTCAAATAAATACCTGCTCATGTAATAAAGAAATGTTTTTGTGGGAAAATCAGCCTGCTTATCTGCCCGAAACTCTCTGGATGTTGTATCTGGAAGACTATCAGTATTCCACCTATTGGACTACATTTTTTTAAGGAAAGATATTATTTCTTCAGTGGGTGAATAAATCTACACCACACTACTTACACTACACTACAAGGGAAGCAGGATAGAGCACATGCAGGTCCTGGAACAGGCAATTCATTCATCATCAATAAATAATATAACATGAGAGACACAATGGATGCATCATTAAGAGTAGATTACCAAAAATGTGGGATACATGTATCATGCACGTGTCACAAGGGCTCTCTCAACATGTAGCTTTTATTAGTATGGCCTGATAGTTAAAAATTAATATGGTGCAACAGAAAATAAAAAGAAAAGGGAAGTATAATATAATAGCTATGCTTTGTTTAATTAACTATTTTATTTTTGCCAGGAGCATAAAGTAACTAATGCAAGAAGACCAATTTATGACTATGGCTAATAATATGTTTACAGATCCAAACAGGAATGATTAGGTAATGAAACAAATCCTCACAACTTTTTGAAAGAACATTTGTAGAAGGATAGTAGCTGATGACTTCTCCATCTGTGTGTTACTTTTCCATGTATGAAAATTAAAAATTCTGATCCCTCCAATACAATAGGGAAGGCAATTTAAAATATCCAGAAAATAGTTGGTATGGCTAGTGGGATCTTTGGGACACACTCCAAATTTTGGACCACCTATTTCTTGTTAAAATTTCTATGTGTATTAAGAAACAGAATAGAAAACATGCAAAACAAAGGGCTTATATTTCCTGTATTCCCAGCTACTAAGGAAGCTTACCTTTAGATGGAAGCTATAATCAGAAAAATGAAGCTATCATCAGCACTCATTAATATTTTTAAATATTTTTTTGTAGTATTTAAAAAAATGGCAATTTTTTTGTTTGTTTTTTTTCCTTCAAGTCACAATCTTTATTAAAGCAATAATAATAATCAGTATTCTTTTAATTTTTACACTGATCACTGGGGCTTTTTTACTGTGCTTTCACTTTCACATTGCGTTTAGTACACACTCAGTGGCCCCATTGGGGCATACGTCAGAACCCCCCTGCAAAATAGGATTCGGACATATGCGCTGAAGGGGCCATAGACAGTAATGGTGCCAGCAGAGTGAACGTGCACTCTACCGTGCATCAATTTCAGGCGTGTACACCTACTGGAGGCAGACACTCAGATGTAGTAGACAGCATCTGAGTGTCCCCCTCCTGTAGGCATACACCCCCGAAAAGGATGCACGTCGGAGTGCACATTTGCTCTGCTGGTACCATTACAGACTATGGCCCCGTCGGCGCATACGTCCGAATCCCATTTTGCGGAGTCGGACATATGCCCGGATGGGGCCACCCGGCGTGACCCTAAACACAATGTGAAAGCACCCTTAGATTCATACCTCCTGTCCTTTGTCCTTTCAGGAAGAGATTGTAGCAGGGCTCCTTATGATCAGAGTCAGGTTTACAATGATAGATAACCTCTATTTACAGCTGATAACACAGTATCTACTGAACACAATAGCCTATGTCACAGCTGACCCTGTGCCCCTTTCCTTCACAATGATTTTTGCACACACTCATTAGATGCTACAATATGAAACAGAACCATTGTGGCTAATGTATAGGTGTTGTTTTCTCAAACAACAGGAAGTTACAATCTAAAAAATGTTACAGGTCCGGATGGTGGAACCTCTGTGCTTCGGTGCAAGGAGGGACCAGAGGGGTGTGACTAAGTGCCTACTTGGCCCGACCAAGATCACACGGCGGCTTAGTCGACTCCGTGAACCAGGGAGGGACCGGGCAGGTGGACCCAGTGCCACTCTGGGACCGATCTTGTGTGAGAGCAGGTGACTCCCATGGGTCAGATGGCAGGAACTGACCCGTACAACCGATGAGCACAGCAGGAAGGCTGACGGGTGGTCCGGGTAGATAAGCAGCTGGTTCGGCAGATAGCCAGACAGGTGCTCCGGGTAGGCAAGCAGGCGGGCACGGCAGTTAACTGGCAGGTGCTCCGGGTAGGCTGGCTAGGGGGCACGACAGGTAACAAGCAGGTGCTGCAGGTAGGCAGGCTGGCGGCACAACAGGTAACGGACAGGTGCTCCAGGTAAGCAGGCGGACGGGCACAACTGTAGACAGACTGGAGGACAGAACTATTAGACAGGCTGGCTGGCTGGCCTGACAGACAGGAAGCGGGACCTGAGGGCAGGAGCTAGTGTTTAGCACACGGAACAACAACCTTGCACTGGCACCACCATTTTGGAGGAGGTGCCTTATATAGGGGAAGTCCTCCGGCCATTAGCCGGGGACTCTATAGGACGGTGTGAGCGGCCCCTATAAGAGGGACGGAGCGCGCCCTAAGCACAGTGCCCGGGAAGCTGCGCCCGGTGCGCGACACAGCAGAAGGGGAGCGGGAAGACGCCGGACCTGGACCGCGGCGGTAAGGGGAACGGCGTCTCTGCCCGGCAGGAGGCAGAGACGCCAATGCTACAAAAAAGCCCCAGTGTGAAAACTGAAAACGTTTTATTTTTTATTTTTTTACTACAGATTGTGATATAGAAATTAAAACATTGCCAAAAAATACATTTAGCACAAAACCTTGATTTAAACAATATGTCATTTTCTGACGATGGCTTCCTTTGAACCACTGATAAAGTAATATCAGGCCAGTTACAGACAATAGACCTATTCGCCACAGTATAGTTACAGCTGTAAGTATATTGTACCTGCAAGCGGTGAACTTTCATAGTTTACCAAAACTTTTTCAATGAACTAATGTTCTTTACCCTAAGTTTCCTGATGCATAACTGGAGTTTCAATTAGTAAAGACTACTAAAAAAAGTATATTCAATAAAGTATTAGTAAAGTGACATAAGTTTCCAAAATGATACTAATTTCCCACTCGAATAAGGTCATATAAATGAGAAAATTAGACATTTTTGTTAAGAAAATTGACAGTACAGCATTTGGCTGCTCTAATTACAGGTTTTATTGTAATTGACAATGTCAAACGCGCTGCCATGTGGTTGGTAATCAACATTGCTTGTTTCTTTTTAATTACCTGATCCACTGATACTTGAAGTGCACTCATTAATATTATCTGGCTCCTTCCCAAGATGAAATGATAACTGAGATGAGAACTCCTTGGGTTTCCATACGATTAGACAGCTCCTTGTTTCCTGTTCAAAAGCATCAATTTTGGCCCATCCAAGTGTCTGTACACCTTACAAAATAACACATGAATTATTAGATACAATACATTTCTTATAGTGGGTCTTGTAATATAACAAGTAATTATATGTGCTTTTTATTATAAAAGCTCATCTATGAATTATTTGTCTCTCAATATCATAAGTCACCCTCTTCTTCCAACATTTATGGTAATTCTTGCATGATGGCATACATTTCCGACAAAGCTGTACTTGCGGAATCACCAATGGGAGTATGATTTTGATTTGAGGACACTTCAACTAGACGGTTAAGCCTGTAAAAATTCGGATCCGTACTGAATACGGTGTCGACAAAAGGATGGAAGTTCTAATTTTAGTGCTCATAAAGCTTTAGCATCGTGATTGCAGGAACCAGCGCTGTAATAGTTGCAGACTTTGGCTGCCCAAGTCTGTCCAATATTAGTGCCTATTAGGATATATACTATGAGGACAAATGTATTGGGACACCCACACATTACATCTACAGCAGTTCTTATGATATCCCGTTCTAAATCCATAGTCGTTAATATGGAGTCAGCCCTTCCTTTGCAAGTAAATCAGTTTCCATTTTTCTGGGAAGACTTTCTACAAGATCTTGGAGCTTCTGTGGAAATTTTTCATTCAGAAAAGCATTTTTGATATCAGACACTGATATTGGGTAAGAAGGCCTGATCAGCAATATCCCAAAGGTGCTCGATGGGGTTAATGTCATGGATCTGTGTGGGCCAATCAAGTTCTTACACGCCAAATTCACCAAACCATGCCTTTATGGACCTTGAGTATTGCACGAGGAAACAGTCATGTTAGAACAAAAAATGGCCTTACTCAAACTGTTCCCACATATTTGGAAACATAAACTTGTCCAAAATGTCTTGGCATGCTGAAGCATTAAGACCTTCATTGGAACTAAGGGGCCAACCCCTGAGAAACAACCCCATAGCATTATGTGTCTACTAGAAAATATTTCAATTGGTACAATGCAGTCAGGCAGGTAATGTTCTCCTGGTATTTCACAAATCCATCAGACTGCAAAATGGAGAAGTGTGACTCATCACAGAAAGAAACATGTTTCCACTGCTCCTGAGTCCAGTGGTGTTGTGCTTTACCCAACATTGTCCTACACTTGACAGTGCTTGGTGAGGTAAGACTTGCAACCTGAGCTCAGTCACGGAAACCCATGCCATGAAGCTCCCGGCACACAGTTTATGTGCTGATGTTAATGTCAGAAAAGGTTTGGATATCTGCAGACATTGTGTCAGCAGAGCATTGGCGACTTATTGCACAGTGGCCTCAGTATTCGGCGACCCTACTCAGTAGCTTTGCATGGTCTGCCACTTCGTAGCTGAGTAGCTGTAGTTCATAAACACTTTGACTTTTCAATAATAACTTAGTTAATTGTGAAATATTTAGGATGGAACAATTTTACAAGCTGACTTGTACAATGGTAGCATCCTATTACAGTACTACGAATTCAGTGCGCTCTTCAGAATGACCCATTTATTCACAAATGTTTGCAAAGGTGGACCTGCATGGCTAAAGGCTTGATTTTATACACCTTTGGAATTGCAACTGAATGAATGGAAAACCTGAATTTAAAGAATAATACTTCTGTCCATATAGTGTACCTTAGATATTTCCTTATAGATGCTTGTGCGTTTACATATACAGACAATAATGTTATGTACAGGAATGCAATAATTTTTAAATGAACTAGAAAAAATAGTCCTAATTCTTATTCGATGCATTTCACGTCTGAAGCATTCATGCTAATTAAATACTATCAAATGTATTCAAGAATTATGCCCAACATATATTACTTGTCTATCAAAAGAAAATAAAACATACCAAGGCTTAATTATGTCAGAGTTATCATTTTGACAGTCCATAGTTGTACCGTCAAATCTCCGTTTTTGAGAATGGGGAGGATACCATTTCATTTTAGCATCAGGATGCAAAAAGACAACCTGGCCACTTTAAGTGGACTTTTAACGAAATTTTGTTCAATTTATATTAAACACTAATCTATCTAATCTACTATTTATATTAAACACTTTCTATCCAATCTACCATCTTTTCTTATAAATTGTAAACAAACTGACCATATTATTGCTTATATTATACATATAAATGCAGTTAATAGGGCTGTCCAATTTATACATCAGATTTTTATTACCATATTAAATAATTCAGAATCGAGAAAAAGAGTGGAACTCACCATCCCATAAAATGAAATCCTTTATTTCTGACACATTAAAAACTGGAAACGTCCACGATGCTACCCGCGTCCTACTGCAAACAGTTTTTAATGTGTCGGAAATAAAGGATTCCATTTTATGGGATGATAAGTGCCACTCTTTTTCTCATCTTTACGAAAATTATTCAATTTGCTTTTTTTTTTTTTTTTTTTTTTTTTTTTTAGAGTTGAGCACCATGAGATCCCATTAGTCACAGGGTGTGTCCCAGTTACCAAAGAACAAGGTTTTTTGATGGTGCCGGATCAATCTTGCGCTAGTTTCTAAAGAATTCTGAAATAACAGGAGGCTCATTGTTCAGGGTTCCCAGGACCAAAGTGGAAAGTGGTTACAAAGAGTTTCTCTCTTTATGAAGGATCTGTGCTGCATTAGGCCATGTTCATACGTTCAGTATTTGGTCAGTATTTTACATCAGTATTTCTAAGCCAAAACCAGGAGTGGACGATAAATACAGAAGTGGTGACGTGTTTCTATTATACTTTTCCTCTGATTGTTCCACTCCTAGTTTTGGCTTACAGATACTGATGTAAAATACTGACCAAATACTGAATGTGTTAACGTGGCCTTACCCAAACAACACATTGATTTATATAGGCACTATATAGGCACTGTGCAATTCTTAATTTCCCCAGTGGTGGTGCTGCAGGGAAACTGAACCTTTACTGACAAGTTTACCCATGGACTACAGCTGAACGCAGATGAATGCTGATATACATTCTGTGATCAGCTCATTGTAACTCATGGTGTTCCAATAAAGAGTGAAATAAGAAAGTGAACTTTTCGCTCTACTAAAATTTAAGGCTGCGTGCCCACTATGTGTTTTTCAAGCGTTTTTGCCGTGGAATTTCCGCAGCGAAAACGCTTAAAAAATGCTTGGTAATATGTGCCCCCATGGTCCCCAATGATAATCCGCATGTGCTGTGCACATGCTGCGGAAATTTCCGCTGCGGATTATCATTGCGAAAAAATCCGCTGCATGTCCATTAATTTCGCGGACACGCAGCGTAATTGCCACCATTGACTTGCATTGAATCGCTTAATATCCGCATGACTACTTGTGCACATGCGGATATTAAGCGATTCAATATGCAGATAGTACCCGGGTCTGGAGAAGAGGAGACTCCCATCCAGACCCAGGTACCATAGTACCTGTAAAAAAAAAAGAATAAAAATGGTAAAAAATAAGCATTATACTTACTTTCTGATGGCCCCCGGTCTCCTGTACGATGCGTCCGGTCTCTTTTTAGACCATCGCGAGCCGTACAAGAGACCGGACGCATCGTACAGGAGACCGGGGGCCATCAGAAAGTAAGTATAATGTTTATTTTTTACCATTTTTATTCTTTTTTTTTAACTATTAACTTGGTCACACTATATAAATCCATGCGGGTTGCATGGATTTATATAGTGTGACCAAGTTGTCAAGCACTTTCCAAGTGATGCTAAAATCGCTTGGAAAGCGCTTAATAACCCGCATGCAGAAATGCATGCAAAAACGCTTGACAAACGCTTCTACGTGGCAGGAAAAACGCATGTACAATCCACATGCGTTTTTCCTGCCAGGGAGATGCGGAAAGAATCGGCAGCATTTCTGTATCGTGGGCACTTAGCCTAAAGGGGTTGTCTGGTCTTAAGCAACAAGTCTGCAGTCACTCTACCTTTCTACAGACTTTCTACTAAATCCTCCCATAGCACGCACTACGTGCTGTCAGGATCCTCCAGCCCCGGGATCGGTGGGCGTGTGACTGCAACCATGTGATTTGCATACATGCGGTATTGAATGAGGTCAGATATAGTCTAGTTGGAATGTGGCCGGAAGTATGCATATCTCATACTTGCAGTCACATAACTGCCCTCTCCTGGGCCCAACACCAGAGAATCCTCACACACAGTGCGTGCAATGTGAGGATTCACAAGTCTACAGGCACATAGAGTGACTGCAAACTTGTAGCTTACCAAGTATCACAACAAAATACCCTCTACTGCTTGAAGAAAAAGCATGTAAAAGTTATTGGGACAGTAAAAGGGGGTAAAGTGATAAAACGAATATTAATTAACATCTGTAGTTGAAATTTGTTTAAGTTTAGTTGTCAATTTCCAATAAGTAGTGTACAGCAAATTGAATACATTGATTTCTTCTAATTATTTTCTATGTCTAATAAAAATAATCAAACCCTTTATTTCATGCCAACATTAACTGTTAACCAAGCCAACCACTTACACAAGACAGCCAGTGTCTAGATAGAATTAATTAGATTATTTTATTCCCATCTGCATTTTATACTTCATAGTGCACTTCTGCACGTCTAGAACAGGAGAAGACTTGTCCTGAAATTAAGGCCAAGTGAAGCTCAAACTATCAACCTTTGTTTAATCACTTATACTTTGGTATAATGAAGGGACACACCTTGTTCTCCATCACCATGAAATGCTTTTATTAAAAGAAAGGGCTTTTCAATACATTTTGGTAAATTTGCATAATCCGGCGGGTCAACAGATTCAAATTCAAAGAGTTCTGAAAGACAAGGTAAAGGGTTAGGTCAAGTAACATCTACTGCATTATTATTCATTTATCATTGTTATAGACATACACAGAATCTCTAAAACTGATTAATTTAAACTATGGTTACAAATGTGTTAAACCTGCACATTGCCTAACACCATGCTTGATGAGTGGGCAGACTAGACTATATGTGACGTGATGTCAGAGCTGTGATTTGTGCTCTCAGCCATTTAGATGTTTCCCACCTCCTTCATCACCCTCCAGTCCTCCTGTGTTACTAATACTAAGAGCCCAATTCCTCAAGGTGTTTCGGCTAGCTTTCTGGCGTAAAACACCTTGAGATGTTGCAAAATTTTAGTGCAACTTGTAGTTGCACAAAAATGTTGTGATTTTTGGTGTTTTTACGCCAGTCCGAGCCAGCTACACCAAAGTGGGTGGAACTTGAGCAGGGCGTGGTAAGGCCACCCGGCAAACTTAACAAAATGTATGCCACATTAATGGTGTAAATTACGCCAGCAATGTACTCCAGTTCCTGTGTGGAGTAACTTTTCTGGAAAAGGCTCACAGTAGTTATAAAATGCACCTATTTCATTTAGAGGCATGCACCTCTTTATGAATTATTTTAAAATATCTTATAAGGAAAATGTGCTTCTTACACCTCCTAGACTCAGCTTTAAAGCTCAAATCTAAAATATGTATTCAGTGAAGACACATTTTCCCATTACTGAGATAGGAGACGACACTTGGTACTTTTAAAGTCTTAAAGAGGAGGGAAGAGCTAGAGGGAGACACAGATATTCGACTGCAAGTTCTCCTGAAACCAGTTACAGTTCTCCATAGAACTTTATAAGCACCAACTCTCATCTATCTCAGTAATGGGAAAATCTGTATTCACTGAAGACATATTTTACCTGTGAATTGAGAATTTTGGGAATTAATGATCAGTTAATAAGGTAAAATAAGTGGATTGCTCTAATAAAACATGTGTGCTATTAACGTATGAAAAAAAAATACAACAACAGCTACTCTTTAATTAATTGGGCCTCAAATGCGGGATTGCAGATGAATCCCCACTCTTCCTATTTTCAATTTACTGTTTTGCACTAGAAAGGTTTTGGTGAGAGGTTTCTAAAAATATAGACTTCAGCATACCATAAAATATTATTTATTGTCAAAATAGACAATTAGTAATAGACTGATAGACAGTTAGGCCTTTTTAGTGGACAATAGAGAATGTTATGCATGGTGTTTTGGGCTGTTGGCCCTCGTCAGTGCAAAGTATGAGAACTGCCTCCTTACCTTGACATGCCAGAGCCGGTATGTCACTCTCCACAAGTTGAAACGTTACCCCTTAGACCTCAGTCCAGAGCCTCTCATGCAGCCAAATCAGTTCTCATACTTTGCACTGACGAGGGCCAACAACCCGAAACACAGAGTCTGCAAATTGAGATTCTGATTTGGCTTTTATCCTAAGTCATATTGCACGACTTGTTAAAGGGTTGATTATGACTTGCAGGATTGCTGCTTCTAATAGGTGGTGCTATAAAATTCAAGTCCTCTTTTTCTCTGAAGAGGCAAGAAGAGCATTGCACGGTGAATAAGCCTCCTTACCTTGACATGCCAGAGCCGGTATGTCACTCTTCACAAGGAGAAACATTACCCCTTAGATGCATATATAGTAGAACTCACGGACTCCTTTGAAGCCTGGTCACACATTTGGTTTCATGGGAGCTCTGTAATGATGGGCACATAGGTCTTCAACAGACCCCTGGTTCTCATTGCGACCCATTGACACCCTGCGATCACGTCACAGTAGTGCCAATGGGCGTATAGAATGATGTGCCTCCATGCCGATGAGCTGTTAACGATGTTGTTAGAAATTGAAAGTGACATTTAACAGGATAATCGTAGAGCGGCTGTTAGAGGAAGGTCCTGACTGCAACACACAGCCATTACCTGCCCAGTATGGGGAAAGCTCACCCTGTGAGCCTGCTCCATACAACTGATACCGACTTACGCCATTCATGTACAGTGGATGTCAGTAAGGGGTTAAACTAGTCATGCCATGAAAAAAAAATAGTAAATAACCTTTAACCTATGTCTACTTTATGTCGGCAACATTTTTCAAACGTCCTTTTATTTTGTTCGCATGTTAGAAGGTTTAATAGTTTAGCAGCAATTTTTTCTTCAATTAAATTTACAAAACCTATTTTTTAGAGCCCTATTTACTTTTTTGATGTGACTTTGAGTATCCTGTATGTTGGAAAATCCCTAAGAGTGATGCCATTTTAAAAAAAATAAAATAACTGAAAAGTAAAAATAAAAAAGTTTACAAAAATATGACAAAAAAAAAAAACATAAAAAGTTCTAATCACCACTTTTTCCCCCTATTAAAAATAAAGATAACAAAAAATATAAAGAATAAAGATAAAAAAAATATAAAAAAATACACTTGTGGTATCACCGTGTACAGAAATGTCAGATCAAAATATAAAAATAATTAACCCGAAAAATGTAAAAATGCCAAAAATTGCATTTTTTGATCGCTGCTATACCATAAAAAATGCTGTAACAAGTGTTCAAAATGTCACATCTATCCCAAAATGGAATCAATTAAAACGTTGTCTCGCCCTGCAAAAAATAAGCTGTATCGACTGAAAAGTAGTGACACAATCACAACATTTTTTTTCTAAGTTCTGATTTTTTTGAACACTAAAATACTAAAAAAAAACTAGACATTTGGTGTTACCATAATCGCAGTGCTGAGGAGAATCACATTGCAAGGTAATTTTTACCATGGAATGTACGCCCTAAAAACAGTTCCCAAAATGCAATGTCAGAATTGCTTTGTTTTCACAATTTCACCGCACTTGGAATTTATTTCCCGTTTTCCCGTACACTATGTGGTAAGTGGAATGGTGTCTTTCAAAAGAACAACTCGTCCCGCAGAAAACAAGCCCTCATACATTTATGTGGACAGAAAAATAAAAAAGTTATGACACTTGGAAGCGGAGAAGAAAAAAACAATAACAAGAAAACAGAAATTGGCGGCGTCGGGAAAGGGTTAAGGTTATAAAAAATTCAAAGCTTGAAAATTGATTTTTTTTAGTCTAATATAGATATTTTAATGAATAAATGCAAAACATAACAGCCTAAATGTACCACTAACATAAAGTACAATGTAAAGACAAAATGGATTCGCACGGACAATAGATTGTGCTCAGAGGGAAAAGTAACGTATATATATTGGATACCCTCGGCACAAAAAGAGATTACTAGTATAATGTCAAAAAAGAAAATTTATTCAGAGCGGCCCAAAAAATGGAAAACAGTGCAATCCATCCAACGTTTCGGCTATTTGCCTTTATCAAGGTTATCTGGGTTGAGGCTCGGGGCTCAAAAATGTGGTGTTGTCACTGCATGTAGAGCATGTCTGTTTTTGGGCCGCTCTGAATAAATTTTCTTTTTTGACATTATACTAGGAATCTCTTTTTGTGCCGAGGGTATCCAATATATAAAGTACAATGTGTCATGAAAAATATGACAAAGTGACGCATGTCTGATTTGAGAAAAAATGGGCATTGGCTATATACGCTGCGTCATTAAGGGGTTAAGGATGTGGATGTGATGTGATAATAAAGTCCCAATGTATTTCCACAGATTCCATAACTATATTTTCCTAAATGAAAAGGTTAGAACATCCTTTAACCTCAAACAATATAAAGAAGAAAATTAATTTCCTTAAGGCTGCAAAGAAAATCACCACTTATGTATGCAAATTTAATCTAATGGATTCATATTTATACTGACTGTTCATGCTGATTCTGATTGCCGTAGTGCTGAAAGCTTGAAAACCATTTAATTTTAATGTCAGAGGAGTTTCATATCATCATCTGGTTGCTTACAGGTCAGGTGAGGTGTCACTATGCATTTTACACATGATGTAACACATCTTGGCTCACTGCATCATATGGAGAATTGTTAAAACTGCATACGCATCTCCACTCATCAATATATGTTACAGGCACAATTTACATCCGAATAACCCATGCAATGCCAATGACTTCAGTGTTTTAGGTCAACTATGAAATAAACAAGGTACAGGTGCATCTCACTAAATTAGAATATCATCAAAAAATTAATTTATTTCAGTTCTTCAATACAAAAAGTGAAACTTATATAGAGTCATTACAAACAGAGTGATCTATTTCAAGTGTTTATTTCTGTTAATGTTGATGATTATGGCTTAGAGCCAATGAAAACATTAAACTCATTATCTCAGTAAATTAGAATACTTTGTAACAGCTTGAAAAATATTTTTAAAATCCGAAATGTTGGCCTACTGAAATGTATGTTCAGTAAATGCACTCAATACTTGGTCGGGCTCCTTTTGCATCAATTACTGCATCAATGCGGCGTGGCATGGAGGCGATCAGCCTGTGGCACTGCTGAGGTGTTATGGAAGCCCAGGTTGCTTTGATAGCAGCCTTCAGCTCGTCTGCATTGTTGGGTCTGGTGTCTCTCATCTTCCTCTTGACAATATCCCATAGATTCTCTATGGGGTTAAGGTCAGACGAGTTTGCTGGCCAATCAAACACAGTGATACTGTTGTTTTTAAACAATGTGTTGGTACTTTTGGCAGTGTGGACAGGTGCCAAGTCCTGCTGGAGAATGAAATTTCCATCTCCAAAAAGCTTTTCAGCCGAGGGAAGCATGAAGTGCTCTAAAATTTCCTGGTAGACGACTGCGCTGACTTTGGTCTTGATAAAACACAGTGGACCTACACCAGCACATGACATGTCTCCCCAAACCATCACCGATTGTGGAAACTTCACACTAGACCTCAAGCAGCTTGGATTGTGTGTCTCTGCACTCTTCCTCCAGACTCTGGGACCTTGATTTCCAAATGAAATGCAAAATTTACTTTGCATTTACTTAGTGTCAATGACTGCCTTCTGGACATCTGTCAAGTCAGCAGTCTTCCCCATGATTGTGGAGCCTACTGAAACAGACTAAGGGACCTTTTTAAACACTTAGGAAGCCTTTGCAGGTATTTTTTATTAATTATTTTAATTTACTGAGATAATGACTTTTGTGTTTTCATTGGCTGTAAGCCATAATCATCAATATTAACAGAAATAAACACTCGAAATAGATCACTCTGTTTGTAATGACTCTATGTAATATATGAGTTTCACTTTTTGTATTGAAGAACTGAAACAAATTTACTTTTTGATAATATTCTAATTTAGTGAGATGCACCTGTATGTAAAATAATACCCACACAACTGGCATTACATACTATTTATATTGTTATTATTTACATATTATACGATTTAAAGCTCAGTGTGTGAGATGTAATGATACAACTCTGATCTCCTGGTCTAACCTTCTGCATCTTGGTACAACAGAGCTTAGTGTGCAGGCAGCACCTTGGAACAGCACAGCCAACTTGGCAAACAGGTACCTTGAAATAGCAGAGCCGAGTGAAAGCAGAGCTGGGTTTGTCTTTTAGCTAGGCTGAGTGTAAGCATGTGGTAGCAGCGTGTTTACTAACTGAATACTCAAGCAGTGTGCAACCACCTGTGACAGCTTGAAAAGTTTTAGCATCGTGACATCAGAGGTACACACCACATTACCATGGTATCCCAACAAGCATGAGAGCAGAGAGAGCTGGCCGCTGGAAAAGGAATACAGGTGAGCCATCACTGGAGCCAGGACAGATGACTAACACCTGTAGCTTGTATATTACAAACCTTACTAATCTATTGGCCATATTGTACATTTGCATGTTTCCTTTTAAATCATTGCATGGCCTAATGCATGTTATATTCTGAAGTTATTTTCCCTTAAAAACATTTCTACTAGTAGAAAATATGGTTCCTAACAAGAGCCGTCATATAGTTACAAAATAAGCAACTACTGGTCCATAATATAAACCTGTAATAACTCCTTGTGTTGCTGTACAGGATCCATACACACAGCTTTGCTGTTTGCATAAGGCCTTAAACTGTCACAGAATCATACATACTTACAGGGGCTGTCCCAGAATTGCAACTTACCATGAGAGGAGAGGTCCTGTGTCTTCTGTATCTTTCGAACAGCCACTTCATTCATATGGGGGATAAAGCTGAACACCACTCCTACTTTCTGGCTATAATCCTACATAGTTTGAGTCTTAAAGTAAAATAACTTGTTATGCCAAATCAAAGAAGGCACCATGATCTTCTGATGTATCCTGCCACTCGTTCTTTCCTGACGAAGGGTCTGTGACCCAAAATGTTGGGCTCCAAGAAAGTATATTTATAATATAGTGTGTCTTTATGGATTTGGCTAATGCTCAATAAATCAATTTTGAGGCAAACCTGCTTATTTTGGAGTGCTGTTCCATCTCTTTCTTTATGCTCTGAAGTTAACTGGTTCTATCTATGCTCTCTAGGAGTTGTGCTGTCTGAATTTTTATGTATAATTGTCAGTCATAACATGTCTCACACTGGTAACATCCCCTTTTATTTAAAATAAGCTGTAGAGGCAGATTCTCGGGGAGATCTGTGTCCCACCCATAGATCTTAACAGTTCATTTACATATTAAGAAAAATGTGGATTTCTCTGGAATAAGACATTTGATTGCATATATCAAGGTATCATTTTATTCAACTTTCTTTGAATAGAAGTGTTGATCCTACTTGCAGATTCCATTTAAAGCAAAGTTTTAACCCATAAAGAGGACCTCTCAAGAGTTTTAGCATGTGAAACGGGCCACATCATGGAATAGTGGCTGTATAGCTGAATAAATCATAATTTTGTGGGGGGGGGGGGGTTATTAGCTTGTAAAGTTTAGATTCTAATTTTCCTTTCAATCAAGTGGGTGTTAGATGAGATTTGTCTCTGGGGGTGATCACAATCATAAGAAGGAGGTGTCATGCAAAGGAAAAAAAGAGAGAAGCTTGCACCTGGATTTCTCTGTGAGACATGTAATGGCACACAGTTGTGCTCTCCTCAGTGATCTCTGCTCCTACTGTGTAGAGTAGAGCAGAGCTAAGTGTCATTACAAACATCTATTGCAACTTTCATCTCACAGCAGTCAGTGTGAGAAAAGGAAGAAGAACAGAGCTATACATCATTGCAAACACCTATTGAAGCTTTCATATCAGGGCATTGTTAGCTCTGCTCTACTCCTCTCCCCCTACACTCACTGCGGTCAGATGAAAGCAGCAAGTGGTGTTTGTAATGATACATAGCTATGCTCTACTCTACACAGTAGGTTCAGAGATCACAGAGGAGAAAAAGACTGTGTCATTACATGTCTCACACAGAGAAAGCTTGGTCTAAGCGTCTCTAGGGGCATGTTATTTTTTTTTCTTTGCATAATACCTCTTGCTTATGATATGGCAACGTCTTGAAGGGAGAAAAGTACACAACCCCAAAGGCGAATCTCTGCTAATGCGCCTTTAGTTGTAGAATAAATTAGAATCTAAACTTTATGGAGATAAGAAATAAAAAAAAACAGCTCTGCAGTCCTAATTTCCATGATGTGACCAGTTTAACATGTTAAAACTGGTGAAAAGCCCTCTTTAAATACTATTTTTTTCTCAAATTAGATCCAAAATTCAGTGCTAAATATGGCACTTTGAGAGTGACTAGAAACATAAATATTTTTAACTATTTTAACTATTTTTGTACAAAAACGGATGGTAATGTAACTCAAAAATACAATACATTAATATTCAAAACATGTTTCTAACAGAGACAGCTTACCATTAAACTTCAGTAAAAAAAAAGCTTCATTTTTATTGCCTTGTTCCAGTAGAATTGGTTTCAAAAAGCTGTTTTTGGAACAAAACTTCACATCACCAGAACACACAGACAATGTCAGCAGTAAGTTGGTTGGATCAAAATCTTTTAAAAAAGTCTATTGAAAGAAAAGGATTGTATAGAGAAACATTAACAAGCAAACACAGAATAAGGTTTTAGATTATGTTTCTAAAATGTCTAATTCAAAGGACTTATGTACTTACATTTAAATTATCAGAATTGTCCTTTGGTATGATCTTCAGCACAATATTTTTTACACCAAAAGGCAAGATTTTTTTAAAATTCTCAGTAACCAATGTGCCTGTTAATGCATAATTAAAAGCATATATTTTATTGTTCTAAGTGTATGTTATTTTTTAATGGAAATAACACTAATCTAACTATATTGCAAGATTGTTCTTAACATTACATTGGAATAATAGTGGATCAATATTGGTCAAACTAGTTTTTGGTATTGATCAAAATAGCGTTAACTAAGTACCCTATGTAATTTACATGTACCATTACTATGTACTTAATTACTTGCTGTAGGGTATATGCTCATTTTGTTTTTGTTTTTGTTTTTCTTGGGTTTTGTCCTGCTCTGCTCTTATTCACATTGATGTTGTTTGACACATGGTAAGGTTTTAACCACTTCGCGCCAGAGCCTGTTTTTGCCTTCGTGACCAGGCCAATTTTTTCAATTCTGACCACTGTCACTTTATGAAGTAATTACTCTGGAATGCTTCAGCGGATTCCCCTGATTTTGAGACTGTTTTTTCGAGACATATTGTACTTCATGATAGTGGTAAAATTTCTTCGATATCACTTGCGTTTATTTGTGAAAAAATCGGAAATTTGGAGAAAATTTTGAATATTTTGCAATTTTCAAACTTTTAATTTTCATGCCCTTAAATCAAAAAGATACAGTACAGACCAAAAGTTTGGACACACCTTCTCATTTAAAGATTTTTCTGTATTTTCATCACTATGAAAATTGTACATTCACACTGAAGGCATCAAAGCAATGAATTAACACATGTGGAATTATATACTTAACAAAAAAGTGTGAAACAACTGAAAAAATGTCTTATATTCTAGATTCTTCAAATTAGCCACCTTTTGCTTTGATGACTGCTTTGCACACTCTTGCCATTCTCTGATGAGCTTCAAGAGGTAGTCACCGGAAATGGTCTTCCAACAATCTTGAAGGAGTTCCCAGAGATGCTTAGCACTTGTTGGCCCTTTTGCCGTCACTCTGCGGTCCAGCTCACCCCAAACCATCTCGATTGGGTTCAGGTCTGGTGACTGTGGAGGTCAGGTCATCTGGCATAGCACCCCATCACTCTCCTACTTGGTCAAATAGCCCTTACACAGCCTGGAGGTGTGTTTGGGGTCATTGTCCTGTTGAAAAATAAATGATGGTCCAACTAATCGCAAACCGGATGGAATAGCATACCGCTGCAAGATGCTGTGGCAGCCATGCTGGTTCAGTATGCCTTCAATTTTGAATAAATCCCCAACAGTGTCACCAGCAAAGCACCCCCACACCATCACACCTCCTCCTCCATGCTTCACGGTGGGAACCAGGCATGTAGAGTCCATCCGTTCACCTCTTCTGCGTCGCACAAAGACAAGGTGGTTGGAACCAAAGATTTCAAATTTGGACTCATCAGACCAAAGCAAAGATTTCCACTGGTCTAATGTCCATTCCTTGTGTTCTTTAGCCCAAACAAGTCTCTTCTGCTTGTTGCCTGTCCTTAGCAGTGGTTTCCTAGCAGCTATTTTACCATGAAGGCCTGCTGCACAAAGTCTCCTCTTAACAGTTGTTGTAGAGATGTGTCTGCTGCTAAAGCTCTGTGTAGCATTGACCTGGTCTCTAACCTGAGCTGCTGTTTCTGAGGCTGGTGACTCGGATAAACTTATCCTCAGAAGCAGAGGTGACTCTTGGTCTTCCTTTCCTGGGGCGGTCCTCATGTGAGCCAGTTTCTTTGTAGCGCTTGATGGTTTTTGCAACTGCACTTGGGGACACTTTCAAAGTTTGCCCAATTTTTCGGACTGACTGACCTTAATTTCTTAAAGTAATGATGGCCACTCATTTTTCTTTATTTAGCTGCTTTTTTCTTGCCATAATACAAATTCTAACAGTCTATTCAGTAGGACTATCAGCTGTGTATCCACCAGACTTCTGCACAACACAACTGATGGTCCCAACCCCATTTATGAGGCAAGAAATCCCACTTATTAAACCTGACAGGACACACCTGTGAAGTGAAAACCATTTCCGGTGAATACCTCTTGAAGCTCATCAAGAGAATGCCAAGAGTGTGCAAAGCAGTCATCAAAGCAAAAAGTGGCTACTTTGAAGAACCTAGAATATAAGACATATTTTCAGTTGTTTCACACTTGTTTGTTAAGTATATAATTCCACATGTGTTAATTCATAGTTTTGATGCCTTCAGTGTGAATGTACAATTTTCATAGTCATGAAAATACAGAAAAATCTTTGAATGAGAAGGTGTGTCCAAACTTTTGGTCTGTACTGTATGTCACACAAAATAGTTAATAAATAACATTTCCCACATGTCTACTTTACGTCAGCACAATTTTGGAACCAAAATTTTTTTTTGTTAGGAAGCTATAAGGGTTAAAAGTTGACCAGCGATTTCTCATTTTTCCAACAAAATTTACAAAAACATTTTTTTAGGGACCACATCTTATTTGAAGTGACTTTGAGGGGCCTTTATGACAGAAAATACCCAAAAGTGACACCATTCTAAAAAATGCACCCCTTAAGATGCTGAAAATCACATTCAAGAAGTTTATTAACCCTTCAGGTGTTTCACGGGAATTTTTGGAATGTGAAAGAAAACAATGAACATTTAACTTTTTTTCACAAAAATGTTACTTTAGACCCAATTTTTTTATTTTCACAAGGGTAACAGGAAAAAATGGAATACACAATTTGTAGTGTAATTTCTCATGAGCGCACTGATACCCCATATGTGAGGGAAAACCACTGTTTGGGCGCACTGCAGGGTTCGGAAGGGAAGGAGTGCCATTAGACTTTTTGATTGTAAAATTTGCTTGAATAATTAGTGGACGCCATGTCGCATTTGGGGAGCCCCTGATGTGCCTAAACAGTGGAAACCCCTCACAAGTGACACCATTTTGGAAACTAAACCCCTTAGGGAACTTATCTAGATGTGTGGTGAGCACCTTGCACCCCCAGGTGCTTCACAGAAGTTTATAATATTGAGCCGTAAAAATTAAATTTTCACATTTTTCCCACAAAAAATGTTTTTCATCCACTAATTTTGCATTATTATAAGGATAACAGGAGAAATTGCACCATGAAATTTGTTGTGCAATTTCTCCTGAGTACGCCGATACCCCATATGTGGGGGAAAACCACTGCTTTGGTGTACGGCAGGGTTCGGAAGAGAAAGGAGCTCTATGTTGGCTGGGATAGGTTGCAGACACCATGTCACATTTGAAGAGTCGCTGACATGCCGAAACAGTAGAAACCCCCACAAGTGACCCCATTTTGTAAACTACACCTCTCAAGGAATTCATCTAGGGAAGTAGTGAGTATTTTTTAATTTTTAAATTTATACCATTGGGCAGTGAAAAAAACATAATTATATTTTTACCACAAAAAAACATTTTACCCTCAGATTTTACATTTTCACACAGTGCAATGGGTAAAAATGGTGCCAAAATGTGTCACACAATTTCTTCTAAACGTGGCAATACCCCATATGTGGCTGTATCGTACTGCTTAGCCATACGGCGAGATCTGGGAGGGACGGAGCGCTATTTGACAATTGGAGAACAAATTATTGTAGAATAGGCATTTGGATTTGGGAGCAGAAAATTTTCTGAATTTCTTTTGGGGGGCAAGGGCCATTTCGCTTTTCCAGAGCCTTTCTGCTACCAGTAACTTGGAAGTCCCTTATATTTTTAACACATGACGGACCTGAGTGGGGACTAGCTTTTTTTGAGGACTGAGTTGAAGCTTTTATTGGGAACATTTTACATATTGTTTATCCGGCGCTCTATGCTGAGCACTTACATCGGGGTTTCCATCTAAATTTCCAAGTGATGTAATTCAGATGAAACCCCTGCAGGATCCATTCACTGTAATGAGGCAACAGAGTTACTCTGGACTCTGTCTGACCTCAGTTTAGTGGTGTCCTTTTTTCAGAAGTGCACAAAACTGTGGCCAACCGCACTTTTATGCACGCCTAAAAAAACTGACACCGTGGGATCACAGGCCAGACGGCATCCACAGTGGCCTATATCTGCCTCATTACAGGGAATCTTCTGCCGTGGGTTCCGTCTGAATCACGTATTTCAGAGTTTTATACGGAAACTCTGGTGCAAATGCTCAGCGCAGAGCACAGGATAAATTTGCGCCGAGCCTTACTGCGATCTTTGGTAGACATAATAAATCAGTAGCAGGTGAAGAATTGGTTTTATTTATTTTTTACGCCGTTCCTCGTGCGGTATAAGTGATGAGATTACTTTTTTTCTTCGGGTCGGTGCTATTACAGAGATACCAGATTTATATCGGGTTTTTATGACTGACAGCTGTCACACACTAAAAGACGTTTTTTTACAAAATCTAGTTTTTGCATCGCCATATTTTGAGAGCTATAATTTTTCCATATTTCGGCCGACAGAGTCATGTGACGGCTTCTTTTTTGCAGGACGAGTTGACACTTTTATTGGTACCATTTTTGGGTACGTGACATTTTTTGATCACTTTCTATTCTGTTTTTTGGGAGGTAAAATTAACAAAAACCAACAATTCAGGAATTCTTTTTTGAGTTTTTTTTTATGCCGTTCTGCGTGTGGTAAAAGTGATAAGGCAGCATTATTCCTCGGGTCAGTACGATAACAGCGATTCTACACTTACCATATATTTTTTTATATTTTGGCGCTTTTACACAATAAAACAATTTTATAGAAAAATTTTTTTTTTTTTGCATCGCTTTATTCTGAGAGCTATAACTTTTTTATTTTTCGGCTGATAGAGCTGTATGGCGGCTTTTTTTTTGCGGAACAAGATGACGTTTTCAGTGGTACCATTTTTATTTCCATTTTGCTTTTTGATCGCATTTTTTTCCACTTTTTGTTTGGCAATATGATGAAAAAGCATAGTTTTTTGCTCTGTTTTTTATTTATTTTTATTACGGTGTGCACAGAAGGAGTTAATTAGTGTGACAGTTTTATAGATCGGGTTGTTTCGGACGCGGCGATACCAAATATGTGTACTTTTTTTGTTTTTGCATAAATATACGGATTTATTGGTTTAATATTTTATTTTTTTACTTTTATTTATTTGAAAACATTTTTTAGACTTTTTTTTTACATTTTTACTTAGTCCCTGTATGGGACATTAATGTTTATTTTTCTAATCACTGTTCTCATGCAATGCAATAGACATGTATTACATTGCATGAGAGCTTTGCGGACAGTTTCACAATGTCTGTCTCCTGCTAGACTTCAGCTGCAGGCTGAGTCTAGCAGGACACCGTACATGGCAGACCCGGAGGTGGTCATGTGACCTCCGGCTGCCATGACAACGGCAGGTCCTGTCAGACATCAGGGGGCCGTTGGAGAGGTAAGTGGACGACCCCCTCTCCTCTCACTATCTTCTAAATGCCGCGATCGCTATAGATTGCGGCATATAGAAGATAGTAAAGGGTTAACATCATTGGGACCTGATCCAATCAGGTCCCGATGATGTCCCCTGTCAGAGCTGTCGCTCTGCACCGCACCCGCAGTGCTTGCAGGACCCTGAGGGTCCTGAGGGCTGCGGGACCACCAACCGTTAATAAACGTCGGCGCTGCACAGAGCCCAGGCAGCGCCGACGTTTATGTACAGTTGGCGGTCGGGAAGCGGTTAATACTAGAGACAGGTTAGGACCGTCCCGATGGGTACACCTTGTCGTGGTGGGATTGCTTTTATGGCTTTTTTTTATCAAAATAGCGTTAACTAAGTACCCTATGTTATTTACATGTACCATTACTATGTGCTTATTTACTTGTTGTAGAGTATATGCTCATTTTGTTTTGTTGTTTGTTTTTTTTTCATGGGGTTTGTCTGTGAAATGGTCACAATGTGAATGCGCTCTTACACTTTGCACATATACCAGTTTATAGTCCAGCTCAGTATTTTTGTTTTGCTGTAATCTCATTTCTGAGCTAAGTATTCCATTTGTATAGCTACCCATGGATTGCTCTTAGTCGAAGCCCTGTCCTTCTATGTTCTTATTCACACTGATGTTGTTTGACACATGGTAAGGTTTTAATACTAGAGACAGGTTAGGACCGTCCCGATGTGTATACCTTGTCATAGTGAAATGGCTTTTATACCCTTTTGATCAAAATAGCGTTAATTAAGTACCCTATGCAATTTACATGTACCATTACTATTTACTTATTTACAGTGGCTTGAGAAAGTATTCACCACCTTAACATTTTTTGTGTTTTGCTATCTTACAATCTGGAATTTTACTGTTTCTTTGAGGGTTTGCATCAGTTCATGTAAAAAAACATGCCTACAACTCAGAACATTTGGTTTTCTTTTTATTGCGAAGCAAACAACAAATAGGACAAAATAACTTCAGTGTGCATAACTTTTCACCCCATAAAGTCAGTACTTTGTAGAGTCTCCTTTTGCGGTAACTACAGCTGCAAGTCGCTTTGGATAAGTCTCTATGAGCTTTCCACATCAGGCCAAAGGGATTTTTGCCCATTCCTCAAGGCAATACTGCTCCAGCTCCTTCAAGTTAGATGGTTTCCTCTTGTAAACAGCAATCTTCAAGTCTGACCACAGATTCTCAATTGAATTAAGGTCTAGGCCATTCCAAAACATTTACACATTTCCCCTTAAACCACTTGAATTTTGCTTTAGCAGTATTCTTTGGATCATTGACTTGCTGGAAGGTGAACCTCCATTCCAGTTTCAAATCACTGACAGACTGAAACAGGTTTTGCTCAAGAATATCCCTGTATTTCACACCATCTATCTTCCCCTCAACTTGGATCATTTTCCCTTTTCCTGCTCACGAAAAACATACCACAGCAGGATGCTGCCACTACCATGTTTCACTGTGGGTATGGTGTTCTTGGGATGATGAGCTGTCTTGGTTTGGCGCAAGACATAGCATTTACCATGGTGGCCAAAAAGTACAATTTTGTTGTTCTCTGACCACAGCACCTTCCCCCCATACATTTGGGGAGTCTCCCACAAATCTTTTGGCAAACTGAAGACAAGCCTTTTTTCCAAACCTGAAATTTACATGCAGCAAAAAGGCCCTTCCGCCCGCACATGCACAAGCGCGACCGGCGGTGCCACATTGCTGCAGGCAAATTTCTTTTTCCTCCAGCAAAATGGCGTCCGCATGTGCGCAGTAGCGTCTATCGCTTGCCAATAGATGCTACGGCGCAAGCGCCGCTAGTGGCGCCATTTTGCTGTAGGAAAAAGAAATTTGCCTGCAGCAATATGGCACCGCCTGACGCACTTGCACAGTAGCATTTCTCAGCAACAGAGAGATGCCACTGCGCATGTGCAGGAGGGGGGGGCATTTTGCTGCATGTGAATTTCAGGTTTGGAACACAATTACACAGGCAGTATTTAAAATAGTAGGCAGGTCACTGAAGGCACAGTGACCTGTCAGAAGGCAGACATAGGAATACATAAGCAGATCACCAGATAAAGACCCTCCCCAAAGGCCCGCCCCGAAACACGAGCATCTCATTATGTCAGAAATTAAAATAAAGATTATAAAAGAACCACAGCACAGATTTCATC
This sequence comes from Phyllobates terribilis, assembly GCF_046119375.1. Lineage (NCBI taxonomy): Eukaryota > Metazoa > Chordata > Amphibia > Anura > Dendrobatidae > Phyllobates > Phyllobates terribilis. The sequence goes on from NW_027362762.1 coordinate 450,265,633, forward strand.
AACAAAGGTATCATTTTAACTAGTGTGACGGTGCCCACCTGACAGTGTATGTGGTTTACTGCGCACAATCCTGATGACAGGTGCACTTTAATGGTGTTGCAGCCTCTGTGGCCTTTAAGAAAAGGTGTGTATATACTGACAGACAATGTGACACTTAGACTGCACACAGGGGGACTTCCTTTCACTAAGCATGTAACTTATGAAGGTAATTACTTGCACCAGAAATTTTTAAGGGCTTCATAGCAAAAGGGGTGAATACACATGCACATGCCAAATTGTAATTATTTGACCCGATAAATTTAATTTATGCCTATATTTTTGTATGGTATATGCTCATTTTGTTGTTTTCTTGGGTTTAGTTTTTAGTATTGTATCGAAGGTCACATAGAGTCATGGACCCATTAGAAATTTGACTTAGAAGAGCTAGATCAAGATGCAGAGTCTTGAGAACGGTATGTCCTTTAACCTGCAACTTCACAAGGTATGGACTTTCCCACCAAACATTTTCAGTCATTTTCACAGATAAATCCCCATTGGCAAAAGCTAAATATGGAGCCAGGCCAGAGATTGTTGTACAATAATACAGCACTGTCACTCTTCGCCTGCAACAAAGGCACGGCAACCAGTGGTTGAAGCTGAAACAGAGGGGGACGCAAACAATGAAAGGTGTTTACCTGCTATTTCTATACAAATAGTTGTTATGATAGGCTACAAGCACTAAGGAAAGACAGGAGATCTGTCCCTACAATAGAACTAAGCTAGATCCCTACGATGTAACGGGGAACCTGATCCTGCGATCAGACCCGCTAAAGTCCTCAGCTAGTCTGAACGAAGACCTATAGATGTGAGGGAGGGATCCCTACAAGAACTAGGGACTGGGAGAAAGATGGACACCTCCTAGCAGAAATTGTAGCAGTAAAAAGACAAACACACAACATAGAACATAAAGGTCAAAAGACCTAGCTAAACTGACAGAGAAAGGTTACAAAGCACCTGGCTAGCCTAAGAGTAGAAATTACAATGAAGTCCAGCATGGCCAGAACGGCGGAGCAGGATTAAATAGGCAAAAAGGTCATGTGACCAGCAAAATAGAAAACAGGAAAGTTCTAACAGTACCCCCTCTTCTAAGAGGATCCTCCGGATCCCCTAGGCCCAGGCTTATCCGGAAACCTCTTGTGAAACGCTCTGACAAGTCTGGAAGCAGAAACATCATCCGCCCTCACCCATGAGTTATCCTTGGGACCGAAACCCTTCCAAGCGACGAGATACTGCAAACTCCCCCTATACCGTCTAGAATTAAGGATGCGGGAAATTTCATATTCCCCGTCCTCCACCACCGGAGGAACAGTGGCAGTGGCGTCTCTATCTGATACATCAGCTTTTTTCAATAGAGAAACATGAAACACCGGATTAATCTTCCAGGAGGTAGGAACCTCCAACCTAACAGCAGATTGCTTAACTACCTGAAGCACCTTAAAGGGCCCTACAAACTTGGGACCCAATTTTTTAGAAGGAATCCTCAACCGCAGATTCTTAGAGGACAACCAAACCATGTCACCAACCGTAAACAAAACCTCTTGACGTTTCCTGTCAAAGTACCTCTTAGATTTTTTGTTAGCCTCCTGAAGATTACCACGCACATCCGTCCAAACTCTCTCCAAATCACCGGAAAAACTCTCCTCCTCAGGCACAGCCGATACCAATTTGGAGAATGACCCAAAAGACGGATGTCTCCCAGAACAACAAAAAAAAGGCGAACACCCAGCAGAAGAGGATGTATGGTTGTTAAGAGCAAATTCAGCAAGAGGCAGAAACTCGGACAACCCCTTTTGATTGTATGCCACAAAACAACGCAAGAACTGCTCAACATCCTGATTCTTCCTTTCTGTCTGGTCATTAGACTCAGGATGATAGCCAGATGAAAACGACAAATGAACTCCCAACCTGTCACAAAAGGCACGCCAAAAACGAGCCATGAACTGAGGTCCCCTATCAGAAACAATGTCAGTAGGAACACCATGGAGTCTGACAATCTCCTTGACAAAGGCCTTAGCGAGTGTCTTAGCGCAGGGCAGTTTGATGAAGGGAACCAAGTGACACATCTTGCTAAAACGGTCCACGACCACCCAGATGACCGTGAAACCCTCAGAGGGGGAAAGGTCAGTAATAAAGTCCATAGCCAGATGTGTCCAAGGTGCACTAGGAACCTCCAGAGGGCAAAGCAACCCCGCAGCAGGAGTATGAGAAGACTTAGATCTAGCACACACAGTACATTGACACACCCACTTAATGACTTCCTTCTGCCATCCAGGCCACCAAAAACTGCGACCCACAAGTCTCTTGGTCTCAGAAATTCCTGGATGACCTGCCAATCGAGACTCATGACACTCAACAAACAAATCTCTCCTAAAGGTCCTAGGCACAAACAACCTCCCATGGGGAGTGTTAGATGGGGCATTCTCCTGTGCTTTAAGAATCTCATCTTCTAAAACGGAGTCCAATGCAGCAATCACAACACCTTCTTGTAAAATGCTCTCCTCCTCCTCAGCACCGACAATGGGAGAAAAGCTGCGAGACAACGCATCAGCTTTAACATTTTTGGTACCCGGGATGTAAGTAACGGAAAAATTAAACCGCGAAAAAAAAAGTGCCCACCTAGCCTGACGGGCATTCAAGCGCTTGGCAGCATCAAGATAGATCAGATTTTTATGATCAGTGAAAACCTGAATGGGAAATTCAGCACCTTCCAAGAGATGACGCCAGTGTTCAAATGAGAGTTTAATAGCCAGCAATTCCCGATTACCAATACTGTAATTAAGTTCAGTCTCAGAAAATTTTTTTGAAAAAAAGGCACAGGGATGTACTCCATCCTTGTTTTCCTGAGACAACACCGCACCGACCCCCACAGAAGAAGCATCAACCTCAACCAAAAACGGCTTAGTCACATCAGGCTGCATAAGGATGGGGGCAGAGCTGAACCTCTCCTTTAGAAACACAAACGCTTCAATGGCCTCAGTAGTCCACTGAACCGTAATAGCACCTTTCCTGATGAGATCGGTCAGTGGTTTAACAATAATAGAAACATTTTTAATGAATTTTCTGTAATAATTGGCGAAACCCAAAAACCTCTGTATCGATTTCAAACCAATAGGCCTAGGCCATTCCTGCACAGCTTGAACTTTCACCGGGTCCATCTCAAAGCCGTCGCTGGAGATAATGTAGCCCAAAAAACTAATTCTCTGTACAGCAAACTCACATTTCTCTAGCTTAGCAAAAAGCGAATTGTCAATTAATAACTGTAATACCTCACGTACGCTCCGCCAATGAGACTCCAGATCAGGCGAATAAATCAAAATGTCATCCAAATACACAACCACATTTTTGCCGATCAAAGGTCTAAGGATGTCATTAATAGGATTCTGAAAAAATGCTGGTGCATTGGTAAGACCAAAAGGCATAACCAGATTCTCAAAATGACCCACAGGAGTGTTAAAAGCAGTCTTCCATTCATCACCCTCCTTCATGCGCAACAAATTGTATGCCCCCCGGAGATCAATTTTAGAGAACCACTTGGCCCCCACTAACTGGTTAAACAAATCAGGAATCAATGGCAGTGGGTAGGGATTACGTACAGTAATTTTATTAATCTCGCGAAAGTCTAGACAAGGACGTAAACCGCCGTCCTTTTTTTTAACAAAAAAAAATCCAACAGCCACAGGTGACTTAGAGGGTCTGATATGACCGGCGGCCAAGCTCGTCTGTATGTATTCCTCCAAAGCCTTTCTCTCAGGAATAGTAAGATTAAATAAACGACTTTTAGGAAGAGTCGCTCCAGGGACAAATTCAATGGTACAATCATAGTCTCTATGGGGAGGCAAAATTTGCGACTCCTCCTCAGAAAAAACTTTCCAAAAATCCTGAATAGGTACAGGTAGTTCCCCTTTATCCACAGCAGCAATGCGCCCGTTACAACACTTGTCATAACACTTCGGGCTCCAGGACTTAATTTCATTAGTAGACCAATCCAGTACAGGATTGTGCAATTTTAACCAGGGTAACCCCAAAATTACTGGAGAAGGCAAATTATTTAATACTACCAAATCCAAATTTTCTTGGTGAATACCATTAATAGTGAGGGGAAATTCATAAACCTTGTGAGTAACACATTTCAAGGGAGAGCCATCGACAGAAACCACGGCAATAAGGGATGACAAAGGTTTGGGTTTTAATTTAAGTTTTTCCAAGAATCCCCCATCAATCACATTCAGAGTAAAACCACAATCCACAAATACCCGAAATTCAATTAATTCTTCCTGAGCTGCAGTAGTAGCAGAAAGAAATACCCCCTTAGTGTTTAAACAGGCTATACGGGCGCAACTGGCCTTTTTTTTTTTCTCTTTGTTCATACGAAGCACACAGTTCTTAATGAAATGGTCAGATTTTCCGCAATAAAAGCACAAACCTTCAGAAAACCTGAGGTCTTTTTCCTGAGAGCGGGGTGACATCGCCCCAATCTCCATCGGCTCTCCAATGTCAGTACAGACCCTCTCAAGACTAGGAGCTGACATGGCAAAGGATTTACTCTCATTAACCCTTGCACGCAGTCTCCTGTCCACCCGTATAACTAATTGCATTGCCTCCTGCAAGTTTCCAGGTGCAGGATAAGCAATAAGCAGATCCTTAACCCTTTCACCTAGCCCAGCAAGAAACAAACTTTTCAGAGCTGAATCGTTCCACCTCACCTGAGCAGACCATCGACGGAAGTGAGTACAATAATTTTCCACATTACCTGATCCCTGTCTCAAAAGTCTCAATTCCGTCTCAGCTGATGAGACACGATCAGGATCATCATACAACAACCCCAAAGCAGAAAAAAAACTATCCACTGATCTAAAGCACGGATCACTAGGTTGGAGAGAAAAGGCCCATCCCTGAGGTTCTTTGCGCAAAAATGACATTATGTACCCTATGCGCTGTGATTCATCACCAGAGGATCTGGGTCTCAAACGAAAATACAATAAACAAGCATTTTTAAAGGAAAAAAAATCTTGTTGTTCACCAAAAAATAAATCAGGCAATCGTACCTTTGGCTCCACAAAATGCGCTCCAGAACAGCTACTCACGTGTTGTTGGAGCTCGGCCACCTCCAGAGAGAGTCCCTGCAGGCATTGAGCCAAATCCTGAACCGACACCGATGGAAACTGGAGGTCTTTCCTTAGAGATATTTTTGGGCTGGACTTACTGTTATGATAGGCTACAAGCACTAAGGAAAGACAGGAGATCTGTCCCTACAATAGAACTAAGCTAGATCCCTACGATGTAACGGGGAACCTGATCCGGCGATCAGACGCGCTAAAGTCCTCAGCTAGTCTGAACGAAGACCTATAGATGTGAGGGAGGGATCCCTCCTAGCAGAAATTGTAGCAGTAAAAAGACCAACACACAACATAGAACATAAAGGTCAAAAGACCTAGCTAAACTGACTGAGAAAGGTTACAAAGCACCTGGCTAGCTTAAGAGTAGAAATTACAATGAAGTCCAGCATGGCCAGAAGGGCGGAGCAGGATTAAATAGGCAAAAAGGTCATGTGACCAGCAGAATAGAAAAAACCTAACAGGAGAGTTCTAACAATAGTTAGTCCAGCACATCCGTAAAAATTCAGACTTTATTGTAGACTGCTCTATTAAAAATCAATACACAGATCCATTGTATAATGGAATAGCAGTTAACTATAACATCTGTGTTGGTTCCTGTCCCCTCTGTTTTTGCTTCCGCGACAGGGTGGCACCTCACCTTTGTTGTGGGCAACACATGACGGTGACAGTACTGTTTTATTCATGGGACTTTTGGTGCCACTAAATCAGAGAGCTACAGGGTTATTTCTTGTCGGGTTTTGATTACCCCTTCCAGAGATCCACAGGGCTGTCTGCTATTTAAATCCCTGAACAGTTGACTTTTACTGCCAGTCAATAAATTCAACTTCTAGTCTACAGTCCTAGTCCTTGCCCCTGTTGTGTCTCCTGATTTATCTTGTTTTGTGACCTTGGCTTGTATTTTGACAACACACTTGCTTTCTGGTTTCGTTCCTGACGTGATCTCTTGATATCAGCCACGCGAGCATAGGCGGATTATAATGAGGGCAATCTGGGCTACCACCCGGGGCCCCGGGGCTCCAAGGGGTCCATGGCCAGATTGCTCTCATTATAATATGTGCGGCGCCGCAGCACACACCGGCAGTCAGAGGCGGGGGGCCTCCGGACCTCTCCCCCAGCAGCGGCGCACTGCCGCTGCTTTTTCTTCGGCCGGGTCAGCACTGCACCTGTTAACTTCCCTGTGTGCTAGCCCGGCCGCATCACAGCTAAGAGACAGGGCCCTGTGTGCAGCCGTGTCTGCTAGTGTGACGTCACGCAGCGCGCGCCCTGCACTGCTACTTACCACCGGAGAGAAGCTGGATGACGGGAGCCGGGGGATAGTGAGTGAGTGTGTGAGTGTGTGCAGATATCATTGTGTGATGTATGTTTATATGTACTTTTGTGTTTCAAATGTGTTTATGCGTGTATGTATGTATATGTCTGTACATGTTTGTGTGTGTGTGCGTGACTGCGTGCGGCCACCCGCTGTCTCTGGGGGGGCCGTGCGGCCGCCCGCTGTCTCTGGGGGGGTGCCGTGCGGCCTCCCGCTGTATCTGGGGGGCACCGTGCGGCCTCCCGCTGTGTATAGATGGCGCCATGCGGCCCCCTGCTGTGTATAGATGGCACCGCGCGGCCCCCTGCGGTGTATAGAAGGTGCCGTGCAGCATCCTGTGTATAGATGGTGCCGTGCGGCCCCCTGCTGTTTATAGATGGCTACGTGTGGCCTCCTGCTGTGTATAGATGGCACCGTGCAGCCCCCTGCTGTGTATAGATGGCTACGTGCGGCCTCCTGCTGTGTTTATATGGCACCCTGCGGCCTCCCGCTGTGTATAGATGGCACCGTGCGGCCCCCTGCTGTGTATAGATGGCGCCATGTGGCCCCCTGCTGTGTATAGATGGCTACGTGCGGCCTCCTGCTGTGTATAGATAGATACATGGGGCCTCCCGCTGTGTATAGAATGCACCGTGTGGCTTCCTGCTGTGTATAGATAGCGCCGTGCGACCTCCTGTTGTGTATAGATGGCTACGTGTGGCCTCCTGCTGTGTATAGATGGCTACGTGTGGCCTCCCGCTGTGTATAGATGGCACCGTGCGGCCCCCTGCTGTATATAGATGGCTACGTGCGGCCCCCTGCTGTGTATAGATGGCGCCGTGCGGCCTCCTACTGTATATAGATGGCTACGTGCGGCCTCCCGCTGTGTATAGATAGCACCGTGCAGCCTCCCGCTGTGTATAGATGACGCCGTGCGGCCTCCTGCTGTGTATAGATCGTTACGTGCGGCTACCTGCTGTGTATAGATGGCTACGTGCGGCCTCCTGCTGTGTATGGGAGGATTGTGGCAGCTCATACAATTAATGTAAAAAAATTATTATAATTAATATATTAATATTATGCCAAATTAATTTCACGTGAACTATCACATGATCTATCACAGGGGATCATGTGACATATCAAGTGATACATCAGGTGTGTGTGTGTGTGGGGGGGGCCCGCGCCTTCTAAACTGCCCGGGGCCCTAGCTACTCTTAATCTACCCCTGCCCACGAGACAACCCATCTTCCTGCCAGCTTGCTCCACCAGTCAGCAGCTGACTCTGTGGCCCCAGTCCAGGCTCCCTTTGTAAATCTAGATCCCCGTACAGGGGTTAAGGAGTGAAGGCCAGGGAAACTCTTAAGATCTAGTGAACGGACTACACTCAATAGTTGGTGCTAGAGTTCAAATCCTCTTCCTCTCTGAAGATTCTATTTGCATTATACCCAGCACATGCTACATGTCACATAAAACAAGTTTAAAAAAAAAAAAAATACCATAAGGCTATGTTCACACGTTGCGTTTTTGCTCCATTTTTTATACAAATTAAAAGCTGCTTTTTTTTTTACCAGCAAAAGCTATTAGATTTTAGAAATCACATGCACATTCTTGTTTTTATCCCAGACTGAATTGGAAAAAGGCTGGGTTTTTCAAAACTGCACCATGTCAATTCTTTTAGCATTTTTGAAGCATTTTTTCACCTATAGAAACCATCGAGTAAGTGCAAAACCGCTGCTATAAGTTTTTGCAGCGTTTTTGCGACTTTCCGAAGTTTAAACCATAATGTCTTAATACACTCACATGAGCATGGAGTTAGTATTAGTACAGTTTAATTAAATTAGGGATCTTTCACATTGAGTTCTGTGTCTCCGTTTGAAATCCCCCGTAAAACAGGGTCCGGGTGTATGCACCGCGGGGCCATAGACTGTAATGATGCAGACACAGCGAACATGCGCTCTGACATGCGTCATTTTCGGGAGTGTCGACCTACTGGAGGCGGACACCCAGACACAATCTACTACGTCTGAGTGTCAGCCTCTAGAAGGCAGACACTCCCGAAAATGATGCACGTCAGAGCGCTCTTCGGTCTGTTTGCATTATTACAGTCTATGGCCCCATCGGTAGATACATCCGGGGACAAAGAAAGCAATGTGAAAGCACCCTAAGTGATATGTGTTAAAATAAACAATGCCTGGCCAACTCAATGCCCTACCCAGGGCCTGCTCTGGGTTTTTGTGGGCCCCGGGCAAAAGAGTCTCAGTGGGCCCCTATAACACATACCACAATTCATGATACAAAGATACAGCAGAGAAATATAGGTCTAGTACAAGGTCAAAGATTTCACTTACTTCTTACATTACATGAGTGACATGACAGGAGCCATGGCAGTAATTAACCCAGTGACCCCACATAGTGGAGATGGGCACCACTGGGTGGTCATTGCCAGGAGAAGGGGCCACATTACAATATACCCCTCCTCTGGATCAGCAAACTGTCACCATCATCACCAACATCCCTGCCCCTTACTTCTCTGCCATTTCTCACAGGGCTTCCTGTTTAAACTGCAGTGCTGACAGGAGCCATGGCAGTAACTCACCCAGTGACCCCACATAGTGGAGATGATGATGGGCACCACTGGGTGGTCACTGCCAGGAGAAGGGGCCACATTACAATATATATAGCCCTCCTATGGATCAGCAGACTGTCAACAACATCCCTGCCCCTTCCTTTTCAGCCATTCCACATAGACAGGGCCAGGGTTTCCTGTAAGATGCTGCAATGCTGACTGCACATCTTATGTAATGTCTAGACTATATATAGATATATGATGATGTCACAGTCACATCATCATGTATTTATTCACAGACATTACATAAGACATGCAGTCTCTGACACATAAAGTAATATTACCAGCGGTGGTTGTTGGCTGCTGCTTGAATCCCGAGAAGCTCAAACTAAGAGGAGGCACCCAGGCTGAAGGCAGCGCATGCGCTGTAGTAGAGATGGTGCCATCATCCTGGATGTCGGCCGACGCATGCGCTTTGCGGCACTCGATAGCCAGAGCCGGGAGGCTAAGGATGCATCTGCATGAACGCTGGAGAGGATCTGCCGGCCAGAGGTAACCCAGGACACCACGGGCGACGCTCACATAACAACCTAGGCGAGTGGCCATCCCCGCTGTCCAGAAGAGAATCTGCCAGCCAGCGGTAACCCAGGACGCCGCAGACGGCGCTCACATAGCAACCAAGGCGAGTAGACCCCCCTGCTGTCCAGGGCCCAGACATTTGCCTGGGTGCGCCAGGTGCTGACGCCGGCCCTGGCCCTACCAGTGTGTAAAAGTAAACAAGTGACCTGATGAAGCCAGTATTCCACTGCCGAAACGCGTTGTTTTAATTCTGACATAATAAAGGTTTGGTTTTAGCTTGTTTCCCCTTCCCACTTTGAACTCCCTGGCACTCTTGAGACCGCGGTCTTTCTCTCCCATGTTTAAAAGTAAACAATGGCCTACCATCTCAATGCCTTACCAATATGTGAAAGTAAACAATGCCCTACCAACTCAAGTTCCCCCTGCTGTTTTTACATTTGCAATTGTTTATTTTTAATGAACTCATGTAGCCTTAGTTCATGGCTGCACTTCCTTCATACATACAGTACAGACCAAAAGTTTGGACACACCTTCTCATTTAAAGATTTTTCTGTATTTTCATGACTATGAAAATTGTACATTCACACTGAAGGCATCAAAACTATGAATTAACACATGTGGAATTATATACTTAACAAAAAAGTGTGAAACAACTGAAAATATGTCTTATATTCTAGGTTCTTCAAAGTAGCCACCTTTTGCTTTGATGACTGCTTTGCACACTCTTGGCATTCTCTTGATCAGCTTCAAGAGGTAGTCACCGGAAATGGTCTTCCAACAATCTTGAAGGAGTTCCCAGAGATGCTTAGCACTTGTTGGCCCTTTTGCCTTCACTCTGCGGTCCAGCTCACCCCAAACCATCTCGATTGGGTTCAGGTGTGGTGACTGTGGATGCCAAGTCATCTGGCATAGCACCCCATCACTCTCCTTCTTGGTCAAATAGCCCTTACACAGCCTGGAGGAGTGTTTGGTGTCATTGTCCTGTTGAAAAATAAATGATGGTCCAACTAAACGCAAACCGGATGGAATAGCATGCCACTGCAAGATGCTGTGGTAGCCATGCTGGTTTAGTATGCCTTCAATTTTGAATAAATCCCCAACAGTGTCACCAACAAAGCACCCCCACACCATCACACCTCCTCCTCCATGCTTCACGGTAGGAACCAGGCATGTAGAGTCCATCCGTTCACCTTTTCTGCGTCGCACAAAGACACAGTGGTTGGAACCAAAGATCTCAAATTTGGACTCATCAGACCAAAGCACAGATTTCCACTGGTCTAATGTCCATTCCTTGTGTTCTTTAGCCCTAATAAGTCTCTTCTGCTTGTTGCCTGTCCTTAGCAGTGGTTTCCTAGCAGCTATTTTACCATGAAGGCCTGCTGCACAAAGTCTCCTCTTAACAGTTGTTGTAGAGATGTGTCTGCTGCTTGAACTCTGTTGTGGCATTGACCTGGTCTCTAATCTGAGCTGCTGTTAACCTGCGATTTCTGAGGCTGGTGACTCGGATAAACTTATTCTCAGAAGCAGAGGAGACTCTTGGTCTTCCTTTCCTTGGGTGGTCCTCATGTGAGCTAGTTTCTTTGTAGCGCTTGATGGTTTTTGCAACTGCACTTGGGGACACTTTCAAAGTTTTCCCAATTTTTCACACTGACTGACCTTCATTTCTTAAAGTAATGATGGCCACTCGTTTTTCTTTACTTAGCTGCTTTTTTCTTGCCATAATACAAATTCTAACAGTCTATTCAGTAGGACTATCAGCTGTGTATCCACCAAACTTCTGCACAACACAACTGATGGTCCCAACCCCATTTATAAGGTAAAAAATCCCACTTATTAAACCTGACAGGGCACACCTGTGAAGTGAAAACCATTTCCGGTGACTACCTCTTGAAGCTCATCAAGAGAATGCCAAGAGTGTGCAAAGCAGTCATCAAAGCCAAAGGTGGCTACTTTGAAGAACCTAGAACATAAGACATATTTTCAGTTGTTTCACACTTTTTTGTTAAGTATATAATTCCACATGTGTTAATTCATAGTTTTGATGCCTTCAGTGTGAATGTACAATATTCATAGTCATGAAAATACAGAAATTTCTTTAAATGAGAAGGTGTGTCCAAACTTTAGGTCTGTACTGTAAATACAGCTTTTTTGTTCAGAATATTCTCTGTTTTTTGTCATACATAAAAAGCTTTTTTCCCTTAATAATTTGATCAAATTGCCATTTTTTACAAAAATGTTTTATGGTTTTACATACGTCTTGCATCGGTGGTCTAATACCTTGTATTGTTAATGCTTGCAAGGTGGAAGCAAAGCTGAACTTTGGAATTCTGAAAAACGCAGCAAGAAAAGCAGCAAAGAAGGCAGTAAAGCTACATTTTGGCTGCACCTTTTTTTACTGCCAAGAGATCAGGAAAAAAAGCAACAAGTGAACATATCCTAATGCATATAGTGCTTTTCATATTGCATTACAAACTTCAATAGAACACCTGGCAAGAGAAAAAAAAAGCTGACGCATTTAAGCATTTTAGCAGAGAGGCTATGTGTGAAACCAGAAAACATGCTGGGGACAACTGAGGCCGACATGTTAAGCTTAGGGAAAAAGCTGCTCTGGGAGATTCAAACTTGAAAGGAGTGACAGCAAGAAAACACCAATTAATTTCATTTAGTATTTTCTAGTAATAAATAACACAATAAACAAAGTCTAGACATCTACTGTATATATCAGAATAAAGTGTCATATATGAAGGCTTCTGTTTATAAATTATGACACTGAAAACAGGAGAACATTGTGCTTCATTATTTGCAAGAGACATTACATACCTTGGAGCCTTGGAGACAGTTCATGGACTTGCCTGCACATAAAAAGTAGTAATTAGTTTACCTTAATAATTTATTTTTTTCCTGTTGCAAGGCACAGCGCAATAAGCAGTATTCCTAGTGGAATTACAAATGTAATTAAGTTTCAGTTTTAGACAACAACAAAAATAAAACAATAAAAAGGTCGAACCCAAAGATGTCAAACCAAAAAACTTATAAGAAAAATCCAAAACAAGCCCTCATCCCCTCCAGGTTTTTTTGTTGTATTGTATGCTATTGTTGAATGGCGGTGGGTTTACTTTCACAATGTTGCTTTACATTGATTAGCAAAAAAGAACAAAAAAATGAAGAGTAACCTCTACAAAATAATCTTTGGTTACTGCAACTGTAATACAACCCCAATGTTTTCCTGTAGATGAAAAAGTTGCATTACAATGGCAATATCTGCAGCATAAATTGGCATACTTGGGAATTAAAATTGTAATTTTTTTGTAAAATTGGTAAATTTGTGCTGGAGATTTAATAAAATTATTTAATAAAATCTCATCTATGATGCTGCTACTGTAATACACAGTGGAAAATCCTTTGTGTATATCACCTGTGTGAACGTACCCCTAAAGAGGTTGTCCAATACCTTGACAACGTCTTTTTACATAAAGTAGACCCCCTCATAAAATAAAGACACCTTGTGAAGAACCACACCTCGCAGCCCCGCCTGACGTCACTAATACGTTGGGGGGTTCACACGTTATGGTCTTCCCACTTTCACCGGTCACCAGTTCTTCGTTAGATATAAGCCCGGTCCATTACCGGGATTATATCAGGCTAGAAACCAGCCTCAGTAGCACGTGACATTAAACCAAGAATATGGATGTGTGGATCGAGCTAAAAGAGCAGCCCAAGGTTTAATTTTATATTTAATTGCCTTAAGGGCACAATAGACAAAACACTATATACTCAATGGATATACATATGCGATGGTCAGATATGCAAATACAGGTGGTAGTACAATAAGTATAAGCAGATGATACAAAAGTCAGTTACCGGCTTGATATTAGGCTTTGTTGCTGGCAGCTACATGGGTGGTGTGGGGTACCAGCTGTTTCCGATTTCTTCCAACACGATACACGGCGTGACCTCCCTTAGAAGTGAACAAAGGACCACAGCCTTGCACAAGCACTTAACCCTTTGCTCGGTCACTGCCGTTCATGCCCCCAGTATGGTCCTAGTTTTTCTCCCCTTGACTCTGGTAGCTGAAACTCCAAACCTATGATGGATCATAACTTCTCAACGGAAGGTCATAGGGCGGCGGTTTGGGTGCCATCAAATCTGGCCGGGCCCCCCTTACGCTTGGAGACCAAAAACAGCTTTGCTACCTGGATTCAACTAGCCATTTTACGTATCTCCCCACCCCGGGGTATTAGAAAAGGTTGAGACCTAGGCAGGCATTTGGCCCATTCCCAATATCTTGAAAATGTAACTGGTATATGGCTACAACGTATGATAACTTCATAACTCCTTATGAAATTACGGCTCCCATTTGTCTGGGGAGGGTTTGTTTGAAGCAGTTAAGCAGCCTGGGCTCCTAGCAGGGGTTCATCCTGCCAAGAAGGCCTTGGTACCAGCTAGGCTGCTGGGGGTGTGAGTTTTTCCACCTTGGAGCTTTTGACACTGCATCACCTGCTGAGCCAGTTGTCCTGTCACAGGTTCACACTTTGAAGGAGGTCTATAATCTACGACCAGATAGAATACAGTCGATTTTCTTGAAATTATATCCCCCATATTTTTCACTCACCTTATAAACACCTCCGGTGACGACGCCATTCTACTGATGTTGGTGCCTAGTCTCCCAGGGCTCGCATGACCTGTATATGCCACGAGAGCCCTGAGGCCAATCAGTGGCTGTTAATGACTGCTGTAGTTTTACTTCTTCCGTTTTTTGCAGGTTATTCGCCTTCTAATGTAACTTGGAAAAACGGAAGTAGTAAGAGCATATGAGCCTCACAGTGGTCGCAAATTGGCTCCAGGACTCATGTGGCATAACAATGACGTGCGAGCCCCGGGAGACCAGGCACCAATATTGCTGGATCGGTGCCTCCACTTGAGGTGAGAACAGACTGTTTTTATTTTATGAAGGGGACTACACTATGTTTTAAGTTGCACTATGTTCCAAAAAGACCCAAGAAATGTTATCACAGTTCTTGTCACTGTTAAAATATGAGTCGAAAATTAGATCTTCATGGGAGGTGAGCCAGAGGTAAACTTTTCCTGTCCAAAAAGAACATTAGGGAATTACTAATATTTGCCAAATGAACACTTAGGTAAACACCATTGAAAAAACACCTTTATCTTCATATAGTTTGTATCAAGATGAAGTTTTCATACATATATTAAATGTATAATAAAAAAAAAAAAAACCTTTTTAATGGTACATCCTTTCTTTTTTTTTTACATGAAATGTGAAACATATACTTCTCAAGTGAAAAAGTAAGGATTATGTAATTTTGGATGTATTCATGTTATACCTTTGTCTTAATCGATTCATGCCAGGAATGTCAACAAGTAATCCTCCTTGTTGTATGTGGATCCATGCTTTCTGTATGTCAGCTGTTAGCAATTGATATCCACCACTTAAAAATATCTGCATAAGAAAATAAAAAATTCTACATTGAAATGTTACACATTGACATTGACAACTAGACTTGTTTTGAATGTTAATTTTTCATCCAGCAAACTCAAACAATTTGTTTCTCACTAGTTATCCGTGTGCAATCAGTATGCCATTCACTTTTTTACAACAGCAGCTATCATTTACAAGACCATTTACAATTTCCTATGTTAAAGAATTGCAATGTACCTGTAAAAATATATATATAATAGATGGATATCTTGCAGATATCACAAGCCCCCTGCATATAATAAATTTGCATACTTTAGTGCCTTTCATGTAGAGAATATTCTACAGTTTTTAGGCTTGTTTAACCAAATAAATGAATAAATAAATGAAAAAAAATGACGTGGGGTCCCTCCTATTTTATGAAACCAGCCAAGGTAAAGTGTGTCACCCTGGCCTGGATGCCACAAATATAATAAAGCTGTGTCTGAGAGCAAGGGGGAGGTCCTCTAGTCAAGGACCATTAGCATGCAGCACCTCCTGTCCCAGGCCAGTAGGGTGAGCAGGCTGCCCCTATAAAAGCTGGAGCTGGGGGCAGGGTTAGGGAGAACTGGACAATCTGTCTCTGGATAGAGAAGTGTCCCAGAGCAGGGACAGACAGTTGTGTTGCAGCCTAAAAGGACGTGTGGCAGTAGGAGAGCCACGAGCCAGGGACAAGAGGCGAAGTGCGCCTGTCCTGGCAGACGAAGAGACTAATCTACCAGACTTTGGTGTCTGAGGCTGTGAGGATTCCACGTCCTACAGCAGATAACCAGTCCGCAGGGGACTGCATGTTCCTTGGCCTAAGAAGCCCGGAGGCTCCGCCACAGCAGAAGGGACCAGCAAAGCCGTACCAGGCCGGGAGTAGAATGGGACCCAAGTTGCAAGCCATACGGGCGAGAGGACACGGTGAGCTCGGGAACGTGGGCTGTTACACTACAAGGAGGGAAATAGCCAGAAGGAGCACAGAGAGCACGGTAGGCCTACACCCTCACGCTGACCAGGGCCAGCCTCCCACTTGCTCTCAGACATCCAGGCCCCCTCCTAGCCGGGCCTGTTTCTGGGTCATATTACCTGTTCTAATAAAGACCCTGAACTGTTTAAGAGGCCTCCGTTTCCTGGGTATCGCGGTCGGAATCATCCCCTCCATCATCCATTATATATTCTGCCCTGGGGCCATACTCCTCCCGTGGGGAGTTGAACTATTCAGTGCTGCACATTTATATCAGCCCCAGCGGTCTGCACTGCAGCGGCGGTTAGCCCTGACCGCAATCCACGGGTGGCATAGTCGGACATTACCTACAGCAGATAGCAGACTACCACTGGTCTGACCACCCTGAGCCACGGGACCGGGTCGCCACTACTACTCCCAGCATTGCCCTGAAGACCGGTCCCGAGTGCCCCACGGCCTAGGGGGCGAGTCAAAAGCAGACAGCTGTGAGCTGATATTATCAGGCTGGGAAGGTCCCTTGTTATTGGGCCATTCCCAGTCTAAAAATACCAGCCCACAACTGTCCAAGAAGTGGTGTATCACATTAGATGCGTAAATTCTGGCACTTTGCCATAGCTCTTCCCGATTTCCCTGGTGCGTTGGCAATCGAGGTAATGGAGCTTGGGGTTAATGGGCAGCACGGTGGCTCAGTGGTTAGCACTAGAGCCTTGCAGCGCTCGGGTCCTGGGTTCAAATCCCACCAAGGACAACATCTGCAAGGAGTTTGTATGTGCTCCCCATATTTGTGTGGGTTTCCTCCGGGTTCTCCGGTTTCCTCCCACACTCTAAAGACATACTGATAGGGAATTTAGAATGTGAGCCCCGACGGGGACAGCGATGATAATGTATGTAAAGCGCTGCAGAATATGTTAGAGCCATCTAAAAATAATGATTATTAAAAAAATAAAGATTATTAATGTCAGCTGTGAATTGTCCAAAAAAATAGCTGAGCCACCGAGTCACACTGCCCTATGTGAGACCCAGCGATTCTGATGAGTGTTATCATTACTGACGTCACCGCTCTGCAGAGCAATTAGGTCTCGCGGAGCGCAGCGTGAGCTGGGAGTGGCTGCTTCTAAAAGCTTATGGAAACTCAGAACGAGTCTCTATATGCTTTTAATGATGGAATCCGGGAACATCGAGGGAAGCGTTGGACTGCACTGAACCTTCGTCGAACCCTTATTTTCTAATAAATTGGTGAACAAGGGACAGCGTCTTGTTTTTATTTCTCTCTTTTAATGTTTTTCAGGTTTCCATTTGTGGACTACATCAGATTCCCTGGACTACATCGGACCTGCATAGATTGTTTTTTTTTCTTAATAAATTGGTGAACCAGGGAAAGTGCTGGGGAATGTTATTTTAAATAAAGTATTTTGTGTGTGTCTTTTTTACTTTTGATTACTGGGTTAGTAATGGGTGTGTCTCAGACACCTCTCCATTACTAACACCAGGGTTTTATGCCAGCTGTTTTTTTGGACAATTCACAGCTGACATCAACCCCATTACCCTGATTGCCAACACACCAGGGCAATTGGGAAGAGCGAAGGCACAGCACCAAAATTGGGGCACCTAATGTGATGCGTTATTTCAGGGGTGGCGGCAGACTGATATTTTTAGGCTGGGAAGGGCCCTACAACCAGGGACCTTCCCAGCCTGATAATATCAGCTACCAGCTGTCGGCTTTACCTTTGCTGGTTATCAAAATAGGGGGGGACCCCACGTCATTTTTTTCATTAATTAATTTTTTTACTAGGTTCAGCAAGCCTAAAAAACTATCTATCTATCTATCTATTCTCAGGGTTCTGGCTGTGAATTTCCTGTGCTAAGCTGATGCCATTTCTTGGTTGTTTTGAGATGTGTGCATAAAAATAGGACAGCATAACCATGGTCCACGTAGCACTCATTTTTTTCTCACACCAATAGATTTGTATTGGTGAGTCCCGTTTGATACACGCAGCCATAAGCAGCATGCTGCAACTTTTTCCTCGGCCCAATTACAGCTGAGTAAAAACTCACAGATCGGCACTGGCTCATTGAATAACATTGGTCAGAGTGCAATGCAATTTTTTTCTCGCATTGAACTTGTCTAATTTATATGCTAATGTGAGCGAACCCTTAAGGACAGCACTCGGATCGAAAATACGGCTGTGTGAACTTACCCCTACAGTTTTAAACCTTTTCATTTGTAGTAGCAAGTGCTAAATAAGTATAAGAAGATTATTTGTATAAATAAAATCATTAGACAAATTGAGCCAATATTGTTGTGCATATAGTGTGACCTAATCCACAGTACACAGATTTTCAAGGAAATGCATCACTTATAATAATATCTAAAGGATTGTCCACTTTTGGGGACAATTTTTTTTCTTACTTAAATACATGTATTTTTGGCTAAAAATAATTTCTGGATTTGGGATTCATTAAACATTTTGCATCGTTTGCCTTCTTTGCCTCTGTTTTGCACAGTCTATTGCTGGCTGCTGAATGGGTTAACTGAGAATCCGCCAGCAAGCTCATTCTGACAGACCAATAGAAAATTTTGTAACTCTGATCTGTTTATTTTAAGCTCTTCTTAGCTGATTCATGACCAAAGACCACATTAAAGTTGAATGTGATGCACTCAAAAAAACAGTAAAAAGCAAAACCATGTAAAATTTTGAACGAAAGCCAATTGCAAAAATCATTTTCGCCCCAAATTAATTCATGTAAGGAAAATAAAAAAATACCCCAATAGTTTGACAACTAGATAAATCCCCATAGATATACATGTTCTTTTTTTTTTTTTTTTACAATATCTGCCTTTATTTGCCAAATAAATATATTTATAGGGCGATGCCGTCATGGCAGATAAAAGATATGCTTTACAGCAACACCATGGGTCAGCAATTGACAGTCTCTGACTCATTGACTTCTATAGGAGAGTTTTCTAGGCATGCTGTGATCTGGGCAACAGTCACTGTGTAGGGAAGAGGAGGAAGCGAGCCATGGTCATCACCTATTGTGAACTGTGTGATATTATGTTATTTACTGTATATAGAGGAGCCATCTATCATTATTTGTGATGATAATGAGATGACTACAGAAAAGTGATCTGAACAGGACAGGAAGTATGAGCCTAATATTAGGCTTAGTGGCCTGTGTGAAAATTGCATGATTTCAGGATACTTTAGTTACATAATTAGTACAGTTGAAAAAAAAAAACTTCAATCAAGAATAAGATAGACGTGTCTTTTTTCAACTGCATTTACTATGTAACTATCTATATTAAAAAAACATGAAATTCTGAAATCATGCAATTCTTACAGATAGTAATACTGAAAGTTAAAAAAAAGTCAAGAATTAAATCAAGTTTTTATGTTTAATGTATTTTTTAAAACAATAATTATTTTTCAGATGACGCATTCTCTTTACTTAGTACATCGTTTCTAGATCTCAGGTACACTGGGGCCAGCACTCGGTGGGGAAATAATTCATCTTAAGAGGAACTTTTGAAGTCACTGTGCTTGTGGTAGTGTTGCCCCATATTTAGGCCACATTTATCAAAGTGATGCAAGGAATTTGATAAATTTTGAACATCTTTTGATATAACAGCTCTGTTTAACCCCTTAGTGACCACCAATAAAAAATTTTACTGACTTGCAATATAAGAGACTAGCATCCCCCAATGGGTCACAATCCAGCAGTCTTCCGCTGTACACTATAGCTGACAACTTGCTGCATCAGCCACGATCAGTGTTGGCACCGGCTATGGTCATTTAACCCTTGAAATGCTGCTGTCAATAGTGACTACAGCATCTACATGGTTAACACAGTGTGGGAGCTTCCTCTTTAACCCCATCGGCACCCTAAGATCTTGATTGTGTGACCTGATGTTTGCAATGGAAATTCACGGCCAAATAACGGCCTTAGGGTCTGCTGGCTATAGTGACCTGTTCAGAAGTTAACAGCATTTATGTGGTAAATATATATTTATTCTTTCTTGTCATGCCATATTGCACTAATTCCTGAAAAACACCTGAACTAGCTGACATCAGCTTTGAATATGTTGAGGGGTGCTGTTTTCAAAATGGGATCACTTTTTGGGGGTATCTAATATATAGGACTTCAAAATCACTTCAAAAACTAAATAGGTCCCTAAAAAAATAAGTTTTATACATTTCTTTGAAAAAAATGAAAAATTACCGCTACATTTTTAAACCTTCTAAAATGCTAACAAAATAAAACAACATTTTACAGATGGTACTGATGTAAATCAGACATGAGGGAAATGTTATTTATTAATGTTTTTGTGTGGTGTGACTATCTGGATAAGGCTATGGCCCCACTATCAGTATTTGGTCAGTATTTTTTCTCAGGAGTGGGAGCCAAAGCCAGGTGAGGATCAATCAGAGAAAAGGTATAATAGAAACAAGTCACCAATTCTGCATTTATCACCCACTCCTGAGAAAAAATACTGACCGAATACTGATCAAATACTGATAGTGGGGCCGTGGCCTTAAAAGTATAATCATTCAAAGTTCAAAAATTGTAAGTTTTTTGAAATTTTTGTAAAATTTTTGACATTTTTATAAATAAACGCAAAACATATCATCCTAAATTTACAATTATTATAAAGTATAATATGTCGTGAAAAAACAAACTCAAAATCACTGGGATATGTTGAAGCATTCCAGTGTTATTACTACATAAAGTGACACATGTCAGATTTAAAAAAATTGGCCTTGTCACTAAGGGGTTAAAGCAGTTCTTACTCCAACCCCTCATTGAGAAGTCAGCTTTAGCTCCTTGATGTCATGCACATTACTCTATGGAGCTATTAATTTCAATTACTTAACTAAATAAACCAAAATGGATAGAGAAGTTTTAAATGGAGATAAATAACTGTAACCTCAGAATATATTATTTTATTTTTATTGATATAGTATTTACATAGTTGATAATTACAGAATAAAAAAGCATTTTAAATTTAAAAACACAGCCCATTACATGGTCTTTAAAAGAAAACAAATCAGTCATGATGCTGAGTAATATATTCGGTTTGGAGAATAGTGGTTCTCCCCCTCTCAAACATGACGAGGGATTTCTGCTAACACCTTCCATCAGCTGTGATTCATGAAATTACTAAAACAAGAATGATTATTTTGGCTGCAGTGTTGATCAAAGGGAAGGCAAAAAATCCTATATGGCCACGGCCCCACTATCAGTATTTTTTCTCAGAAGTGGGAGCCAAAACCAGGAGTGGGTGATAAATGCAGAATTGGTGACTTGTTTCTATTATACCTTTTCTCTGATTGTTCCTCTCCTGGTTTTGGCTCCCACTCCTGAGAAAAAATACTGACCGAATACTGACCAAATACTGATAGTTGGGCCGTGACTTAAGGAGGTTGCCAACTGCCTCATATCATCGGGTAAAATCCTTCCTGATGCCAAATAATGCAATCAGAATAAATCTCTAGATCAATGACCCATCTTTAATTTGGTACATCCAGTTTTGTATATTGCTCTGATAATGGAATTTATAAAACGTGGGCAGGTTTGATTGCTGTATACCTCTATCTAGATCATACTTGACAAACTCTGGACCGCAGGGTGGTTTAATTTGACCCGTGACACCAGAACCACCACCCTTATGTGGGGCCATTATTCTGTATGGAGGACTATGTGGGGACCGTTATACTGTATGGAGGACTTAATGGAGACCATTATTCTGTATTGAGGACTGTGTGGGGCCCACTATTCTGTATAGAGGACTATGTGGGGCCCATTATTCTGCATGGAAGACTATGTGGGGCCCATTATTCTATATAGAGGACTACGTGAGGTCCATTATTCTGTATAGAGGACTTTGTGGGGCTATTAATCTGTATGGAGGGCTATTATTCTGTATGGAGGACTATGTGGGGCTATTATTCTGTATAGAGGACTATGTGTTGCCCATAATAATGTATGGAGTTCTGTGTGTTGCCCATTATTCTGTATAGAGGACTATGTGGGGCCCATTATTCTGTATAGAGGACTATGTGGGGCCCATTATTTTGTATGGAGTACTATGTGGGGCCCATTCTATACAGAGGACTATGTGTGCCGCATTACTCTGTATACAGGACTTTGTGGGATCCATTATACTACAGGTGCTTCTCACAAAATTAGAATAGCAGTAAGAAGTTAATTTATTTCAGTTCTTCAATACAAACAGTGAAACTCATATAGAGTCATCACAAACAGAGTGATCTATTTCATGTGTTTATTTCTGTTAATGTTGATGATTATGGCTTACAGCCTATGAAAACACAAAAGTCATTATCTCAATAAATTAGAATAATTAACAAAAAACACCTGCAAAGGCTTCCTATGCGTTTAAAATGGTCCCTTAGTCTGTTTCAGTTGGTTCCACAATCATGGCGAAGACTGCTGACTTGAAAGATGTCCAGAAGGCAGTCATTGACACACTCCACAAGGAGGGTAAGCCACAAAAGGCCATTGCTAAAGAAGCTGGCTGTTCACAGAGTGCTGTATTCAAGCATATTAATAGAAAATTAAGTGGAAGGAAAAGTGTGGTAGAAAAAGGTGCACAAGCAACCAGGATAACTGCAGCCTTGAAAGGATTGTTAAGAAAAGGCCATTCAAAAATTTGTGGGAGACTCACAAGGAGTGGACTGCAGCTGGAGTCATTGCTTCAAGAGCCACCACACACAGATGTATCCAGGACATGGGCTACAAGTGTCGCATTCCTTGTGTCAAGCGACTCATGACCAATAGACAACGCCAGAGGCATCTTACCTTGGCCAAGGAGAAAAAGATCTGGATTGTTGCTCAGTGGTCCAAGGTGTTGTTTTCAGATGAAAATAAATTTTGCATTTCATTTGGAAATCAAGGTCCCAGAGTCTGGAGGAAGACTGGAGAGGCACACAATCCAAGATACTTGAGGTCTAGTCTGAAGTTTCCACAATCAGTGATGGTTTGGGGAGCCATGTCATCTGCTGGTCTAGGTCCACTGTGTTTTATCAAGACCAAAGTCAGCGCAGCCGTCTACCAGGAAATTTTAGAGCACTTCATGCTTCCCTCTGCCGACAAGCTTTTTAGAGATGGAAATTACATTCTCCAGTAGGACTTGGCACCTGTTCACACTGCCAAAATTACCAATACCTGGTTTAAAAACAACAGTATCACTGTGCTTGTTTGGCAAGCAAACTCGCCTGGCCTTAACCCCATAGAAAATCTATGGGGTATTGTCAAGAGGAAGATGAGAGACACCAGACCCAACAGTGCAGACGAGCTGAAGGCTGCTATCAAAGCAACCTGGGCTTCCATAACACCTCAGCAGTGCCACATTGCTGCAAAAGGAGCCCCGACCAAGTACTGAGTGCATTTACTGAACATACATTTCAGTAGGCCAACATTTCGGATTTTAAAATAATTTTTCAAGCTGGTGTTAAAAAGTATTCTAATTTAATGAGATAATGACTTTTGTGTTTTCATTGGCTGTAAGTCATAATCATCAACATTAACAGAAATAAAGACTTGAAATAGATCACTCTGTTTGCAATGGCCAGCACGTTGGGGTCCTGGGTTCAAATCCCACAAAGGACAACATCTGCAAGGAGTTTGTATGTTCTCCCCATGTTTGCGTGGATTTCCTCCGGTTTCCTCCCACACCCCAAAGACATACAGATAGGGAATTTAGATTGTGAGCCCCAATGGGTACATTGATGATTATGTATGTAAAGCTCTGCGGAATATGTTAGCGCTATATAAAAATAAAGATTATTATTATTAATGACTCTTGTATATAAGAACTGAAATAAATTAACTTTTGATGATATTCTAATTTTGTGAGAAGCACCTGTATATACTGTTTTGTATATTGCTCTGATAATGGAATTTATAAAACGTGGGCAGCTTTGATTGCTGTATACCTCTATCTAAATCATACACACGTGGTCAAAATTGTTGGTACCCCTCATTTAATGAAAGAAAAACCCACAATGGTCACAGAAATAACTTGAATCTGACAAAAGTAATAATACATTAAAAATTTATGAAAATGAACAAATGAAAGTCAGACATTGCTTTTCAACTTCCACAGAATTTAAAAAAAAATTAAACTCATGATATAGGCCTGGACAGAAATGATGGTACTCTTAACTTAATATTTTGTTGAACAACCTTTTGAGGCAATCACTGCAATCAAACGATTCCTGTAACTGTCAATGAGACTTCTGCACCTCTCACAGGTATTTTGGCCCACTCCTCATGAGCAAACTGCTCCAGTTGTCTTGTGTTTGAAGGTTACTTTTTCCAGACGGCATGTTTCAGCTCTTTCAAAGATGTACAATAGGATTTAGGTCAGGGCTCATAGAAGGCCACTTAAGAACAGTCCAATGTTTTCCTCTTAGCCATTCTTGGGTGTTTTTAACTGTGTGTTTTGGGTCATTATCCTGTTGCAAGACCCATGACCTGCGACTGAGACCAAGCTTTCTGACACTGGGCAGCACATTTCTCTTTAGAATCCCTTGATAGTCTTGAGATTTCATTGTAACCTGCACAGATTCAAGACACCCTGTGCCAGACGCAGCAAAGCAGCCCGAGAACATAACAGAGCCTCCTCCATGTTTCACAGTAGGGACAATGTTCTTTTCTTGATATGCTTCATTTTTCCCGTCTGTGAACATAGAGCTGATGTGCCTTGCCAAAAACTTCCATTTTGTCTCATCTGTCCATAAGACATTCTCCCAGAAGCTTTGTGGCTTGTCAACATGTAGTTTGGCAAATTCCAGTCTGGCTTTTTTATGATTTTTTTCAACAATGGTGTTCTCCTTGGTCGTCTCCCATGAAGTCCACTTTGAATCAAACAACGACGGATGGTGCGATCTGACATTGATGTTCCTTGAGCTTGAAGTTCACCTTTAATCTCTTTAGAAGTTTTACTGGGCTCTTTTGTTACCATTCATATTATCCGTCTCTTTGATTTGTTATCAATTTTCCTCCTGCGGCCACGTCCAGGGAGATTGGCTACAGTCACATGGATCTTAAATGTCTGAATAATATGTGCAACTGTAGTCACAGTAACATCAAGCTGCTTGGAGATGGTCTTATAACCTTTACCTTTAACATGCTTGTCTATAATTTTCTTTCTAATCTCCTGAGACAACTCTTTCCTTTGCTTCCTCTGGTTCATGTTGAGTGTGGTACACACCATGTCACTAAAACAGCACAGTGAGTATCTGTAGCCCTATATACAGGCTGTAAGGCGGCGGTGTTCACACCGTGCAGTAACTGAGGCAGTGACCCAAACAAGCCCAACATAAACAGCTTTATTCAGCAACTCACGGGTAAACAGGAAAGTCCTCCGGTTCGCAGCCGGGTTAACATGAGTCTTTAAACAACGGTTGCCGTGGGCAACGGCCGCGCCGGGCCGCTCAGAGCCTGACAGGTGCAGAGGCTTCCCAGGCGTGGGTTCAGCCACCCTCAATCCTGCTGAGCTTCCCTGCTGTGCTCCTAGCAGGTTCCAACATAGAACAACACTAATCCTTAGTGCAGGGTTTTTAAAGGACCTGTGGTAAGAGCCACTGGAAAAACTCGGGTTGGAGGGAGGAGGCCGCCCCACTGCCTTCTGTAACTTCCTCCAAGAAATGAAGGCCCTGCCGGGTTTTACTAATCTGCCTTAGCCAGATAGCCTGACCAGGTCAATGCTCACCTTCATTCCTGCATTGCAGCAGCACTTGTGTTTGTGACTGCAATGCACTCCAATGGTTTTAATAGGTCTCTGTACACATTCTGGGGGAGATATAACGTCCCTCGTATATGATCCCGGTCACTGCCTCACAAGGCCCACTGACTGATTACAAGATTGTAGACACCTGTGATGCTAATTAGTGGTACAGTAATTCAATGGAGTTTGTGGGGAATATTTTTTCATAAGAATTTGGGAAAGTTATGAAATGTCCTATAAATGTCTGTCCTATTCCTGATCAAAGGGTCTAGACTTTTAGCTGAGATTAATCTGTGCTACAGTAAATTTATCACTTAAACATGAGCCATGTACAGTGCCGTGTGAAAGTATTTGGCCCCCTTGAACTTTTCTACCTTTTGCCACATTTCTGGCTTCAAACATAAAGATATGAAATTCTAATTTTTGGGGGAAGAATAAACAACAAGTGGGACACAATTGTGAAGTGGAACGACATTTATTGGATATTTTAAACTTTTTAAAAAAATTAAAAACTGAAAAGTGGGGCGTGCAATATTATTCGGCCCCCTTAAGTTAATACTTTGCAGCGCCACCTTTTGCTGCGATTACAGCTGCAAGTCGCTTGGGGTATGTCTCTATCAGTTTTGCACATCGAGAGGCTGAAATTCTTGGCCATTCTTCCTTGCAAAACAGCTCGAGCTCAGTGAGGTGGGATGGAGAGCGCTTGTGAACAGCAGTTTTCAGCTCTTTCCACAAATTCTCGATTGGATTCAGGTCTGGACTTTGACTTGGCCATTCTAACACCTGGATACGTTTATTTTTGAACCATTCGATTGTAGATTTTGCTTTATGCTGTAACATCCCTGGCGGCGTGCTGGCATGCCTTACAACCTCCCACCATGCAAGACCGCCATCTTACCTATCAGTCCAGGCTGCACACTTTTGCTCCAGTACCTGCTGTGTGCATGTCTCCTGTCTGATTGCTTAGGGAGGCGGCGCGGTTACTGCCTGATTCTTATAGTTACTGTGTGCGCACTCCTAATGCGTCCCCAGCCTATTGCTGTGAGTCACTGGATACTTAAACCCCCTCCACCCAGTAGGAGGTGCCTGAGAAACACTTTCTTTCAGTGTGTTCTGTGCAACTGAGTTGCCAGGTCCTTTCCTGTATCTAGTCTGTTTCCGCCACCCTGGGGGCTGAATACCCAGGCCTGTTACCTGTATTTGTGAATTCTAGTCTGCTCCGCCACCCTGGGGGCTGTATACCCAGGCCCGTTATCTGTATCTGTGACTTCTAGTCTGTTCCGCCACCCTGGGGGCTGTATACCCAGGCCTGTTACCTGTATCTGTGACTTCTAGTCTGTTTCCGCCACCCTGGGGGCTGAGTTCCCAGGCTCGTTCCTGTATCTTGTTCCTGGTTCAGTTCCTGTCTGAACTGTGTCCTAGCCTGTTACCTGTTTTGTCTCTATGTCCGAACCTTCCCTTTTCCTGCAGTGTCTGAACCTGCACCTATCTCCAACTCGTTGTCTCTGTACTTCTGTTTGTGAGTTTTGTGTTCACTCGCTACTTCATTGCAAGTACCTTGTGTGTATCTGGTTCTGCTTGTCCACTGCACCTGCGGTTTCGCTCTGCTCTGCTTGTCCACCGCATCTGCGGTTTCGCTCTGCTCTGTTTGTCCACCGCATCTGCGGTTTCGCTCTGCTCTGCTTGTTCACCGCATCTGTGGTTTCGCTCTGCTCTGCTTGTCCACCGCACTTGTGGTTTCGCTCTGCTCTGCTTGTCCACTGCACCTGCGGTTTCGCTCTGCTCTGCTTGTCCACTGCACCTGCGGTTTCGCTCTGCTCTGCTTGTCCACTGCACCTGCGGTTTCGCTCTGCTTGTTCACCGCACCTGTGGTTTTGCTCTGCTCTGCTTGTCCACTGCACCTGCGGTTTCGCTCTGCTCTACTTGTCCACTGCACCTGCGGTTTCGCTCTGCTCTGCTTGTCCACTGCACCTGCGGTTTCGTTCTGCTCTGCTTGTTCACCGCACCTGTGGTTTCGCTCTGCTCTGCTTATCCACTGCACCTGCGGTTTCGCTCTGCTCTGCTTGTTCACCGCACCTGTGGTTTCGCTCTGCTCTGCTTGTCCACCGCACCTGCGGTTTCGCTCTGCTTGTCCACCGCACTTGTGGTTTCGCTCTGCTCGTCCACCGCACCTGCGGTTTCGCTCTGCTCTGCTTGTCCACTCCACCCGCGGTTTCGCTCTGCTCTTCTTGTTCACCGCACCTGTGGTTTCGCTCTGCTCTGCTTGTCCAGCGCACCTGCGGTTTCGCTCTGCTTGTCCACAGCACCTGTGGTTTCGCTCTGCTCGTCCACAGCACCTGCGTTTTCGCTCCGCTCTGCTTGTCCACTGCACCTACGGTTTCGCTCTGCTCTGCTTGTCCACCGCACCTGCTGTTTCGCTCTGCTCGTCCACCGCACCTGCGGTTTCGCTCTGCTCTGCTTGTCCACCGCACCTGCGGTTTCGCTCTGCTCTGCTCCGCTTGTCCTCCCCGCCTGCGGTTCTGTTCTGCTAGTCCACCGCACCCGCGGCTCTGTTCCTGTATCCCAGTCTGTACTGGTCCCTATCCAGCCTGCGTTCCTACCTGCCAGTATCTGCCTGTCTGCATACCAGCCGTGCCTGCCAGCACCCGCCTGTCTGCATACCAGCCGTGCCTGCTAGTACCCGACTGTCTGCATACCAGTCGTGCCTGCCAGTACCCACCTGTCTGCATACCAGCTGTGCCTGCCCATTCTTGCATTCCCCAGTGTGGGTCAACAGCTGTGACCTGGGTCTGACCTGGAGTAGCACCTGGCCCCTCTGCTCGGTTCCTCCCTGGTTCACGGAGTCGACTGAGCCGCCGTGTGACCTTGGATCGGACCGAGTTGATACTTAGTCACGCCCCTCCAGGCACTCCTCGGCTCATGGTCCAGTGGGATCACTAACCACGCTCACGCCCGTTAGTCCGGGCGTGTGCGTAACATATGCTTGGGATCATTGTATTGTTGGAAGATAAATCTCCGTCCCAGTCTCAGGTCTTTTGCAGACTCCAACAGGTTTTCTTCCAGAATGGTCCTGTATTTGACTCCGTCCAACTTCCCATCAATTTTAACCATCTTAACTGTCCCTGCTGAAGAAAAGCAGGCCCAAACCATGATGCTGCCACCACCATGTTTGACAGTGGGGATGGTGTTTTGAGGGTGATGAGCTATGTTGCTCTTACGCCAAACATATCGTTTTGCATTGTGGCCAAAAAGTTCGATTTTGGTTTCATCTGACCAGAGCACCTTATTTCACATGTTTGGTGTGTCTCCCAGGTGGCTTGTGGCAAACTTCAAACGAGACTTTTTATGGATATCTTTGAGAAATGGCTTTTTTCTTGCCACTCTTCCATAAAGGCCAGATTTGTGCAGTGTACGTGTAGCATCGGCGTCTCTGTCTCCTGCCAGGCAGAGACGCCATCCCTCTCACCTCCCCGGGCGGCGTCCTCCTGCGCTCCTCTTCCTGCAGCAGCCGGCGCGCGTTCGTTCCCGGGCACTGTGCTTAGGGCGCGCGCGCTCCCTCTCTCTTAAAAGGGCCACGCGCGCGGCCCTAAGGAGTCCCCGGCCAATAGCCGGAGTGACCTCCCATATTTAAGGCACCTCCTCCAAAATGGAGGTGCCCGAGCAAAAGTTGTTGCACAGTTGCTTATCTCTGCTTCAGTCCTCAGGTTCCGCTGCTAACCTGACTCCTCGTCCTGCCTGCCAGCCTGTTATCTGCCCGTTACCTGCTGTGCCCATCAGTCCGCTCACCTGGGAGCGCTCACCTGTTACCTGCCTGTTACCTGCCTGGCCTGTCAGCCCGCTCACCTGGGAGCACCCGCCTGTTACCTGCTGTGTCCGTCAGCTCGCTCACCTGGGAGCACCCGTCTGTTACCTGCTTGCCTACCTGGAGGCTCCGCCATCACTTGCTGTGACCACCTGCCTGGTAAACCTAGAGACTACTATTTGCTCTGCTGTCACATACCGTGACCTCCTGTCAGATAACCAGAGACTTCTGCCTGCTTGCTGTGTCCATCCGTCATACCGGTCAGTCCCAGCCATCTGACCCGTGGGAGCCACCTGCTCTCTTACAAGGTCGTCCCCAGAGTAGCACCTGGTCCCTCTGCCCGGATCCTCCCTGGTCACGGAGTAGTTAGTCGCTGTCCGACCAGGGTCGGTTCGGGTTGATACTTAGTCACGCCCCTCTGGGTCCCTCCTTGCACCGCGGCACAGAGGTTCCACCACCCGGACCCGTAACAGTTTGCTCGGGCCATGGAACCCGGTGGCACAAAGCTCCCTTGCTCTCTGACCTATACCACGAAGTCTCCCGTCAGAGATCCCAACAGGAATCCATCCTGAACCACCTGCGGAATGTCAACTCCCGCCTGGACACACTGACTGCTCCACCAGGACCCGCTTCTAGTTGCACGACTCGCACCCCGGCAGCTCCGCTGCCCACCAATCCCATGGTATCCGGCCCTGGTCCCCGGCTTTCTGCACCGCCTCGTTTTGGCGGAGACCCCGCCTTGGATCGAGGTTTCATAAACCAGTGCACCCTGCACTTTGAACTCTTGGCACATCAGTTTATCTCCGACCGGGCCATAGTGGCATTCATCATGTCCCATCTCACTGGGGAGGCACTGGCTTGGCTAAATTCCCTGTGGGAGAGAGGGGATCCCCTGATGTCCGACCTGTCGTCTTTCCTCACTGCTTTCCGGAAAGTCTTCGATGAACCGGGACGTAAGACCTCATCAGCCTCCTCTCTGCTACGTCTCCGCCAAGGGAGTCTCACCATGGGCCATACGGTTCCGCACCCTCACTTCTGAGCTTGCCTGGGATAACGAGGCCCTGGTGTCCGTCTTCTGGGAGGGCCTTACCGGTCGGATTAAAGACGAGCTCGCCGGTCGGGACATTCCTACCACCCTGGATGACCTGGTGTTGCTGGCTACCCGGATTGACATCCGGTTTCAAGAGCGCACCAAGGAGACCACCCGTGAGAGAAGGTTTCCCCGCCTTGCTCCTACTTTCCAGAGAGCTGTCTCCTCATCCGTCACTCCCCGGGAGCACTCACTCGAGCCCATGCAGATCGACCAGACCAAGATGGTCAAATCTCGCCAATAGTCACGCCAAGCCGAGGGGAGCTGTTTTTATTGTGGCAGTAAGGAGCACCTGATCCGTTCCTGCCCGGAGAGGCCGGGAAACTCCAGTGTCTAGGACCACTTGGAGAGGTTGCCCTAGACAGAAGTGAGCCCTCTCCATCCCTGACTTTGTCTGTCTCTATCTCCTGGGGCGAGAACCGTCATTTTAAACTCGCCCACCTGGATTCTGGAGCTGCTGGAAACCGCATTTCCCAGTCCCTGGTTGAGAAATACCATATTCCCACCAAGTCTCTGGCTGAACCATTGTCAGTCGCCTCCGTGGATGGAAGACTCCTTCCGGTGACCATCCTGCTCGTCACGGAACCCATAACCCTGCAGGTGGGAATGCTGCACTCTGAGAAAATCTCCTTCCATGTGCTACCCGGACTCTCTCACTCCCTATTGCTAGGCCTACCTTGGCTCCTGTAATGCAGCGACGTGCTTGCATTACGGTAATGGTCTAGGATGTGTTTTACCTGACCATATACCTTTCCCCTCAGGTGACTGGTCACATGACTGTGACATCACACAGGTCCTGTATGCACAGTAAAGGTCTGTACACATGACTGGGACAGCACACAGGACCTATACACACAGCTGACTGATCACATGACTGTGACATCAGCAAGGTCCTGTCAGTTTGTGTGTGTGTGCACAGGATATATAAACCCTGGTAATTTGAGACAGGTGTGTTCTGTGAGAGGCATGAGGCCTGTTCCCCATGTGTGTGGGACACAGTTTGTGTGAGGCCTAGTGAGGCCGAGAGTGAAGCCTGGCAGCCTGAAAGGTCGAGCCTGGATCCTGTGCGTGGATGCCAGTGACCTTTGAGGGAGAGCCGGCTTGGCATACAAGAGTCCTGAAAGACGCAGACTGGATGTGAGTGAAAACATACCAGTAGCCTTCGAAGGTACGACAGCTGGAGACCCCTACCTGGGAAGCCACAAAGCCACAGTGGTGGCAGATTAAATGGACTGCAGCAACTAAACCCGGCAAAGGTAATACACTTTGTTACATGGACTGTGTTATGGACATTGATAATTTATTACCTTGCCGTAGGCTGTAACCTGGAGCAAGTGGGCCTGTGTGCCACTTGTCTCATGAATATTGTAGATATGTGTGTCGGCGTGCCACGGAGTTGGACCCGGTGAACTGTGGCTTATGATGTAATAAACTGCAACATTGTGAGAAAAGCGTAAAGACATTGCACGTGTGCATTGATTGACGCAGCGAAGCGAGTAACCCCCAGTATGATGACTAGCGCTGCCTTACACTCCAGACACATGAACCCGTGTTGAACTGGCAATCCGGTGAAGTACTCCGGTGGGGGCCGGACTGCCACAAGACCTGCCTGGTTCCGGTTCGTCCGGTCCGTCCACCACCTACCCCAGCTAATTTACCCGGTCTTCCGGCTCCACATTGGCCCTATGCTGACGTCTTCGGTAAAAAGGAAGCAGAGACATTGCCACCTCATAGGCCATATGATTGCCCGATCGACCTGGTACCTGGCGCCACTCCACCCCGTGGCCATATTTATCCGTTGTCTGCGGCTGAAACCCGAGCCATGTCTGAGTACATTGAAGAGAATCTGGCTAGGGGATTCATCCGGAAGTCTACCTCCCCGGCTGGAGCCGGATTCTTTTTTGTCAAAAAAAAGGATGGCTCGCTACGCCCCTGTATTGACTATAGAGGACTTAATCAGATCACGGTAAAGAATAAATACCCCCTGCCACTCATCTCCGAGTTGTTTGACCGCCTTAAAGGCGCCAGGATCTTTTCCAAGCTGGATCTACGTGGAGCATATAACCTGGTTCGTATCCGGCAAGGAGACGAGTGGAAGACGGCATTCAATACCCGGGACGGTCACTATGAGTACCGTGTGATGCCCTTCGGTCTCTGCAATGCTCCCGCCGTCTTCCAAGAACTGGTCAACGACATCTTCCATGATCTTCTTTACTCCTGCGTGGTGGTATACCTGGACGACATCTTGGTCTTCTCTCCGGATCTTCCCACACACCGGAGGGATGTTCGTCAGGTCCTGCTTAGGCTCAGGCAGAACCACCTCTATGCTAAATACGAGAAGTGCCTCTTCGAACAGACCTCTCTTCCATTCCTGGGCTATGTTATCTCCCAGACAGGCTTGCGAATGGCCCCGTCCGGAGGGGTTGAAGGCGATTCAGCGATTCCTGGGCTTCGCCAATTATTATCGTCTCTTCATTCCACACTTCTCGTCCCGGACTGCTCCCATATCGGCGCTCACCAGTAAGGGGGCAAATCCCAAGGTATGGTCGCCTGAAGCTGAGGAGGCCTTCCTTTCCTTAAAACAAGCCTTCTCTTCTGCCCCAGTACTGCACCGTCCGGACTACAATAAACAATTCTACCTGGAGGTTGATGCTTCCTCCTCCGGAGCCGGAGCGGTGCTCACCCAAAAATCTTCTTCCGGGAGAATGGTAACC
This sequence comes from Phyllobates terribilis, assembly GCF_046119375.1. Classification (NCBI taxonomy): domain Eukaryota; kingdom Metazoa; phylum Chordata; class Amphibia; order Anura; family Dendrobatidae; genus Phyllobates; species Phyllobates terribilis. The sequence continues at coordinate 450,299,001 of NW_027362762.1, forward strand.
TGCGGCTTCTTCTCCAAAATTTTCTCCTCATCTGAGCGCAAATACTCCATAGGAGACCGGAATTGCTAGCCGTCAAATTGGCGCTGGAGGAGTGGAACTACCTGCTTGAGGGGGCTCTATACCCGGTGATCATCTATACGGATCACAAAAATCTGGCATATCTCCAGAATGCCCAAAGACTCAATCCGCGTCAGGCCCGGTGGTCTTTGTTCTTTGCCCGCTTCGACTTCATCCTACATTTCCGCCCGGCGGACAAGAATGTCAAAGCCGATGCCTTGCCCCAATCCTTCCTGTCCTCTGATCTAGAGGAGGAGCCTGTGCACATCATCGATCCCTCCAAGGTGATGAATGTGGCCCCCTTGGATGTTACTCGCCTTCCACCTGGTAAGACGTTTGTAGCGGTGCCAGACCGTGAGAAGGTTCTTCGCTGGGGCCATTCTTCTAAACTAGCTGGCCATGCTGGCCAAAAGAAGACCTTCCAGCTCATTACCCGGCATTACTGGTGGCCTACCCTGCGTAAGGATGTGGTAGACTTCATCTCAGCCTGTTCATCTTGTGCCCGCAACAAAGTTCCCAGACATTTACCAGCCGGTCATCTCCTGCCTCTTCCCGTGCCTGCTGCCCCGTGGCAACACATTGCTATGGACTTTATTACTGATCTCCCTGTTTCAGCCGGTTGTACAGTCATTTGGGTGGTCGCGAACCGCTTTTCTAAAATGGCCCACTTCATTCCTCAGCCTGGCCTCCCGTCTGCATCTGAGCTAGCTAAGGACTTCTTTCACCATATCTTTCGTCTCCATGGCCTACCCCTCCACATCGTGTCGGATCGAGGGGTTCAGTTCACCTCACGGTTTTGGAGAGCTACCTGTAAGCTGCTGGATGTCACCCTGGATTTCTCCACCGCTTACCACCCTCAGTCCAATGGTCAAGTAGAGCGGATCAATCAGATCCTTACCAGCTACCTCCGGCACTTTGTCAATGCCCACCATACTGATTGGGTGGACCTCCTACCATGGGCCGAATTCTCTTATAACAATCATGAGAGCGAATCCACTTCCAAGTCCCCGTTCTTTATTGTCTATGGCCAACACCCCCGGATTCCATTACCCGTCTCCGCTTCTGTGGACAACCCTGCTGCGGAGTCCCTAGTCAGTGATTTTTCCACTATTTGGGAGAATACTACGTCCGCACTTCTTCAGTCTTCCTAGCGGATGAAGAGATTTGCTGACAAAAGACGTCTGGATCCGCCTCAATTTCGTCCGGGAGACAAGGTTTGGCTCTCCTCCAAACATGTGCGCCTCAAAATACCCTCCTACAAGCTGGGCCCTCGGTTCATCGGTCCATTTGAAGTCCGTAAACAGATCAATCCAGTGGCCTACAAGTTGAAGCTTCCACCCACCCTACACATTCCCAACTCCTTCCACGTATCTCTCCTCAAACCTGCTGTCTTTAACTCTTTCTCCAATAATTCAGGTACTCCTCCTGCTCCGGTTGCTGCTGAGGACGTTTTTGAGGTAGAGAATATTCTGGCCACCAAGAGGGTAAGAGGGAGAACCTTTTTTCTGGTGGATTGGAAGGGGTTTGGCCCAGAGGAGAGAACTTGGGAACCCAGGGAGAACATCCACGCCCCGCTTCTCCTTGAAAAATTTCTTGCATCCTAAAAAAGAGGGGGCGTAAAGGGGGGTACTGTAGCATCGGCGCCTCTGCCTCCTGCCAGGCAGAGACACCGTCCCTCTCACCTCTCCGCTCCCCGCGCGGCGTCCTCCTGCGCTCCTCTTCCTGCAGCGGCCGGCGCGCGTTCTTTCCCGGGCACTGTGCTTAGGGCGCGCGCGCGCTCCCTCTCTCTTAAAGGGGCCGCGCGCGCCGCCCTAAGGAGTCCCCGGCCAATAGCTGGAGGACCTCCCATATTTACGGCACCTCCTCCAAAATGGAGGTGCCCGAGCAAAATATGTTGCACAGTTACTTATCTCTGCTTCAGCCCTCAGGTTCCGCTGCTAGCCTGACTCCTCATCCTGCCTGCCAGCCTGTTATCTGCCCGTTACCTGCAAGCCCGCTCACCTGGAGCACTCACCTGTCACCTGCCTGTTACCTGCCTTTTCTGACAGCCCGCTCACCTGGGAGCACCCGCCTGTTACCTGCTGTGCCCGTCAGTCCGCTCACCTGGGAGCGCTCACCTGTTACCTGCCTGTTACCTGCCTGGCCTGTCAGCCCGCTCACCTGGGAGCACCCGCCTGTTACCTGCTGTGTCCGTCAGCTCATTCACCTGGGAGCACCCGTCTGTTACCTGCTTGCCTACCTGGAGGTTCCGCCGTCACTTGCTTTGACCACCAGCCTGGTAAACCTAGAGACTACTACATGCTCTTCTGTCACGTACCGTGACCTCCTTTCAGCTAACCAGAGACTTCTGCCTGCTTGCTGTGTCCATCCGTCATACCGGTCAGTCCCAGCCATCTGACCCGTGGGAGCCACCTGCTCTCTTACAAGGTCGTCCCCAGAGTAGCACCTGGTCCCTCTGCCCGGATCCTCCCTGGTCACGGAGTCGTTAGCCGCCGTCCGACCAGGGTCGGTTCGGGTCGATGCTTAGTCACGCCCCTCTGGGTCCCTCCTTGCACCGCGGCACAGAGGTTCCACCACCCGGATCCGTAACAGTACGACTTGTTGTTGTCCTATGGACAGACTCTCCCACCTCAGCTGTAGATCTCTGCAGTTCACCCAGAGTGATCATGGGCCTTTTGGCTGCATCTCTGATGAGTCTTCTCCTTGTTCGAGATGAAAGTTTAGAGGAACGGCCGGGTCTTGGTAGATTTGCAGTGGTCTGATACTCCTTCCATTTCAATATGATCACTTGCACAGTGCTCCTTGAGATGTTTAAAACTTGGGAAATATTTTTGTATCCAAATCCGGCTTTAAACTTCGCCACAACAGTATCTCGGACCTACCTGGTGTGTTCCTTGGTCTTCATGATGCTCTCTGCACTTGAAACAGAACCCTGAGACTATCACAAAGCAGGTGCATTTATACGGAGACTTGATTACACACAGGTGGATTCTATTTATCATTACCAGTCATTTAGGACAACATTGGATCATTCAGAGATCCTCACTGAACTTCTGGAGTGAGTTTGCTGCACTGAAAGTAAAGGAGCCGAATAATATTGCACGCCTCACTTTTCAGTTTTTAATTTTTTTAAAAAGTTTAAAATATCCAATAAATTTCGTTCCACTTCACAATTGTGTCCCACTTGTTGTTGATTCTTCCCCAAAAATTAGAATTTTAGATCTTTATGTTTGAAGCCAGAAATGTGGCAAAAGGTAGAAAAGTTTAAGGGGGCCAGATACTTTCACAAGGCACTGTATGAGGGAGTCGTGGAGTCTGTGTCATGGAAATTGAGGAGTCGGAGGTTTGGCTTACCGACTCCACAGCCCTGGTTAAAAGTTACCTGGATGTGACAGAGGACATTATCAGAGGCTGACACCAGATTCCTAAAAAGACAGATGGTCAAAACCCTCGATTGTCTACAGCAAGATGGTAAAAGGCACTGAGGTTTTAGTTTGAATATTAAGCTGCATACTAAGCACTGAAGGTCTCAATGACTGAATGCCAAGACATACACCTCTATTGACCAAAAAGCACAAGAAAAGACAGCTTCAAAGTGCTCAAAATCACACAAATAAACCAGAGAAGTTTTGGGAATCTGTTGTGTGGAATGATGACACAAAACTGGAACTTTTCGGGCTACGGATTCATCTGGAGAAGGATGAAGCAAAATGTCACAGGTGTGTCAGAGGTGACAGACAGCCGCCCTGCAGTGGTTTGCAGGAGATCTCCACGTTTGGCAATGCAGACAGCTGCCTAGATAGGAGGCTGTGTTTAGGACCCAGCGACTACCTCCCTTTAGTCTGGGAGTATATATACCTGGTGTGTCTAGGTGGGCGTCACTGGTTATACTCATTTCTACTTGGAACTTGGCTGTAGCAGCATTACGTCCTCTCTGGAGTCTTGAGGCCATGTGCCCTGTTGGAGTTCTTCTAAAGCTAAGTTGTTATTCCCCTGTGTTGTCTTCCCCTTTTGTCTTTAGAGTGCTAGCAGAGGTTGACTAGTGCTCATCTCCTTCCACCCCCAGCTATAGCCTTACGCCAGGGATAGTAGGGCGAGGTACGTGATCGGCGACAGCTGCGGAGGCTGTATAGGGACGTTAGGGGAAGACAGGGTGACACTAGTCCAGATTAGGAGGTCACCTCTTAGTCCTTTTCCTAGTGTCTGGGCTCCCTTTCCCTTTTCCCTCTGTGTTGCACTCACACCTGGAGTGACACACAAGCTGAAAAGAAGACCAAGCCTACTGAGCTATCTAGCAGTGGCTTAGTGATTCTTTGGGGCTGCTTTGCTTCCTCTGGCACTGAAAATCAGCTGCCTATGAGAGGTTAAATGGATTCAGAAAATCCAAGGAGAAAACGTCATGACTTCTATGAGAAAGTTTAAGCCTAGGCATCACTGAACCTTCCAACAGGACAATGATCCCAAGCATATCTCAATGTCCACCAAGGCTTGGTTTCAGAAGAAGTTCTAGAAGATTGTGGAGTAGCCATCACAGTCGCCTGACTTGAACCCCATAGAAAAGCTTTGATAAGATTAGAAGAGGGTGGTTGCAGTAGACAAACTGGAGTGCACTCGAGGCCTTTGCCCATGAGGAATGGGCTAAGATTTTTCAGTTACATTGCCTGAAGCTAGTATCTGGCAATGCATCATGTTTGCTGCAGGTCATAACAGCCAAAGGGTGCTTTACTAAGGGATTAAAGTAATTAAAAGAGTAATTTTGTGCTAAATTTAGAAAAAAAACACTTGCTATATTACTTGTGCTGAGGTATTCACATTTTTCTTCTTTTATTGTTTTATTCTAAACAGCAGAAAGTTTGGAAATTGTGGTACCAAGTCTAATTTGCAATTTGAGTTGAATAATTTTGATTGCAACTGTAGTCTAAACGTAAAGGATGCTCCATTGTTTTGGTGACCCACAAAGGTTTAAAAAAATCACTGGACATATCTAAGGACAGATTCTGACGCCAGTACGCTGTCCTGTAGATCATTCACCAAGGTGTTGTATCCATATAAGCATGTTCCCCAAGCAGGTATACAGTGGGGAAAATAAGTATTTTATACACTGCCAATTTTGCAAGTTTTCCCACCTACAAGGAATGGATAGGTCTGTAATTTTTTTTTTCTGTGAGAGCCAGAATTCTTGCTGGTTGGTAGGTGAGCAAATACATATTTCATGCAATAAAATGCTAATTAATTATGTAAAACTCATACAATGTGATATTCTGCTTTTTCTTTTTAGATTCTGTCTCTCACAGTTGAAGTATACCAACGATAAAAATTACAGACCTCTCCATTCTTTGTAGGTGGGAAAACTTGCAAAATCGGCAGTGTATCAAATACTTATTTTCCCCACTGTATGTCTGTCTGACATAGACCTGTGACTGATGCCACACAGTGGTATAAGATATAGGTTTAACATAAACTTTATTTAATGGACTCAGGGATTTAATAGCATAGGACGGTTTTATGGCCTCTGTTCGTCAATGGACATATATATGATATACTAAATCTCAGGAGCTTTCTCAACATTCACACTCAATGTAGAATAAAAACGTAATGTAAACTAATACAGAGGGAGCCTTTCATGTAGTGGGGTTATGGTTTGAACAGGGCTAATATTTTGCAGAAGGTGGTGCCCAAATAAATGTGGATTTTCGGCTGGAGGGCAAAAGAGAGTTAGGTTTATAGGTGAAAAATTGAGACATGTCCCCAAGATAATGTTTTATATGCAGAGTTTTGTGACAGAAGGACTGACCATTTGAATTTTGTTAAAATCTACATTGAAACAGAACTGTGGTATTGATTTTAAATTGTTAAGGGAACCTAACAGCTTATACATGCAGCCCAATCCAAGGGTAGCATGTATCAGACGCTGGCTGTATGATTTCAGCCAGGTATGTTTAAAAACATGCCTTAAAAGCTTCTACATGCCCCACTCTCGAGTGACAGGTCTCTCCCTGTGCGCGTGTATCGGAAGAGACCTGTGACTCCTGGAGCGTAGGCAGAGTGAAGTTGCCAGGGACCCACCTGTCTGACTAGTCTCTCATGCAATTTGGACCCCAGCGGTTTTTAAAGTAAGTTTTTGTCTGAAATGCTGCAGCATTTCATAGTCAAACATATACACTGTGTGCAGAATTATTAGCAAGTTGTATTTTAGAGGATTATTTTTATTATTGATCAACAACTATGTTCTCAATCAACCCAAAAGATATCCAAGCATAGGCGGATTATAATGAGGGCAATCCGGGCGACCGCCCGGGGCCCCGAGCCTGCAGGGGGCCCGCGGCTCCGGGGGGGGTGTCTAATGCCGGATTGCCCTCATTATATGTGCGGGCCGCAGCGGCACATACCGGTAGCAGTGGCGGGAGGGGGGGCCCCGGACCGCTCCCCCAGCAGCGGCCGCCGCTACTTCTTCATCGGCCGGGCCAGCACTGCAGCAGTTAACTTCCCTGTGCTGGCCCGGCCGCGTCACTGCTAGGAGACACGGCCCTGTGCGCGGCCGTGTCTCCTAGCTGTGACGTCACGCAGTGCGCGCCCGGCCTGTACTGCTACTTACCACCGGAGAGGAGAGAGAGCAGGCAGGAGGAATGGAGCCGGGGGATGGTGAGTGTGTGTGTGTGTCTGTGTGGGCAGGTGTGTGTGTGTGTGTGTAGGCAGATGTGTGTGTGTGTGGGCAGGTGTGTGTGTGTGTCTGTGTGGGCAGGTGTGTGTGTGTGGGCAGGTGTGTGTCTGTGTGGGCAGGTGTGTGTCTGTGTGGGCAGGTGTGTGTGGGTGTCTGTGTGGGCAGGTGTGTGTGGGTGTGTGTGTGTGGGCAGGCGTGTGTGTGTGGGCAGGTGTGTGTGTGTGTGGGCAGGTGTGTGTGTGGGCAGGTGTGTGTGTGTGTGGGCAGGTGTGTGTGTGTGTGGGCAGGTGTGTGTGTGTGTGTGTGGGCAGGTGCGTGTGCGTGTGTGTGTCTGTGTGGGCAGGTGTGTGTGTGTGTCTGTGTGGGCAGGTGTGCGTGTGTGTGTCTGTGTGGGCAGGTGTGTGTGTGTGTGTGGGCAGGTGTGTGTGTGTGGGCAGGTGTGTGTGTGTGTGTGGGCAGATGTGTGTGTGTGTGTGGGCAGGTTAGAAAGTCTTGCCCTATTGAACACTACACCTGACTTGAGGCCGCCACCTCTTGGTTGTCCAATGTTCTTGCTTCTCTAGGGCTCTTCTCAGATATTCATTATACCAGCTCCCCAGAATACCAAAGCTAGGGTGGGTGACCGCGAGCCCTGGTGGTGGTCATAACTGCGGCCACCCAGGGGCAATACTCCATAACAACAATCCCCTGAGGTGGTGTAGGATGTAAGGACCTATTCATATTACATTCAGCGCTGCTTTCAGGTCTTTACACAAGGCTTACAACTGAATCCCTGAAATTCAGGATTGTGCTGTCTGAAATTAGACATCTGAAAGCAGAGCAAATGGAGCCTAAAGATTCAGACTTTAGCCTCGGTTTACCTTTGTTCAAATCAATGGCTATGTCAAGGCCCATCTGAATGCCATTTTTCAGGGATCTAGATAGAAGCCTGGAAAGAGGAGATGAATGCATTGCAAAATTTAGTGTGAATAGGCCCTTATATCTGGAGTCTTGATATTGATGCCACATGCATTTTACTTGTTTTTAACTTGTGTGTGTGTGTGTGTGATGTCTGTATGTGTGTGTGTTTGTGTGTGTGTGTGGGCAGATGTCATTGTGTGATGTCTGTTTGTATGTATTTTTGTGTTTCAAATGTGTTTATGCGTGTCTGTATGTTTGTGTGTGTGCATGACTGCATGCGGCCTCCTGCTGAGTATAGTTGGCGCCGTGCGGCCTCCTGATGTCTCTGGGGGGGCGTCGTGCGGCCCCTCGCTGTGTATAGATGGCTACGTGCGCCCCCCCGCTGTGTATAGATGGCTACGTGCGCCCCCCGCTGTGTATAGATGGCTACGTGCGGCCCCCGCTGTGTATAGATGGCTACGTGCGGCCCCCCGCTGAGTATAGATGTCGCCGTGCGGCCTCCTGCTGTGTATAGATGGCTACGTGCGACCTCCCGCTGAGTATAGATGGCGCTGTGCGGCCTCCTGCTGTCTCTGGGGGGAGTGCCGTGCGGCATCTATACTCAGCAGGAGGCCGCACGTAGCCATCTATATAGGTATACTCAGCAGGAGGCCGCACATAGCCATCTATACGGTGCCATCTATACACAGCGGGAGGCCGCACGGCGCCATCTATACACAGCGGGAGGCCGCACGGCGCCATCTATACACAGCGGGAGTCTCAGTGCTTTGCAAGAGCAGTCAATAAATTCTGCTTGACTAATTCTGAGCACCATAAAGTCTGGTTCGCTTCTAACCTGCTGTCTTCATTTTCAGCTTGCTGAATTCTAACTCATTTACTGTCATTCGAGACGATGCCTTTGCTGGTCTCTTTCACCTTGAATACCTGTAAGTGCTCCACTTAATGTCATATTTTTGATTCTGTTCTTCTTCATCTTATGGCATGTGCAATTGTATGAGCATGTATTCGTATGAATTTATGACCTACTTAAACCTTCGAGGACCTTAAATTTTATTCAATCAAATTTTTTTCCAGTTTAAAACTATGGGACATATATGTGCCTTGGTCCTCAAAGGGTTTTTAAAGGGGCTGCAAACATAAATACGAAAAAAATAATTCATTTAGTGGTTTTTGTGTTCATTTAATTTTTATTTGAAGTCCATTTTTTTATATACCTTGAAATTAAGCCCTACCCCATGGAATGAAGCCCTACCTACATGACATCTGAGAGCTACATGGATCCCGCTTGTGAGGTGCCTGTCCATCACTACTATTCAGTTTTAGGGTCTACTCACTAAGCCATATATTCTCTCATGCAAGAGAATAGGGCCAATTATGCTAATGACACTCGGCTCAAACTCTGTCAGAGCTTTAACTGAGTGTGATCCGATTCTCTCACAGCACAGATATGGAGAAGATGGAGAACTTAATTTCTCCATCTTCTCCATAGTCTCTGTGAGTGTTCATCGGACTGCATTTGGATGACATCCGAGTGCAGTCCAATGTTTTACGTGCACCCATAGACTTGTATGGGTGCACATGGTCCGAATATCGAATGAGATTATTTTCTCATGCCAATAATCGCAGATCTGCACTGTCCCATAGTATAACATAAGGCCGAGTCCTATCCGATAAAACATCACATAGCATTCGGCCGTGTTATACGACAGTGTGAGCGAGCCCTTAGAGTCAAGGAATATTTACATGCAGATGATGATATTACTCTCCAAGTGTATATTTTTTTAGGCGAGTTCATAGTAAATGCTTTGCCTTTTTGACATGTGATCAACTAAAGAACAAGAAAGATTTAGGACCTCCCCTATAGAGAAACGGAAAATAGTTTGGAGGACTTGCATGTCCTTTTTATTTATTATGAGAAAATCATAAAAGATCCCGTTTTTTAACCATGCTGTGACTTTCTGCTGAGGGAGAGGGAGAGAGCTGCCATATTCAGAGTCTGTAATAAGACCTGCTGACAAAAGTGTTGAAGATACAGTCTAATGTGAATTAACAATGAAAAAAAGTTAATTTTACAAATGGCTTATATTTTTTTAATACAAACTTTTTTGTGTTTACAGCTCCTTTAAAGGGAATCTGTCATCAGGTTTTTGCCACCTAATCTGAGAGCAGCATAATGTAGGGTTAGAGGCACTGATTCCAGTAATGTGTCACTTACTGGGCTGCTTAGTGTTGTTTTGATAAAATCATTGATTTGTCAGAAGGTAATTATCACTAGATGACTAGTAAGTTCTGTAGACCCCACCCCCATCACTGATCAGTAGATTTCTGTGTATACTGAGCATGGGCAGAAAGCTGCCAATCAGTGGTGTGGGTGGGGCTATACAGAGCGCAGCATTCAGAGAGCTGCTAGATCTGCAGCAGATAAAACGTGATTTTCTCAAAATGACAACAAGCAGCTGAAAAAGTGACACATCGCTGGAATCAGGGTATCTGCCCCAATATTGTGCTGCTCTCAGATGAGGCAGCACAATTAATATTGTGCCAAATTAATTTCCCGTGAACTATCACATGATCTATCACAGGGGATCATGTGACATGTCACGTGATAAATCAGGTGGGGGGGGGGGGCCCGCGCCTTCTAAACTGCCCGGGGCCCTTGCTACTCTTAATCCACCCCTGTATCCAAGCTTAATATTTTTGGAAGTTGGAGTGTTTTTTTTTAGATTTGGCTATCTTAGGAGGATATCTGTTTGTGCAGGTAACTATTACTGTGCGGAATTATTAGGCAACTTAATAAAATCCAAATATAATCCCATGTCACTTGTTTATTTTCACCAGGTAAACCAATATCAGTGCACAAAATTTAGAAATAAACATTTCTGACATGCAAAAACAAAAAACAAAAAAAATAGTGATCAATATAGCCACCTTTCTTTATGATGACAATCAACAGCCTTCCATCCATAGATTCTGTCAGTTGCTTGATCTGTTTTCGATCAACATTGCGTGCAGCAGCCACCACAGCCTCCCAGACACTGTTCCGAGAGGTGTACTGTTTTCCCTCCCTGTAGATCTCACATTTTATGATGGACCACAGGTTCTCTATGGGGTTCAGATCAGGTGAACAAGGAGGCCATGTCATTATTTTTTCTTCTTTTAGACCTTTACTGGCCAGCCACGCTGTGGAGTAGTTGGATGCATGTGATGGAGCCTTGTCCTGCATGAAAATCATGTTTTTCTTGAACGATAAACGATACTGACTTCTTCCTGTAACACTGCTTGAAGAAGTTGTCTTCCAGAAACAGGCAGTAGGTCTGGGAGTTGAGCTTCACTCCATCCTCAACCCGAAAAGGTCCCACAAGTTCATCTTTGATGATACCAGCCCATACCAGTACCCCACCTCCACCTTGCTGGCGTCTGAGTTGGAGTGGAGCTCTCTGCCCTTTATTGATCCAGCCTCTGGCCCATCAAGAGTCACTCTCATTTCATCAGTCCACAAAACCTTTGAAAAATCAGTCTTAAGATATTTCTTGGCCCATTCTTGATGTTTTATCTTATGTTTCTTGTTCAAAGGTGGTCGTTTTTCAGCCTTCCTTACCTTGGCCATGTCCCTGAGTATCGCACACCTTGTGCTTTTTGATACTCCAGTAACGTTGCAGCTCTGAAATATGGTAAAACTGGTGGCGAATGGCATCTTGGCAGCTTCACGCTTGATTTTCCTCAATTCATGGGCAGTTATTTTGCGTCTTTTTTGGCCAACACGCTTCTTGCGACCCTGTTGGCTATTTGCCATGAAACACTTGATTGTTCGGTGATTACACTTCAAAAGTTTGGAAATTTGAAGACTGCTGCATCCCTCTGCAAGACATCTCACAATTTTGGACTTTTCAGAGCCCATCAAATCTCTCTTCTGACCCATTTTGCCAAAGGAAAGGAAGTTGCCTAATGATTAAGCACACCTTATATAGGGTGTTGATGTCATTAGTCAACACCCCTCCTCATTACAGAGATGCACATCACCAGATTTACTTAATTGGTAGTTGGTTCTCAAGCCTATGCAGCTTGGAGTAGGACAACATGTATAAAAAGTATCATGTGATCAAAATACTCATTTGCCTAATAATTCTGCACACAGTGTATAGCTGAGGTCATACAGCCAGTGTCTGATAGATGCTTCCTTTGGAACAGGCATCATGCATCAACTGTCAGGTTCCCTTTAAGGAAGGCTTGTATTGCCTGTATTGTATGCAGCTACTAATGTGCCCTTGAAGAAAGGGGATTAGGTCAGGTTAGAAAAAACCTACAGCCAAAATGGTAATCTTTACTCTAAAATGTGATGGAAACAGGTTTGGCATACAAGCTACATTCACAGGGCTATATATTTCTTTATAGTAGATTATGATGGAAAGAACTAGCCTAGACCGGAGGGTCCAATTCTACGTTTTGCTTCGGGTCCATAGGGACGCTGCTATACAAATGAAAACAATTTGTTGACGTGAGCTTATTCATACAGCAGACTTTATGGAAAAGCTAAGCATATAGCGACAATGTATGGGGCTTGTCAATTGAGTTAGCTGTGTAAATGGAAATGTGTTAACAATCATTTGATGTTCATATAGAGATAGTCCTTTTGATCTTAGCTCAAGGGCTGCATTTTCCAATACAGCATATTGAAAGTTTCCTTTAGTTGAGCATTCGGAAACCAAAGAATCCCTTTAATCCTATAGGACCCCTTTAAAGATCTGCAGTATAGGCATGAAGCTAGTGATAAGACATTACCTGTCTGATAGCAGGAAAATCATTGGCAGCCATGATTGATTCTTTCATTAACATAAGCAGTACAAGGCAGAAGCTTTCCATTACATGACGATTCCAATCTTGCATAAACAGTTGATCCCATATTAGCAAAACTGCAGGCAGATCTAGTGAATTCACAAATCCCTATTGGAAACAAGCAAAACATGAATACAATTATTTATCTAAATTATATGGCTTACTCTGACAAAATTATTTGTATCTATCTATCTATCTATAGATAGATATACACACTATATACACACACAAATGACATATGTATATACAGTTGTGCTCAAAAGTTTACATACCCCAGCAGAATTTTTCCTTTCTTGGCCTTGTTTCAAAGAATATGAATGATAACAAAAAAACTTTTTCTCCACTCATGGTTATTGGTTGGGTGAAGCCATTTATTGTCAAACTACTGTGTTTTCTCTTTTTAAATCTTAATGACAACCAAAACATCCAAATGACCCTGATCAAAAGTTCATATACCCTGGTGATTTTGGCCTGCTAACATGCACAGAATTTTACACAAATAGTTTTGAATGGCTACTAAAGGTAACATCCTCTCCTGTGACCTGTTTGCTTGTAATCAGTGTGTGTGCATAAAAGCTGAGTGAGTTTCTGGGATCCAAACAGACTCTTGCATCTTTTATCCAGCCACTGACGTTTCTGGATTGTGAGTCATGGGGAAAGCCAAAGAATTGTCTACGGGAAAAGGTAGTTTTATTTTTAAGGAAAAATTCTGCCTGGGTATGTAAACTTTTGAGCACAACTGTATATATATGTAGCGTCGGCATCCCTGCCTCCTGCTAGGCAGGGACGCTGTTCCCCTCACCTCTCCACACCGTGCCCGGCGTCCTCCTCCCGCTCTGCTGGCAGCGCGCGCTGCTTCCCGGCCACTGTGCTTAGGGCGCGCACGCGCGCTCCCCCTCTCTTAAAGGGGCCGCGCGCGCCGTCCTAAGGAGTCCTCGGCCAATGGCCGGAGGACCTCACCATATATAAGGCACCTCCTCCAAAATGGAGGTGCCCGAGCAATGTTGTTGCAAAGCTTTCACTCTGCTTCAGCCCTCAGGTCCCGTTACCAGTTACCTGCCAGTCACCTGCCAGATTCCTGCTTGATACCTGCCTGATATCCGTTTACCTGCTTGCAAGCCTGCGGTCCGACGGTCTGCCTTCCGACTCCTGTCAGTCTGTCTATGGACCAGCCTGCCCGCTCACCTGGGAGCGCTCATCTGCTACCTGCCTGCTAGCCTACCTGGAGGCTCCGCTGTCACTTGCCGTGACCACCTGCCTGTCCAGAGACTCTTGCCTGCTCACCTGGGAGCGCTCACCTGCTACCTGTCTGCTAGCCTACCTGGAGGCTCTGCCGTCACTTGCCGTGACCACCTGCCCGTCCAGAGACTCTTGCCCGCTCACCTGGGAGCGCTCACCTGCTACCTGCCTGCTAGCCTACCTGGAGGCTCTGCCGTCACTTGCCGTGACCACCTGCCTGTCCAAAGACTCTCGCCCGCTCACCTGGGAGCGTTCACCAGCCACCTGCCTGCTGTCCTTCTACCCAGAGACTGTCCCTGTCACTTGCCGTGAGTACCCGTCCTTCTATTCAGAGACTGTCCCTGTCACTTGCCGTAACTACCTGCCCTTCTACCCAGAGACTGTTCCTGTCACTTGCCGTGACTACCTGCCCGTCTTCCCCGGGAGCCACCCGCTTCCTTACAAGGACCGCCCCCTTGTATAGTTGCTCAGAGGTTCCGCCTCCCAGACCAGTTACAATATATATATATATATATATATATATATATATATATATATATATATATATATATATATATATATACAGTACAGACCAAAAGTTTGGACACATGACTTCATGACTTTGAAAATTGTACATTCACACTGAAGGCATCAAAACTATGAATTAACACATGTGGAATTATATACTTAACAAAAAGTGTGAAACAACTGAAAATATGTCTTCTATTCTAGGTTCTTCAAAGTAGCCACCTTTGGCTTTGATGACTGCTTTGCACACTCTTGGCATTCTCTTGATGAGCTTCAAGAGGTAGTCACCGGAAATGGTTTTCACTTCACAGGTGTGCCCTGTCAGGTTTAATAAGTGGGATTTCTTGCCTTATAAATGGGGTTGGGACCATCAGTTGTGTTGTGCAGAAGTCTGGTGGATACACAGCTGATAGTCCTACTGAATAGACTGTTAGAATTTGTATTATGGCAAGAAAAAAGCAGCTAAGTAAAGAAAAACGAGTGGCCATCATTACTTTAAGAAATGAAGGTCAGTCAGTCCGAAAAAATTGGGAAAACTTTGAAAGTGTCCCCAAGTGCAGTTGCAAAAACCATCAAGCGCTACAAAGAAACTGTCTCACATGAGGACCGCCCCAGGAAAGGAAGACCAAGAGTCACCTCTTCTTCTGAGGATAAGTTTATCCGAGTCACCAGCCTCAGAAATCGCAGGTTAACCCTAGAACGCATGACCATAAAAATCTACATTTTCACATACCTGGGGCCTTTTAGGCCCGTGTGCAAATAATAAATAAATGACCAACTGGAAATGACAAACAACTATATACCTGAGGAATACCTAGAGTTTCAAAATTCTAACTAAAGAAATCTTGCAGAAAATAGAAAACAATTAACAGGGCGGGCCTGCGAGGCCCCAGGTATGCGTTCTAGGGTTAACAGCAGCTCAGATTAGAGACCAGGTCAATGCCACACAGAGTTCTAGCAGCAGACACATCTCTTCAACAACTGTTAAGAGGAGACTTTGTGCAGCAGGTCTTCATGGTAAAATAGCTGCTAGGAAACCAATGCTAAGGACAGGCAACAAGCAGAAGAGACTTGTTTGGGCTAAAGAACACAAGGAATGGACATTAGACCAGTGGAAATCTGTGCTTTGGTCTGATGAGTCCAAATTTGAGATCTTTGGTTCCAACCACTGTGTCTTTGTGCAACGCAGAAAAGGCGAACTGATGGACTCTACATGCCTGGTTCCCACCGTGAAGCATGGAGGAGGAGGTGTGATGGTGTGGGGGTGCTTTGCTGGTGACACTGTTGGGGATTTTTTCAAAATTGAAGGCATACTGAACCAGCATGGCTACCACAACATCTTGCAGCGGTATGCTATTCCATCCGGTTTGCGTTTAGTTGGACCATCATTTATTTTTCAACAGGACAATGACCCCAAACACACCTCCAGGCTGTGTAAGGGCTATTTGACCAAGAAGGAGAGTGATGGGGTGCTACACTAGATGACCGGGCCTCCACAGTCACCAGACCTGAACCCAATCGAGATGGTTTGGGGTGAGCTGGACCGCAGAGTGAAGGCAAAAGGGCCAACAAGTGCTAAGCATCTCTGGGAACTCCTTCAAGATTGTTGGAAGACCATTTCCGGTGACTACCTCTTGAAGCTCATCAAGAGAATGCCAAGAGTGTGCAAAGCAGTCATCAAAGCAAAAGGAGGCTACTTTGAAGAACCTAGAATATAAGACATATTTTCAGTTGTTTCACACTTTTTTGTTAAGTATATAATTCCACATGTGTTAATTCATAGTTTTGATGCCTTCAGTGTGAATGTACAATTTTCATAGTGATGAAAATACAGGAAAATCTTTAAATGAGAAGGTGTGTCCAAACTTTTGGTCTGTACTGTATATATATATATATATATATATATATATATATATATATATAAATATATATATATGTATATATACACACACACACACACACACACACACACACACATATATGTACAGTATATCTCAACTCAGTACTATTGGAATGGTCATCGTCGACCAGATTCACGACAATCAGGGATAACTAATGTTCTCTTTGGTAGCACTGTCTCCCATAGTCATTTGATTGCCAGCTATCTTTTGTGTGCCAGTTTAAAACAAGGGTTGGATATAAAGCAGAAGAAAAACTAGAAGGAGAAGACACTGAGTTCCCCACTATAACTGAATAGTACATAAACCTGTATAAATATAATGCAACATAAAAGCATAACACGTAACATAACACATACATTTATTATCATATTACAAAAGTTATGAAGAATGTCCATATCCTAATTACAGGTTAGGCACTTGACACATGACCCCACTGTTGTTATTTTATCTACAAGATTTTATGAATGTCCATCGTTGTTCTTACCTCACCCATCCACTTTCTAAGGAAGATGACTGGACTTGCCAGGTGATCTTCATGGAAGTTAGACAGGTTTTCAGGCTTGTAGCTACTTGCATAAAGTTTCAGAGATTCTTCTCTCTCTCTAGCTATCAATTCTACTAAGAAATCCTAAAGAGGGAAAGTGAATATTGCCACTTGCAAATTACTCCTATTTTAATCACATCATTCATATAGTAGGCAATGCAAAGATGGTAACATTTGAATAAAATTAGTAACTGTTATCATCAAAATATATTATGTTCTGCAAAATTAAATATGTTAAGAATGCAATTTATTTCATTACACTTGTGCATAGTTCATTCTGTGCAGGGATAATGCACATTATTCTTATGCAGTAGAAGAAACGTTTTATATAAACTAGTTACATATGTAAAGATACAGAGACCAATTCATCACTGCATTTTTGCCTGTCTCTCAATTGCTTAAAGCTCCAAAATTAAAAACAATTAAAACCATAATATCCCCATCAGCATCAGATATAATAGACCGATATGGATATATGAAATCTAGGCACCTAAATAATAAAACATATACAGTACAGACCAAAAGTTTGGACACACCTTCTCATTTAAAGATTTTTCTGTATTTTCTTGACTATGAAAATTGTACATTCACACTGAAGGCATCAAAACTATGAATTAACACATGTGGAATTATATACTTAACAAAAAAGCGTCAAACAACTGAAAATATGTCTTATATTCTAGGTTCTTCAAAGTAGCCACCTTTTGCTTTGATGACTGCTTTGCACACTCTTGGCATTCTCTTGATGAGCTTCAAGAGGTAGTCACCAGAAATGGTTTTCACTTCACAGGTGTGCCCTGTCAGGTTTAATAAGTGGGATTTCTTGCCTTATAAATGGGGTTGGGACCATCAGTTGTGTTGTGCAGAAGTCTGGTGGATACACAGCTGATAGTCCTACTGGATAGACTGTTAGAATTTGTATTATGGCAAGAAAAAAGCAGCTAAGTAAAGAAAAACGAGTGCCCATCATTACTTTAAGAAATGAAGGTCAGTCAGTCTGAAAAATTGGGAAAACTTTGAAAGTGTCCCCAAGTGCAGTTGCAAAAACCATCAAGCGCTACAAAGAAACTGGCTCACATGAGGACTGCCCCAGGAAAGGAAGACCAAGAGTCACCTCTGCTTCTGAGGATAAGTTTATCTGAGTCACCAGCCTCAGAAATCGCAGGTTAGAGACCAGGTCAATGCCACACAGAGTTCGAGCAGCAGACACATCTCTTCAACAACTGTTAAGAGGAGACTTTGTGCAGCAGTCCTTCATGGTAAAATAGCTGCTAGGAAACCACTGCTACGGACAGGGAACAAGCAGAAGAGACTTGTTTGGGCTAAAGAACACAAGGAATGGACATTAGACCAGTGGAAATCTGTGCTTTGGTCTGATGAGTCCAAATTTGAGATCTTTGGTTCCAACCACTGTGTCTTTGTGCGATGCAGAAAAGGTGAACGGATGGACTCTACATGCCTGGTTCCCACAGTGAAGCATGGAGGAGGAGGTGTGATGGTGTGGGGGTGCTTTGCTGGTGACACTGTGGGGGATTTATTCAAAATTGAAGGCATACTGAACCAGCATGGCTACCACAGCATCTTGCAGCGGCATGCTATTCCATCCAGCTTGCGTTTAGCTGGACCATCATTTATTTTTCAACAGGAAAATGACCCCAAACACACCTCCAGGCTGTGTAAGGGCTATTTGACCAAGAAGGAGAGTGATAGGGTGCTACGCCAGATGACCTGGCCTCCACAGTCACCAGACCTGAACCCAATCGAGATGGTTTGGGGTGAGCTGGACCGCAGAGTGAAGGCAAAAGGGCCAACAAGTGCTAAGCATCTTTGGGAACTCCTTCAAGATTGTTGGAAGACCATTTCCGGTGACTACCTCTTGAAGCTCATCAAGAAAATGCCAAGAGTGTGCAAAGCAGTCATCAAAGCAAAAGGTGGCTACTTTGAAGAACCTAGAATATAAGACATATTTTCAGTTGTTTCACACGTTTTTGTTAAGTGTATAATTCCACATGTGTTAATTCATAGTTTTGATGCCTTCAGTGTGAATGTACAATTTTCATAGTCAAGAAAATACAGAAAAATCTTTAAATGAGAAGGTGTGTCCAAACTTTTGGTCTGTACTGTATACAATGCCTCAAATCTGCATGTGAATAAATATAACCAGGTATGGATCCATAGAGTTATGCTAGGTAATTCAGCAATATTGACGTCCCAAATAAGCGCCCAATGGAGAACAAAGTTAATTAAATATCCACAGTATACATCATATAACCAGACAAAAGACTACAAATACAGACCAGACAGTCCCATTTCATGGGTGTATTGAACTGTGAGTATTTCATATTGGTGTTCGCTGTGCACATGCGCTGTTCCGTCAGACTGGCACAATCCTCTGCCATTGTCACGGATATATACGTTTTGCGCTTGCATGCATGCGCTTTCATAGGCAACTGGCAGGCTGGTTGCCAGTACTTTACTTTGGCGCCTACTACACCTGCACGTCCATTGCTGGGTGTGTTAATTTACCTCGGCGCTCATTCCGCTTGAATTTCTGTTTATTGCTTTGATAGGACTGGGGTTGCAGTTATTATTGCTATTTAAGGACTGGTTTCTCTCCTAACTTGCATCATTTTCCCTAAGGAAGCTGCTTTCCTTGCAGCGATATGCGTAAGGTCTGTCCCCACTGACTCATTCAGGTTTTGAATTCCATACTCTTGTTTGTGATTTATTTTTTACTGTATTGCCCACACCATTCACCCTTTAGATCATTTTCTCTATTATATCACTTTACACCTGGATTTTTCTATATCTGTATCTTATCTACATTTCAATATTCTGACGGACCTATCATGTATGCTGTCTGGTTCTTCTACCACACACATTCTTTTCAATGCTCTGTAGATATATAATCATGGTCAGAAATGTTGGCACCCTTGGAATTGTTCCAGAAAATGGAAGTATTTCTCCCAGAAAGTTATTGTAATTGCACATGCTTTGTTATACATATGTTTATTTCTTTTGTGTGTATTGGAACAACACAAAAAAACATCAAAGAAGAAAAGGCAAATTGGACATAATTTCACACAAAACCCCAAAAATGTGCCAGACAAAATTGTTGGCACCCTCAAATTAATATTTAGTTGCTCACCTTTTGGAATAAGTAACTGCAATCAATCGCTTCCTATAACCATCAACAAGCTACTTACACCTCTCAATTAGAATTTTGGAACATTCTTCTCCAGATCTCTCATATTTGAATGGTACCTTCTCTCATCAGCAATTTTAAGATCTCTCCACAGGTGTTCAATGGGATTTAGATCCAAACTCATTGCTGCCCACTTTAGAACTCTCCGGTGCTTTGTTTCCATCCATTTCTGGGTGCTTCTTGAAGTATGTTCGGGGTCATTGTCCTGCTGGAAGACCCATGACCTAGGATGCAAACCCAGCTTTCTGACACTGGGCACTACATTGCAACCCAAAATCCTTTGGTAAACTGCAGATTTCATGATGCCATAAACACACAGTAAAGGCACCCAGTGCCAGAGGCAGTAAAACAACCCCAAAACATCATTTAACCTCCACCATATTTGACTGTAGGTACTTTGTTCTTTTCTTTGTAGGCCTCATTTCGTTTTCGGTAAACAGTAGAATGATGTGCTTTAACAAAAAGGTCTATCTTGGTCTCATCTGTCCACAACATGCTTTCCCAGAAGGATTTTGGCTTACTCACGTACATTTTGGCAAACTGCAGCCTACCTTTTTTATGTATTTGTGTCAGAAGTAGTGGGGTCCTCCAGATCAGCTACCATAGCATTTCATTTCATTCAAATGTCGATAGATAGTTCGCGCTGACACTGATGCACCCTAAGCCTGCAGGACAGCTTGAATTTTTTTGGAAATTGATTGCGGTTGCTTATTCACCATCCACATTGTCCTGTGTTGCAACCTTTCATCCATTTTTCTCTGCCATTAACGTCCAGAGAGATTAGTTACAGTGCCATGGGTTGTAAACTTCATGATTATGTTGCGCACCGTGGACAAAGGAACTTCAAGATCTCTGGAGATGGACTTGTGATCTTGAGATTGTTGATATTTTTCAACAATCTTTGTTTTCAAGTCTTCAGACAGCTCTCCGCTCCTCTTGCTGTTCTCCATGCTTAGTGTGGCACACACAGAAACAGAATGCAAAGATTAGGTCAACTCCTCCCCCTTTTATCTGGTTTCAGGTGTGATTTTCATATTGCCAACACCTGCTACTCACCACAGGTGAGTTTGAATGAGCATCCCATGCTTGAAACAAAGTTGTTTACCCATAATTTTTGAAAGGTGCCAACATTTTTGGGGATTTGTGTGAAAGTATGTGCAATTTTCCTTTTTCTCTCAGTTTTTTTGTGTTGCTCCAAAACACACAAAGAAAATAAA
This sequence comes from Phyllobates terribilis, assembly GCF_046119375.1. NCBI lineage: Eukaryota > Metazoa > Chordata > Amphibia > Anura > Dendrobatidae > Phyllobates > Phyllobates terribilis. The sequence continues at coordinate 450,320,065 of NW_027362762.1, forward strand.
CATATGTATTTCAAAACATGTTTAATTTCAATAATTTTCTGGGAGAAATACTTCATTTTCTGGAACAATTTCAAGGGTGCCAACTAGTGTTGAGCGAGCATGTGTTGTTAACCCTTTCGGTGAGCATGCTCGGGTGCTCGCCGAGTATTTGCGGCATGCTTGGCACCTATGTTAGTGCCGCCGCGACTGCATGTGTCACGGCTGTTTAACAGCTGTGACAAATGCAGGGATTGCCTGTTTGTTAGGCAATCCCTGCATGTGTCACAGCTGTATAACAGCTGTGACACATGCAGCCGCGGCAGCACTAACATAGATGCCGAGCACGCCGCAAACACTCGGCGAGCACCCGAGCGCGCTCGCCGAAACGGTTAACAACACACGCTCGCTCAACACTAGTGACAACACTTTCGTCCATTACTGTACTTATGATCTTACTGTGATATTTATTATGGATTTTTGCACTTTATTCATATCCTCATCGCCTTGGATTTAGTATTTGACTCACTACTCCTTGATCTGTTTGCACCTATTTCTGTATTACTTTCTTTCTTTTTGTTATCCACTCTTTGTTATACCAGGGTCGTATTTCTGGATGTGAAAAGCCATCATGGTGTTTGGACAAGAAAGAAAGATGAAAAGAAAGAAAACAAATCAGTCAGAGAAAATGTCATCTACGGGGTACCTGTATATAAATGTTTATTTATGATACTGACTACGTTTCATCACTACTGTTGTTCCATCTGATGATAGATGGTAACAACTCCCAGTATCTCATTACCATTGTTAAGGACACAGGGTCGGACTGGCCTGGCGGGGTGCCGGGGAAATCTCCGGTGGGCCGTTTCAGGAGATAGCAAGAGAGAGAGGAGACGAAAAAAGAAAATAAAAAGTAAAAAAAAAAAATAGAGGACGCGGGCTCTTTAAAAGCACAAGGGCACGCACACACAGCTCAACTGCCGCAACTCACAGGACAGTGGTGGCGGGGCGAGGTAAGGGAGGGAGCCGGAGAGCAGGAGTTGTACGGCCACTTCATAGTTAGCAGACACAGCTGCTAAAAGTGACATCATCAGCGCGCCCTGCACTGCCTCTTCCCGCTGTAGAAGATCTTCAATAAAGCATGTGGGCCACTTGGAGACAAGCCAAGGTAGGGTACCAACACACCCCTAATATTTGTGTTTACAAATTTTTATGTATATGCCTACATGTACGCATATATGCCTACATGTGTGTGTATGTGTTTTTGTATATATGCCTACATGTGTGTGTATATATGTATGTGTATATATGCCTGAATGTGTGTATATGTTTGTATATATGCCTACATGTGTATATATGTTTGTGTATATGCCTGCATGTGTATATATGTTTATGTATATAGGCCTGCATGTGTGTTAGTGTATATAGGACTGCATGTGTGTATAAAGGCCTGCATGTGTGTATATAGGCCTGCATGTGTGTATAAAGGCCTGCATGTGTATATATGTTTGTATATATGCCTGCATGTGTATATATGTTTGTGTATATGCCTGCATGTGTATATAGGCCTGCATGTGCATATATGATTGTGTATATAGGCCTGCATGTGTGTATATGTTTGTGTATATAGGCCTGCATATGTGTATATAGGCCTGCATGTGTGTATGTAGGCATGCATGTGTGTATAAAGGCCTGCATGTGTATATATGTTTGTATATATGCCTGCATGTGTATATATGTTTATATATGCCTGCATGTGTATATATGTTTATATATGCCTGCATGTGCATATATTCTGGTAGGACGACTCGCTGGGCCGCTTCCGGAAGTAGACTCAGGGACCCGGGTTTTCTCTGCAAGCCTTATTAAACAGCATAAAGCTCTGCACTCCAGCAAAATAAACACAGCCTTACTGGCAAAATGATAAAACAAAAGAATAAATAGCAGAGTCCATATGAGCATAGGATTTGCCCACATAGGTTGTAGTCCCAGCCTTCAGCTCTGTCCTGAGCTGTGTATATGCCTGCATGTGTATGTATGTTTGTATACAGTACCGATCAAAAGTTTGGACACACCTTCTCATTTAAAGTAAGTTGAAGATGAAATGATCTCTAAAAGGCCTAAAGTTAAAGATAACACATTTCCTTTGTATTTTAGGCAAATATATATATATACAGCACAGACCAAAAGTTTGGACACACCTTCTCATTTAAAGATTTTTCTGTATTTTCATGACTTTGAAAATTGTACATTCACACTGAAGGCATCAAAACTATGAATTAACACATGTGTAATTATATACTTAACAAAAAGTGTGAAACAACTGAAAATATGTCTTCTATTCTAGGTTCTTCAAAGTAGCCACCTTTGGCTTTGATGACTGCTTTGCACACTCTTGGCATTCTCTTGATGAGCTTCAAGAGGTAGTCACCGGAAATGGTTTTCACTTCACAGGTGTGCCCTGTCAGGTTTAATAAGTGGGATTTCTTGCCTTATAAATGGGGTTGGGACCATCAGTTGTGTTGTGCAGAAGTCAGGTGGATACACAGCTGATAGTCCTACTGAATAGACTGTTAGAATTTGTATTATGGCAAGAAAAAAGCAGCTAAGTAAAGTAAAACGAGTGGCCATCATTATTTTAAGAAATGAAGGTCAGTCAGTCCGAAAAATTGGGCAAACTTTGAATGTGTCCCCAAGTGCAGTTGCAAAAACCATCAAGCGCTACAAAGAAACTGGCTCACATGAGGACCGCCCCACAAAAGGAAGACCAAGAGTCACCTCTGCTTCTGAGGATAAGTTTATCCGAGTCACCAGCCTCAGAAATCGCAGGTTAACAGCAGCTCAGATTAGAGACCAGGTCAATGCCACACAGAGTTCTAGCAGCAGACACATCTCTTCAACAACTGTTAAGAGGAGACTTTGTGCAGCGGGCCTTCATGGTAAAATAGCTGCTAGGAAACCACTGCTAAGGACAGGCAACAAGCAGAAGAGACTTGTTTGGGCTAAAGAACACAAGGAATGGACATTAGACCAGTGGAAATCTGAGCTTTGGTCTGATGAGTCCAAATTTGAGATCTTTGGTTCCAACCACCGTGTCTTTGTGCGATGCAGAAAAGGTGAACGGATGGACTTTACATGCCTGGTTCCCACCGTGAAGCATGGAGGAGGAGGTGTGATGGTGTGGAGTGCTTTGCGGGTGACACTGTTGGGGATTTATTCAAAATTGAAGGCATACTGAACCAGCATGGCTACCACAGCATCTTGTAGCGGCATGCTATTCCATCTGGTTTGCGTTTAGTTTGACCATCATTTATTTTTCAACAGGACAATGACCCCAAACACACCTCCAGACTGTGTAAGGGCTATTTGACCAGGAAGGAGAGTGATGGGGTGCTAAGCCAGATAACCTGGCCTCCACAGTCACCAAACCTGAACCCAATCGAGATGGTTTGGGGTGAGCTGGACCGCAGAGTGAAGGGAAAAGGGCTAACAAGTGCTAAGCATCTCTGGGAACTCTTTCAAGATTGTTGGAAGACCATTTCCGGTGATTACCTCTTGAAGCTCATCAAGAGAATGCCAAGAGTGTGCAAACCAGTCATCAAAGCAAAAGGTGGCTACTTTGAAGAACCTAGAATATAAGACATATTTTCAGTTGTTTCACACTTTTTTGTTAAGTATATAATTCCACATGTGTTAATTCATAGTTTTGATGCCTTCAGTGTGAATGTACAATTTTCATAGTCATGAAAATACAGAAAAATCTTTAAATGAGAAGGTGTGTCCAAACTTTTGGTCTGTACTGTATAGATATAGATATATATATATATATATATAGATATATATATATATACATCTATATATATATATATATCTATATATATATATATATATATATATATATATATATATATATATATATATATATATATATATATATATATATATATATATATATATACATATACACTGCTCAAAAAAATAAAGGGAACACTTAAACAACAGAATATAACTCCAAGTAAATCAAACTTCTGTGAAATCAAACTGTCCACTTAGGAAGCAACACTGATTGACAATCAATTTCACATGCTGTTGTGCAAATGGAATAGACAATAGATGGAAATTATTGGCAATTATCAAGACACCCTCAATAAAGGAGTGTTTCTGCAGGTGGGGACCACAGACTACATCTCAGTACCAATGCTTTCTGGCTGATGTTTTGGTCACTTTTGAATGTTGGTTGTGCTTTCACACTCGTGGTAGCATGAAACGGACTCTACAACCCACAGAATTAGCTCAAGTAGTGCAACTCATCCAGGATGGCACATCAATGCGAGCTGTGGCAAGAAGGTTTGCTGTGTCTGTCAGCATAGTGTCCAGAGGCTGGAGGCGCTACCAGGAGACAAGCCAGTACACCAGGAGATGTGGAGGGGCCGTAGGAGGGCAACAACCCAGCAGCAGGACCGCTACCTCCGCCTTTGTGCAAGGAGGAACAGGAGGAGCACTGCCAGAGCCCTGCAAAATGACCTCCAGCAGGCCACAAATGTGCATGTGTATGCACAAACGGTTAGAAACCGACTCCATGAGGGTGGCATGAGGGCCCAACGTCCACAGATGGGGGTTGTGCTCACAACCCAACACCGTGCAAGACGCTTGGCACTTGCAACATAACACCAGGATTGGCAAAATCGCCACTGGCGCCCTGTGCTCTTCACAGATGAAAGCAGGTTCACACTGAGCACATGTGACAGATGTGACAGAGTCTGGAGACGCCGTGGAGAGCGATCTGCTGCCTGCAACATCCTTCAGCATGACCGGTTTGGCAGTGGGTAAGTAATGGTGTGGGGTGGCATTTCTTTGGAGGGCCGTACAGCCCTCCATGTGCTCGCCAGAGGTAGCCTGACTGCCATTAGGTACCGAGATGAGATCCTCAGACCCCTTGTGAGACCATATGCTGGTGGGGTTGGCCCTGGGTTCCTCCTAACGCAGGACAATGCCAGACCTCATGTGGCTGGAGTGTGTCAGCAGTTCCTGCAAGATGACGGCATTGAAGCTATGGACTGGCCCGCCCGTTCCCCAGACCTGAATCCGATTAAGCACATCTGGGACATCATGTCTCGCTCCATCCACCAACGTCACGTTGCACCACAGACTGTCCAGGAGTTGGCGGATGCTTTAGTCCAGGTCTGGGAGGAGATCCCACAGGAGACCATCCGCAACCTCATCAGGAGCATGCCCAGGAGTTTTAGGGAGGTCACACAGGCATGTGGAGGCCACACACAATACTGAGCCTCATTTTGACTTGTTTTAAGGACATTACATCAAAGTTGGATCAGCCTGTAGTGTGTTTTTCCACTTTAATTTTGGGGGTGACTCCAAATCCAGGCCTCCATTGGTTAATAAATTTGCTTTCCATTGATGATTTTTGTGTGATTTTGTTGTCAGCACATTCAACTTTGTACAGAACAAAGTATTCAATGAGAATATTTCATTCATTCAGATCTAGGATGTGTTATTTGAGTGTTCCCTTTATTTTTTTGAGCAGTGTATATCCCCACATTCGGACTGTAAGACACACCCCCCACTTTCCTCTAAAATTTTGGAGGAAGAAAGTGCCCCTTATAGTCTGTAAAATACGGTACATCTTCCACTCATGCATTGCTATTCAACCTGTGAAATATGTCAAAATCTGCAGCCAAGGCTCAGTACTACTTTTGGGTATGTATAATATATTAACTGTTTGTTTTCAATGGGTGTTTAAAGCTCTGTTTATATAGCTGGCCTGTTTTCCATTTATAACAAAAACTGTGGTGGCTCCATTGTGTGATAGATACTACTGAAGCAAATTTTTATAATGCAGTCTGTCAGGTTTAGTCATGGTGTCAGTCACTTTGGCAGAAAAATACCACTGCTGCTGCATGCATTGCTTTTGACCTGTGAAATCGGACAGTCAGCAGCCAGGGCTCCACCCAGAGCCTCCGACATAGATATTAACAAGGAATTATACCTTTCATAGCCGCTGTTGATAATTCCATCAAGCAATAGCATGAAGAATACAAATGCATGGGGCCCAATTTTTACCATCAAAATAGCAGACACCACAACAGAAGCCAACCACCTAAACAGAAGTCAATGTATGAGGGATTCAGCACTGCACCACAATTGGCGTTATAAAAGGAAACAAACAGGCAAATGTGAACCAAGCTTTATGGTCAGCTAAGAATTCCAACAGCGCTTATTTTTCTTAATTTGGTCATTTCATGTAATATTATCTGTTCATGCATGTTGATATTACATTCCAAAAATGACTATTGGATTGTTTATCTCATCAGGGAAATGTCTTTAGTTATGGCAGCATTAAAGGGGTTTTCCCATGAACAAAGTATATTTTAATTAATAGATCTTAGGCTATGTTCACACACGTTGGGTTTTTCAGCGTATTTTGCTGCAGATTTTTATGCAAATTTTCAGCTGCATTTTGCAGTACCAGCAAAGTCTATGAGAAACCAGAATTTTCTGTTCACACATCTTGTGTTTTTTTTTTTGCTGTGTATTTTGTGCCTTGGTTGGGTTTTTGGAAAATAGAGCATGTCCCTTCTTTCAGCGTTTTTAATTAATCCTGCCAGAGATCAGTTTTGAAGCAGATTTCTGAAGTAAAAAAAACACTACATGTGGGAACATAGCCTTAGAATAAAAATAAGTTCCACAATTAGACGTGTTAAGAAAAAAAATTCCTGTCCTGAGATAATCTTATAAATGTTCCCCTGTGTACTGTGTATTGGTTGTGTCTGACCGTGCAGGAACATGGTCTGATCATACCACAGCTCCAGGCCGGGGGGGGGGGGCAAAAGACTATACAGACATTACAGCAGGGGGTCACAGCTGATTCTATCTGCGATGTAAAACAAGTTTTTAAACAGGAAGGAAAATTATTTTCCCTACAGAAACCAGCAGTGAATGATTGAATTTATACATTGGGTATTTTCAGTAATGCTGAAAACTAAAAAAGGGAATGTGAAAATATGTACAGATTTACATTTTGTTGGCTTTTGTTATTCAAAAAGTACTAAAACACCTTAAGTGGATGTGAAAGTAAATGTGGATTATGATGAAAACCCTTGTACAAAGTGGGGATTTCATTGTATTGAAAGAATGACAGCTAAAATCAGATTGTTTATCCAGTTGTCTTCCAAGTGTTTAGAGCCTACAAGAGAGCTACATGCAATCTAACCTACATACTGAGTGATATATTATCTTATCCAGTTTGACCAACAGTCTTAGTAAGTGTTTCTATTTCAAAGTGTTTATTAGACCATATCACAATACAGGTAATAACAAAAAAGCAATCAAGATGAGAACCAAAAACCTCAATAGATGATAAATATTAACTATAAAAGTAAACATAAGGAATTATCAGATTTAGAATCAGAACATTATAGTAGTTTAGAAGCTGGATAAATTAGTAAGAATAGCCCACCTGAGAGAAAGTAATTTAGCGAAAAGTACGGTGGTTAAAACATAGCTTTTTAAATAGCTGCAAGTGAAATTAATGTATGAGAAAGCCAAGATAATTGTCTATAAAATGATGATAGTCTCACGTTAGAAGCAGCAGTGGATGGTGAGACATGGAGCCTGAAAGTCAAAAGTTCAAAACACTGTTACCCTTTTGCTCATCACTGTATATATTGTGACAAAGTCACTGGTAAAGTACTGGAGGCGAGATATGTAGCACTGAGGTTGTTAGCTCCAGTCATTTAAAATAAGAAAAAGGTTCCAGCACATGAGTGGGTTAAACAGCCATCTTGGGTGCTAGGGTGATTGAACATCTGAAATCCCAGCTTGGAGAGCATTTGATTTGAGGTGTGGGTTGGAGATGAGAGCTCTGAGCTGTTTGTTTCACACATGCTGGATATATGAAGATTGCAGGTCTCCTGGTGTGAATCTCTTTGTTAAAGGACATGGAAGCTGGACTCTGAGCCAGGTGGGCTAACCAGCACTATTGTATGGACTTAGTATTTTATGCTTTACAAAGGCTGTATTTACGTTTTCTGGTGACGTGATTTATGAGGACTGCAATAAATCAGCCGCACTTTAAATAGAAACGGTTCCTGTGTCTGCCTCTTTAAGAAGCCGAGTGAGTCGATCTACCCCACAATATATATATATATATATGTATATATATATATATGTAAACATATACAGTACAGACCAAAAGTTTGGACACACCTCATTTAAAGATTTTTCTGTATTTTCATGACTATGAAAATTGTACATTCACACTGAAGGCATCAAAACTATGAATTAACACATGTGGAATTATATACTTAACAAAAAAGTGTGAAACAACTGAAAATATGTCTTATATTCTAGGTTCTTCAAAGTAGCCACCTTTTGCTTTGATGACTGCTTTGTACACTCCTGGCATTCTCTTGATGAGCTTCAAGAGGTAGTCACCGGAAATGGTCTTCCAACAATCTTGAAGGAGTTCCCAGAGTTGCTTAGCACTTGTTGGCCCTTTTGCCTTCACTCTGCAGTCCAGCTCACCCCAAATCATCTCAATTGGGTTCAGGTCTGGTGACTGTGGAGGCCAGGTCATATGGCGTAGCACCCCATCACTCTCCTTCTTGGTCAAATAGCCCTTACCCAGCCTGGAGGTGTGTTTGGGGTCATTGTCCTGTTGAAAAATAAATGATGATCCAACTAAACGCAAACCGGATGGAATAGCATGCCGCTGCAAGATGCTGTGGTAGCCATGCTGGTTCAGCATGCCTTCAATTTTGAATAAATCCTCAACAGTGTCACCAGCAAAGCACCCCCACACCATCACACCTCCTCCTCCATGCTTCACGGTGGGAACCAGGCATGTAGAGTCCATCCGCTCACCTTTTCTGCGTCGCACAAAGACACGGTGGTTGGAACCAAAGATCTCAAATTTGGACTCATCAGACCAAAGCACAGATTTCCACTGGTCTAATGTCCATTCCTTGTGTTCTTTAGCCCAAACAAGTCTCTTCTGCTTGTTGCCTGTCCTTAGCAATGGTTTCCTAGCAGCTATTTTACCATGAAGGCCGGCTGCACAAAGTCTCCTCTTAACAGTTGTTGAAGAGATGTGTCTGCTGCTAGAACTCTGTGTGGCATTGACCTGGTCTCTAATCTGAGCTGCTGTTAACCTGCGATTTCTGAGGCTGGTGACTCGGATAAACTTATCCTCAGAAGCAGAGGTGACTCTTGGTCTTCCTTTCCTGGGGCGGTCCTCATGTGAGCCAGTTTCTTTGTAGCGCTTGATGGTTTTTGCAACTGCACTTGGGGACACTTTCAAAGTTTTCCCAATTTCACTGACTGACCTTCATTTCTTAAAGTAATGATGGCCACTCGTTTTTCTTTACTTAGCTGCTTTTTTCTTGCCATAATAAAAATTCTAACAGTCTATTCAGTAGGACTATAAGCTGTGTATCCACCAGACTTCTGCACAACACAACTGATGGTCCCAACCCCATTTATAAGGCAAGAAATCCCACTTATTAAACCTGACAGGGCACACCTGTGAAGTGAAAACCATTTCTGGTGACTACCACTTGAAGCTCATCAAGAGAATGCCAAGAGTGTGCAAAGCAGTCATCAAAGCAAAAGGTGGCTATTTTGAAGAACCTAGAATATAAGACATATTTTCAGTTGTTTCACACTTTTTTGTTAAGTATATAATTCCACATGTGTTAATTCATAGTTTTGATGCCTTCAATGTGAATGTACAATTTTCATAGTCATGAAAATACAGAAAAATCTTTAAATGAGGTGCGTCCAAACTTTTGGTCTGTACTGTATATATTTGCCTAAAATACAAAGGAAATGTGTTATCTTTAACTTTAGGCCTTTTAGAGATCATTTCATCTTCAACTTACTTAACTGTTCACAATAGCTGTAATAGTGACCAGGGGTGCCCAAACTTTTATATGCCACTGTATGTGTCTCCACATCTGCTCTTCTGTGTGGTGCTACTCACAAAAGTCACCCTCTGGAGACCCACTCTTCATAGCGGTTTACTAGACCAGCTGAAACGCACCAAGCTCAGACAGCCACGAGCCTCACGTCATGGGCCCATGAGCCATATGTGGCTCCTGAGCCACAGGTTAGGGAACCCTAATTTAAAGTCATGAGCTCTCTTAAATGCTAATTTGAAAAGGATCATACAAACATTCTATTAAGGATTTTCAAGTATGCCATGTCCATTAGATCTAAGAGATTTGTTTAATAATAAGGCTTTCTGAAAATTGGTATAGCTCTGAGGAAATTTCCGCACAGGAAAGAGCAGACTGACAAAGGGTGAAAAGGAATCTGTGAGTAGGATCAACCCTCCTAAACCATCTATATGGCCATGCAGGTCATAGGAAACTGAATAAAATGATACCTTGATATCTACAATCTGATGATTTATTCCAGAGAAATCTGTGTTTTCTTAATATGTAAATGAGATGTTCAGAAATATGGGCAGGACACTGATCTGCATGAGGATCAGCCTTCAGAGATTATTTTTAATAAAAGGTGGCTCTACCAGTATGAGACATGTAGCTAGCTTAGAACATAACTGAATTTTGTCTCATTATAAACACATTAGTAGCTGCAGCTTTCACAGCTCTGCTGTATTGCAACAATATTGCACTACAGTCTGCCTGTGAGATTGAAGCTGAGAGGAACCTGCAGATGTGTCAGGTATAATCACACACAGCTCTGCTGTACTGCAGCACTATTGCCGCCCTGTCTGCCTGTGAGATAGAAGCTGAAGCTGAGAGGAATCTGCAGATGTGTCAGGTATAATCACACACAGCTCTGCTGTACTGCAGCACTATTGCCGCCCTGTCTGCCTGTGAGATAGAAGCTGAAGCTGAGAGGAACCTGCAGATGTGTCAGGTATAATCACACACAGCTCTGCTGTACTGCAGCACTATTGCCGCCCTGTCTGCCTGTGAGCTGGAAGCTGAAGCTGAGAGGAATCTGCAGATATTTCAGGTATAATCACACACAGCTCTGCTGTACTGCAGCATTATTGCCGCCCTGTCTGCCTGTGAGATGGAAGCTGAAGCTGAGAGGAACCTGCAGATGTCAGTTATAATCACACACAGCTCTGCAGTGAGATCAGGAGAGCAGAGAGCGGCCATTACACACCATACTGGTAACACTGGTAACCATTACACATCACCCTAGTATCGTCCCTTTTATTTAAAATATTCTGTGGAAGCAGATTCTCATGCAGATTAGTGTCTGCACCATAACCTGGAACAGTTCATTTACATATAAGAAAAACGAGGATACCCCTTTGAAATGAGTTTCCGAGCTTTACCCTTTAGAATCTGAACTGATATAGTGCATTAGTATTACTAAAAAAAGAATAAATGCAGATCTCTCTTATACTGGGTTTTTCTGTATTATCTGGTTTAGCGCTATTTTGCTAACTGTCCTCTCGTGATTTTTAAAGGCTGTGAAAGATAATGGCTTTGACTGTGATAAAACAGTTGAAAAGCTAAATATACCTCTGATAATGTGAATGCATTGATGATATTGTATTATTTAACATGTTACTGCAGCTCTACGTGTAGCCATTGTTACAGCACTTGGCCTATTTCTCCAGCATGATACATGTCTTTCATTTGCTCATGTGAAGGTTGTAGTAAATACAAATAGCCCTGAACCCTGCTGGCACAGAGATGTCTAATAAACTATATAATGAATACATTTGCTATATACATCTAAATAATTTTCAGAGGATTTCCACAATGTTGCTTTTGAAAAATACATGTGTTGGCAGTTCACCGCTGATGAGGAGACTATCAGAACGAGGGTGAGGACCAAATGATGCTTTACATCAAAAACCCTCCGATGCTGGAAACTTACCATCTGCCTTTTTAACCACTCGTGTGGTTTTATCTTATTGAAAGGATCCCGAATCAGCTGATGTAATTACTGTACTGACAACATATGTCAATTTTCAGCAGAGGGGAAACTGTTCACAACTAATTACCCAGAAAATACTAGGAACGCGATTTGTGAGAATTCTGTCCGACGATGAAATCAGCCACTTTCCAAATGTCACAAATAAGATAGCTTGCTTAACAGAGCATCACATCTCTCTCAGCAGAAAAAAAAACAAATGTTGCGTGAGGACAAAGGCTCTCTTGATACTAATAGAAAATGTACGCTCTGAAATACCTCGTACTCAGGAGAATTGGCGATTTAACCCGCTACAGACCTAACGCATATTGCAGTCAAGATTCTTTGAATTTGTCTTAAAGCTAAGATCATACAGTATATGAGAGATTCATTATAGCGGTTGATGTAGTACAGGGGTCTCCAACATTTGGCTGCCCCAGACCTGGCGCCAACATCACTGGAACAACGCCTGTGCAGGAGGTGGGTATATATTATTTTTAGTTTACTTTACTTAAAGGGAATCTGTCAGCAGGTTTTTGCTACCTCATCTGAGAGCAGTGTAATGTAGACAAAGAGAAGCTGAATCCAAAGATGTATCACTTAGTTTACTGGATGCAGCCGTTCTGACACAATCAGAGCTTTTAGATTTAGCATAAAGCAGAGCTGAGAAAGCTAACCCCGCCCACACCAGGCTCTCCATATACAAAGTCCATGGACAGTAAGGTGCCGATCACAGGAGGAGGCGTGCCAGACCAGGGCTCATGTGACAAGCTATTCACAGCAATGATAACCTACTGGTGCTAAAACAATCACTGTAAGCAAACAGAATCTTGGAGCTTGATAAGAGAGGCATAGCTGAAATCTGTGTTTTAAACCCCTACAGCATGCGGTCTTCATATTACATAGCAAAAACCTGCTGACAGATTGCCTTTGAAAAGGGGTTAACCAACTAGTCGACAACCACTTTAACCCCTTCGTGGAAAAAAAGCAATAAACAGATTAATGATAAATTTGTCTGATACATATTTCCAATCAAGAAACTATTTAGTCTATGTCTGATATATACTTTTGTGTAAAAAGATATTTTATAATTTTAATTGTATTCATTTACATCTGCTCCTGGTTGTGTCAACTTCCTGTGCTTTAACCCCTACCCTTTTTTTTCTCAGTATTAAGGCTCATTTACAAGTACGTTTTTTGTGTGCAAGTGCTATCCATGTTTTTCACGGATAGTACTTGTACCTATAATAGTTAATAGGCCCCTTCACATGTACATGATTTTTCACAGACCGAACAGTCACATGACATGTCCAATATTTATTTGAGTGTCAGATCAAAATTGGTAATGAAAGTCTTTGGATCCGTGAAAATATTTGATGTCATCCAAGTGCTGCCTGTTTTTCACAAACTGCTAGATAGGAGAAGGCAGAGAAATGTTTCTTTTTTACATACAAGAAAAACTGATGAAAAGTGGACTAAACTCTGATGAAACTCAAATGACACTATGATGAAACTGATTAAAATCACTAGTCAAACCTAGTCCATTTTTCTCAAATGTGAAAAAATGAAGTCTTGTACACAGCAGATTAGCATCTGAGGATCAGGAAAGCATCCAAGTCTTCAGGGAGGGCAGATGTCACAGTCTGTGAGAGAACAGTCAGCACTCACCACAGACTCTACAGGAAGAAATAACACACTCAGGGGGTCTGACCTATTACACCCCTACCAATCCAAAGAATAATGGGGCAAAAAAGCTTGTGCAGTAATCCACCCTGGCTAAGCTTTTACTGCACAGTGGTGCTTTGTCATCCGGCTGTTTAGTAACCTTCAGCAAGCCTCATTACCAGCAGGTGGCTGAGGCGGAGCTTTTCAGTGAAGCACTACACCAATACTTTGTTCCCTTTATTCTGAGGATCATAAAGTAATGACATATTCTAGTGATTACACTATCAGCATAAAAGGGGAAAACTCCACTAAATTAGTTAGCAATACTAAAAGTTGAATGAAACTTTTAATCATTTAATATTGAGTATTGTAGGTTAAATTGAATAAATATAATCTTCCAATATAAGATAAAAAGTTCATACTTTTGGGTTGAAAGTCACATTCCTTGGAAAACTTTGTTGAAGATGAATAAACAGCTCTATATCCTCTGTTTGCAGGGTAGTCATGACTCGTTCAGCCATCGCAAAAATCTCCAGCCATGAAGGGAATATATTTTTAATCAGAAGATGAAGATACATGAATAATTCATATGGATACTCAGCTGAAAAAAGCAAAATATTTCTTTCACAATCTAGATATAAACCATAGGGAAGAAGTCAATTAGACAAACAATAGAAAATTAGGAAAATAATAAAGAAATGGTATATGCAAATAAATTAGGTCATGATTCACATATATTAATTGTCTCACAAAGCACAAACTGATCTTCTGGCTTAAGGTTTGTTTAATAGATCTTCTTACTTTTGGCACTTTTGTGGGTCCGCTTTTATTTCTGGGATTTATCTTAATTATTATTTATAATAATTATTATTTATTTATCATTATTATTATTATTCCTTAAAGGAATCATAAAATGACTTATAATTTAAATCAGGATTTGTGCTATTTTTTAAAAAATTTCACAAATTAAAATAAATAATTATATTGTATTGAACATGTCACCAATTTTCTAAGTAAATATATTTCTAAAGGTGCTATTGACATGAAATTCTCTGAGCTCAGAGTTCATAGAAGGAGCCCACGGAACCTTTAGGATTTCGAAGAGTGTTTGTATGTTTCCATAAATTTTCTATTGGGTTCAGGTCCGGTGACTGGCTAGGCCATTCCAGCAGCTTTATTTTCTTTCTCTAAAACCAATTGAGAGTTTCTTTGGCTGTGTGTTTGGGATCACTGTCTTGCTGAAATGTCCACCCTTGTTTCATCTTCATCATCCTGGTAGATGGCAGCAGATTTTTATCAAGAATGTATCTGTACATTTGTCCATTCATCCTTCCTTCAATCACATGAAGGTTGCCAGCGCAGTATGCTGAAAAACAGCCCCACAGGATGATGTTCCCGCCTCCAAACTTCACTGTTGGTATGGTGTTTTTGGGATGGCATGCAGCGCCTTTAGGCCTGCAAACATGGTGTGTATTATGACATCCAAAGAGTTAAATTTTGGTCTTATCTGACCAGACTATATTCTCCCAAATTTCACAGGCTTGTCTAAATGTTGTTGAACAAACTTTAAACATGTTTTTGTTCAGCAATGTAGTCTTGCATGGTGAGTGTGCATACAGGTGTATACAGGCCATGGAGGTTCAGTGCATGACTTATATATATTTTTTTAAACAATTGTACTTGCAGATTCCTAGTCTTTCTATAGTTCTCCCAAGGTGGCTCTTGGCTCTTGGACAACTGTTCTAATAATTCTTTTCGCCCCTGTGTCTGAAATCTTGCAGGGAGCACCTGTTGTGGTCGGTTCATGGTGAAATGATGTTCTTTCCACTTTTGGATTATGGCGCCAATATTTATCACTGGAACCTTCCGGAACTTAGAAATTTCTACTCAAATTATAGTTGATGCAAGAATGAATACACGCCACCTCAAAAACTACTATATCTAATATTTTGTCGGCGACATACTGCAAACATTTATCTTTTACTATTCTTCAAGAATGACCTCTTATAGAGCCTGGATGATGGATAGAAAGTGATGTTCAACTTGTCTCTTCAGAATTCCCCATAGGTGGTTGATGTCATGCTGATTGACAGCTGGCTCCCACATTGTTAGGCAACAGGGATCCGTCTGTCAATCAGCATGACATTTGCAGTGACGCCCCATCGACAGAGCAGAGCAGAAGAGAAGGTGCTGCTCTGTCGATGTAATGATACAGGAAGAAGGAGAATCGGTAGCAAAAATAGTCCATGACAGCACTGAGCTGGAAGAGATCATCGCACGGCAGAGCAGGCAGGTAGTTAGCAATTACCTGCCAGTAAGTTCTTAGCTCCATAGGAAAATAAAACAGTCCACGATAATCTATCTAAAGGGGTAAAATATATCTAGTATCATCACTCTCTAATCTATTCTTGTGTCTTCTGGGTTACCTAGAGGACGACCCTGTGACAGAGTATGTAAAAGTGGCTTTTTCACATTAACTGCACTGTACGTGGAATGTAACCTCATTGTAAAACACTGGCTAGATAGGCAACTTATTTCCATGAAGTCACCAACCAAATTATTTCGCAAGATAGACTGTCACGACAATAACTCGCATGCCTCCCAAGCACCCCTCTATTCACTGTGCGGTTTCTCCCCGTGTCAGGCCATTTCGCTAATCGGCCTCATGCAGCCTCACTGCATCTGTTTGCTGCATTCACTTAACCTTAGGGGCATGACCGGTCTCTGCAGGAATTTAACCTTGCTAGGTCCTGCAGAGATTAGGTTCCCCTGCCTGTCCCGTGTGAGCAGGGTCTTTATTAGCCAGCTCAGCCTTCCATTCCCCGGCCAAACGCTGGCTCCTATTCTGTTAGTCTGTTTATATTTGCATCTGAATTCCTCTACCCATTACTGACCTGCCTAATTTCCCGTCCTGCCTGACCCTTCCGCTCCTGACCTCGGCTACGCTTACTGACCCTGTGCTGCCTTCTTAGCCCTCTTCTACCACGTACCTTTGTCTCTGACCCTCCGGTCAGCTGCTGCGGTCCCGGGATCTGCCCTGGAATAGTACCTGGTGACTACCTGCAGCCAAGTCTAATCTCACCATCAGCTGCTCTAGCGAAAATCAGGTAGTCGCTTAGTCACACCCTTCCAGGGTAAGCCCAGCCTGTGGCGCAGTGGTCCACACCCACAAGCGTTACATAGACTTAAAGGGTAACTATGCCTTCAAATAACTTTTCAGAATAAGAAGTCCTTTGTGTGTACATGAGTAATAACATGACTTCTGGCCTTTATGTGTATTCTATCCTGCATTCTTACCAGTTTTCCCCTCTGCATGCTCTATCTGTAACTTTCAATGAATTGTGTTCTGTGGGGAGGAGACGAGGTGCAGTGATTTCTCCCAAAGATAGCACAGCACAGAAAGGTGAATACCTGCTCTTTAATCACTTTTTAGCTCACAGAAAAGAACTGCAGTAACATGGAGGACATTATACAGCAGAGCTCATCTGTGTTGAAATAAGTACAAAACGATTAAGATGAATGAGCAGCATATGACCACTTCTATGAAAGCTGCACCTCACCAAAAACTAGGGAGGGTGCATCACTGGCAAGGCCTGCCTCACAGATTGAAAAAATTTGTGGGAATCGTGGCGCTAAAATGGCTATTAAGTCTAATGGTGCGGGATGTAGTACTTGGAATATAGTTGGTGAGGTGCAGTTCCAGTGTCCCTGATACAACAATGGAACCGGGGGAGTTAAAAACATAGAAGGTTATGTTTGTACGATGCCAGTGAAGTTAGTGAGAATGCAGTAATTATAATACCTTTTTATTTAGCATTTCAAATTCACAAGTTGATATCCTAAATAAAAAGGAATTTTAATTTTAATTACCGCATCCTCATTAACTTCACTGGCAAAGCACCAACATAACCTTTTATGTTTTTAGCCTCACAGTTTGGGCTCGCTCACACGCGCATAGATTCTCTCCTCCGAGTGAATTGGATCGATTATGGTAATGAAACTCTGATCAAACTCTGGTATGAGTTTGCTCAGAGTGTCAGCTTAGTGTGATCCGATTCTCTTGGATGAGAGAATCATAGAACAGGTGAGAAGAAGATGGAGAATAAAATTTCTCCACAACAGAAATCCGAGTGCAGTCCGATGTTTTCCACATAGGCTTTAATGAGTGGCTTCTGATGTTGTAGTGAAATCACAGTACGCTGTGATTTTTTTCACAGAGAGATTCGGTCTGTGAAAAAAATCAGTAACAGGTTCCCATTAAAGGGAACCTGTCACCAGTAAAAAAATGTTTTTAACCTGCAGATATGGGGTTAATCTGCAGGTTAATAGAGTTATTAAAGAACTCAGAACACTCAAGAAACTGTGGATGGCAGGTTGCATCTAATTCATATGCCTCCACTGCCAAACAACCAGTCTATAAACACAAGTGTAAATAAAACCTTGCATGGCATCAGACCGTATTGTACTTATCTCTGACTTCTGCCATACAAAGCAGCCTCTACGCATTCCCCTTCCATGGTTCAGTTCATCAGGAGGCTAATGGAACAAAAAGTGCCAAGAGAGGCATCAGCCATATGTTGTGGCCTGGTAGCAGTTCAGTATGTGGCTGTGCGATTGGCCATTTTACATTGTCCGTCTATGTGTGATGAAATAATAGAGACAGAACTCCCATTCATGGCATATTGGCTTCTGAGTCTCCAAATCCTTCAATGCACATGTCAGGGCACATATGATCACTAGAGGTCCAGCTCTATCCGGTAAACATGCCCCATATGCTAATATGGCACTGTCTACTAGGGCAGCCAGGCCTCCTCATAGAAGCATCACTCAGGGATCTGGAAAGTGAGGCCACACCCCCCAGAGGTGTGTCATAATGACACGAATAATGGGGGCTTGCCTAAACTCACTGACAACTAAACACAGGGGCGTGCCTAACTTCGTAAACGCGCCTACTCAGGGTGCATCATCCACCGTGGCGTGCCCGGAGGCCGCGCTCCCACAATAACACGTGATCTACCAACGTGAAACTGAGGACAAGCCTCATCCTCCTCGCCTCATCAAATGACGCGGTCCACAGGATCACGCCTGCGCATTCTGGTCATCTGCACTCACAGTATCCTCAAGGTTTCAACCAGCAGCTGCCCCTGCGTGCCAGGAAGCATCAGAATCTCACATCAGTGTGCATGCTGTTGGATACAATTAGCATATAGACACCCCCCCAAGGTGTGAGTGAGCCCTTTGAAAGAAAATAAACATGATTCCACTTTGATATACAGTCATAGCCGAAAGTATTGACATCCTTGGAATTGTTCCGAAAATTAAGTATTTCTCCCAGAAAATTATTGAAATTGGACATGTTTTATTATACACATGTTTATTTCCTTTGCGTGTATTGGAACAGCACAAAAAAACAGAAAAAAGTCATATTGGACATCATTTCACACCAAACCCCAAAAATGGGCTGGACAAAATTGTTGGCACATTTCCAAAATTGTGGGTAAACAACTTAGTTTCAAGCATGTGATGCTTGTTCAAACTCAGTTGTGGCAAGTAACAGGTGTGGGCAATATAAAAATCACACCTGAAACCAGTTAAAAAGGGGAGAAGTTGGCTCAATGTTTGCATCAGGGCTGTGGAGTCGGTAAGCCAAACCCCCGGCTCTGACTCAGACTCCGACTCCTCAATTTCCATGACTCCGACTCCACGACTCCGACTCCCTCATACATTGCTCAAGTTTAAGTGATAAATTTACTGTAGCACAGATTCATCTCAGCTAAAAGTCTAGACCCTTACATCAGGAAAAGGACAGACATTTATAGGACATTGCATAACTTTCCCAAATTCTTCAAATATTCCCCACAATCTGCACTGAACTGCTGTACCCAATTTATTATATATTTTAGAAGTTGGAGTCGGTCCATTTTATACCGACTCTGACTCCACCAAAATGGACTCCTACTCCACAACTCCGACTCCACAGCCCTGGTTTGCATTGTGTGTTTCTGTGTGCCACAATAAGCATGGAGAACAGAAAGAGGAGAAGAAAACTGTCTAAGTACTTGAGAACCAAAATTGTTGAAAAATATCGACAATCCCAAGGTTACAAGTCCATCTCCAGAGACCTTCATGTTCCTTTGACAACGGTATGCAACATAATCAAGAAGTTTACAATCCATGGCACTGTAGCTACTCTCCCGGACGTGGACGGCAGAGAAAAATTGATGTAAGGTTGCAACGCAGGATAGCCTGGATGGTGGATAAGAAGCCCCAATAAAGTTTCAAAGAAATTCAAGCTGTCCTGTAGGCTCAGGTTGCATCAGTGTAAGCGTGAACTATCCATCAACATTTGAATGAAATCAAATGCAATGGCAGGAGACCAAGGAGGACCCCACTGCTGACAGAAAAAGCTAGACTGCAGTTTACCAAAATGTACGTGAGTAAGGCAAAATCATTCTGGGAAAACATCTTGAGGACAGATGAGACTGTGAGGACCTGGCCACTTACTAAATACTTTTCCAGCACTGAGCACCCATTTTCGTCAATCTTAATTTTGTGTTTTGTTAGAAATTTGCTTGCGGTGTTTTGTCAGTGATTTGTTTGCTCATCAGTTCAACCTCAGGTATCTATTCCATTCAGTGACCATATCTCCGAGACCTTGGGCCATTGTTCTCTCAGTCACCACAGATAGTCTCACATGCAAACCCAGGGGATGGGTTCCACATGAGAAAATATCTCCACTACGGCACAATTAGCTGGGGGAGGGAGGGGTGAGCTCTTCTGCCGATTCAGGGGGCTGAACCCTGTGCAGGAGAAAGAGAAGATTCATTTGCTAGTCGGACTGAGAGCTGGGTGGTATCACGGGCTGCGGTCGTGATATCCATCATCCGAAGGAGCGAGCATATGCTGTGACTGCCAATATACCGGCGCGAGATACAAAAAGCTGTGGGCCAACCAAAAGTTGGGGGACAGTGGGTATCACCTAGTACGGGGCAGTGGAACTACTGATCCCAGGTTGGAAACTCGAGGACTAAGAGAATTGCCTGTTGGACATTTACCTGGAATTGCTGTTCACCGTGGTCGGAAGGAATAAAACTATTTGCATCGATAACCTGCCTAGGTGATTATTAAATTTCACAACTGCACATGTTTACAGAGACCAAGATAGAGCTTTTTAGTACAGCACATCATTCTACAGTTTACCGAAAACAGAATGAGGCCTACAAAGAAAAGAGCCCAGTATCTACAGTCAAATATGGTGGAAGATCAAAGATGTTTTGGGGATGTTTCGCTTTATCTGGCAAGGGGTGGCTTGACTGTGTGCAAGGCATCATGAAATCTGAAAGTTACCATGGATTTTCCGACGCAATGTAGTGCCCAGTGTCAGAAAGCTGGGTTTGCATCCTAGGTCATGGGTCTTCCAGCAGAACAATGACCTCAAACATACTTCAAGAAGAACCCAGAAATGGATGGAAACAATGCGATGGATAGTTCTGAAGTGGCCAGCAATAAGTCTGGATCTAAATCCCATTGAACACCTGTGGAGAGATCTTAAAAATTGCTGTTGGAAGAAGGCACTCTTCAAATATGAGAGACCTGGAGCAGTTTGCAAAAGAAGAGAGGTCCAAAATTCCAGTCAAGAGTTGTAAGCAGATTGTTGATAGTTATAGGATGCAATTGATTGCAGTTATTTATTCTAGAGGGTGTACAACCAAATATTAAGTTGAGGGTGCCAATAATTTTGTCCGGCCCATTTTCGGGGTTTTGTGTGAAATTATATCCAATTTGCTTTTTTTTACCCACAAATGAAGTAAACATGTGTATAACAAAACATGTGTAATTGCAATAATTTTCTGGGAGAAATATTTCATTTTCTGTAACAATTTCAAGGATGCCAACATTTTCAGCAATGACTGTACCTATGCATGTTAAAGGGTTCGTAACTAGTGCGTTTTCTTTTTTTCCAGCACATTACATAACTCAGTAAAAACAGTACAGATTTGTGGAGGTTACGGGGTGTAAGGGATCTATCTGTTGATTTGTATTTAAAGAAAGTAACAAAAAAAATAAATTACGTGATTAAATAAAATACATAATAGTTTAAACATAAGGACCTGAAGGCAATAACAACTTTGGTGAAAGATAATGACAAACTAACTAGGACAAATAAAGAAAAAAAAATTCTGGAAAGCAGGATTCTGCACTTCCGATTGATTCTCCTTTACCTGTAGTTGGAGTTTGCCTGAACGCCATTTGAAGAGGAAACAGCCAATGGATAAGATAAGGCTCATATAAACCATTATAAACGTAGAGAACATTTAATGTTTTGCTGGACTCCTTAATCATTTCTTCATCTGATGCAAATGGATACATGGAAGGAGTGTTTCCAAATTTCTGTTAAGACACACAAGGATTCACTAATTATGACTGCACTATGTATATGCCTCAGAAATAATGAAAACAATATTTGCTTAGAAAGTAAACATGTATCAAACAGATTCCACGCTCTATGCCATTACAACATTTTTACTGTTTCTAAACCTAATAAACAAGTCATGCTATTTATGTAGGTACAGTATGCATAGAATTAAGTATGGAGAATTAATTAAAAGTGGTGCCTTGGATGACCAGTGTGTTATAAGGAAAAAATTATCAGTAAATTGTAAGCAGTAAGCAAAAACTATACACTTTTACGTGTCCTAAAAAAAAGTATGCATCGTATTTGCTACAAAATCATATGCCAAAAAAGCAAACCTTAGCTAACATTGCTGATATAGATAATAATGAGATTCCATATACATTTGAATAGAGTAGTGTGCAAAATGACTTAGAGAAATAAAAATATGCTACTGGAGATGATCGAATCTGCAGAGACTCAAATTGGGCAAATCACACAAATTTATCAGGCAAATTCGATTTGTATTGAAGTTATTCAATGCAAATTGAATGTTCCTTATTTGCTCTGAGGTCTCTCCATATCCCAGAGTATAATAGACCTGATGTAAATTAAAAAAGAGAAATACTCATCTTACAGCTCATTGGCCCCGCCGCCCCCTTTGCCCCCTTTGCCCGCTTTGGGATGCACGTTGTGAGCTCACAACATGCATCATGACAGCACAATGTGCAGGGATGTTAAAGGCTTAATCATGCCAGAAGCCCGGCCCTCTACGGTTCTACGAAATGGGGGCCAAGTGGCCGCTATTTTGCTGACTTTATGCAAAGTGAATTACAGAAAAAAAATATCTGTATTCTGGAGAACACAAAATTTTGGCAAATTAGAGGAGAATTAAATTCCATTTGAACAATTTTGCTCATCTCTACATGCTACCTATGTACAGTATTCAGTAAAAACGTTTTCTGCAGTATTCATCTGATGCTGTGTGAACACATACTGATACATTAGCACTTACCTCCACAACAGCATTCTCAATAAGGCCTGAAATTGGAGACCACGTTGCACTTCTCAGCTTTAATTCATCACATCTGTGCTCTAGTGTTCTACCGTAACGTTCCCTTGCTTCTTTTTCTATTATGCTGCAAAAATTATACAACTATAAAGTTTATGTAACTATAAAATTACTTTCATAATTGGAAAACCATTGTATAAAACTTTAAGGGCGATATTCTACTGTTAGAATTTTGCAGGCTATGGCTAAGCTAACATCACGTCAAGTGGGACCATTTGAGATGCTCCAGTCAAAGATGTACGTAGATGAATGCATCTGTATTCCTATACAATTTGAGAACATCATTCACAGTCTGCCAAAAATAAACATACAGTAGTTTCCATTGTAGCGAGATTTTATTTATTTTTTTTACTCACTTATATAGCGCCATTAAGTCCATCCACAGTGCTTTACAGACATTATCAGCACTGTCCCCATTGGGGCTCACAATCTAGATTCCCTATCAGTATGTCTTTGGAGTGTGGGAGGAAACCGGAGAACCCGGAGAAAACCCACGTAAGCACGGGTAGAACATACAACCTCCTTGCAGATGTTGTCCTTGGTGGGATTTGAACCCATGGCCCCAGTGCTGCAAGGCTGCACTGAGCCACCGTGCTGATCATACAGTTGTATTGAAAGGTATAGTCTAGCTTATGGGATTCAGTTGTAGAGCCAAACGTATGCAAAAAGAATATTGTTATGCTAGATATTTGACATTCAAAGAATGACTCCCATCAAAGTTTTCATCCTCTTAATATATTGCAATTAGTGTTGAGCGAGTATGTTCTATTAACCCTTTCGCCGAGTATGCTCGGGCCGAGCTCCGAGTATTTATAGCTGCTCGGTGATATGGTTGAATCACTCTATTTCTTACACATTCCTCACATGTAATAAAACTGTCAAACAGTTGAAAATCATGCACACGGGAGCAATTTAACCTTATCACCGAGCAGCTATAAATACTCGGAGCTCGGCCGAGCATACTCGGACAGAACATACTCGCTCAACACTAATTGCAATCATCATATTATATAGCACGGTGTACTTACAATTGCTCATTTTGCCTTTCTACCCAGCTAATTCGTCTCTTTTCTCTGATCTATGTAGAAACAGGAAGTCTCT
Source organism: Phyllobates terribilis (assembly GCF_046119375.1). Lineage (NCBI taxonomy): Eukaryota > Metazoa > Chordata > Amphibia > Anura > Dendrobatidae > Phyllobates > Phyllobates terribilis. The sequence goes on from NW_027362762.1 coordinate 450,344,190, forward strand.
TCCCCACATTTATCATCCTCCTCCTGGTGGCAGTATTCCGGTATTTATGTGATATTGTGGTTTTAGGGTGGCTGGACGGAGGTATATATACGTTCCTGGAAGGAACTGGTGGTATATATACGTCCTGTCACATCACGTGCCACAATAGTCGACATAAATTAGAGCAGCTGCGCCCGTGCTTATCCTCGGTCAATACCGTGTCAATACCGTACCAATTTGTCAGGGAAAACACTTGGTCAGACCTTGCAGCCCTCTGGCGTCCCCTTATCCTGCTGGTCAAACACGGTATTGACCAAGGATAAGCACAGGCGCAGCTGCTCTAATTTATGTCGACTATTGTGGCACGTGATGTGACAGGACGTATAGATGAAGTGACCGCGGGCAAGGCCGCGCATTGGTATCTATGATCTGGCCCAGCAAGATCCCCACACACAGACTCTATCTTGATAACCGTATCTTTACTCGTATACATTTTTAACACAGCAAAGAAAAACAATAAATGACAACCGTAAATATGCACAGTAATAACGTGTACTGATAAGCTGACCCTCACTGTCCCTACTCACACGTTACCAGTCCTTTACTCCAGAAGGATGTGTCCTCCATCGCAGGCCTGTCTGTCTTTGCAGGAGGGCGTCCCAGCCGGAAAAAAAAACAGGATCAGCAGAATTTGCGGAAAGAAAGGAAGGAATACTTCGGCCTCTCGCCAGAGGTCCCGCTTACAGTCTCTCTGATCCGGATAGAAGCTCTGGTGGGTCCCCTTATGTAGTCCACACTCCAGTAGCAGGGAGTGTAACAGCTGAATCCTTCAGCAGTGCAGAAGCTGGGGAAGGCTCCGAGGATATGGTATTAGATAGAAGAAATCACGTTGAGAGTCTCTCCTGCGCCACACACGAGGGCCTGCACACCGTCCTGGCTCTTTTCACAGACCACAGCAGACTCTTTGCGCGCTTTTTCCTGCTTCCCACTTTGGTCACGTGACTCTCTAGGGCGGGACACAGGAGGCTCAGTCTTTTTCTCTGTCATCACACCCTGCGCAGGTGCAACATCTGGCCACAAGGTGGCAACATCATCCTGTGTAATCACTTCTGTAACAGGCTCTATATCAATTATTACAGAACAGCCAGAGCCGGCCAGCTCACTACATATATACCACCAGTTCCTTCCAGGAACATATACATACCTCCGTCCAGCCACCCTCAAACCACAATATCACATAAATACTGGTATACCATCCTCCTCTTCAACTCCTGACCCAGCTGCTCCCCTTCTCCTTCCAAGAACGTTTACAGTGCCTCATGACTCATACAGGGAAAATTGACCTCCCATTTCCACTTCGAGACTAGAAGGATTCACCTAGTCAGTTTTTAATCCTGTGATGTCATAGCCATAATGGAAATGAGAAGAATTAACTGGATAGAAAGGCAAAATGAGCAATTGTAAGTACACAGTGCTATATAATATAATGATTGCAACATATTAATAGGATAAAAAATTTCTTGGGAGTACTTATTTAAGGGGAATGTGTCGTTTGACTAAAGCTGCACCGACCTCCTCTCTATGAATGAAAGCCGGATGCAGCTGGGAAGAATAAAGTTAATTTCCTCCCAGTGGCGGGTTCCCAGTGCAGCGGCCGCATGGCCTTAGAACGCTATTAACCTGCAGATTAACCCCATATCTACAGGTAAAAGCGTGTTTTGTCATGTCAGGTTCCCTTTAAGAATCTTTTCGGTCGTTTCGTTGCAACATTGTTAGTCAACTTTTTTTTTTTAACTCGTACAGTATAAACTAGTAAGTGGCTCCCAAGCTAAAGCCGTCTGAAGAATGGGCCAGTCATCTTTCCAAAGTTAAAGGGGTTAAAGTAACCCCCAAAGACTGAACATATGAACAAGTCAATATTACATTGAACTCCAAATGTTCATTTTTTTTTAAAGTTTATTTAGCACTTTTTTCAGATATGTTATGGGGCGTACCTGCCTGAAAAAGACCCTTTTTCTTATTTAGCTAAAACTTGTCTTATCTCAATTTTGTCTCAGATGAAAAAAAAGCACTGTGAACATATCAGAAATCAAAAATCAGTAGGTATCGATAATGACTGAAAGACAAAATTTTCCATGAGTTCACTGGATAAAACAGTTTCCACAATGTATTTTTCTTCTTTGTAAGACAAAAGGTTCTGTTCTTCCCCACGATGAAACAGACAGTGCTGACTCTGAAATCTGCTGCAGCACAATGAAAAGTGATAGTGTTCACCAGCTATAGCTTGCAGATGTCATCGCTGCCTTATAATATGGAACGCATCTTGAAGCTGTGTGTTTGTGCTTGTGTTTTCTTCAGATGTAATATACGATTCCTCCTTACTGGTGTAATTTAGCCAATCACCATACCTTGAAAAAGCAGTCATTCTTGGAAAAATCTATAGATTAGAGCAGTAGCTAATCATATTCAGCAGATGTTGAATTTGTATTCTTGGAAATAAGGTTCCTTAGGGAATGACAAAAGACTCGCTGGCAGCATTTCTGCACAGCAGAAAAAGTGGAGAATATCTTCTGCAATTTGCACAACTCTCACTGCATTTTCCAGAATACTGCTGCTTCTTTTATCAAAAGGTCAGAATCGTTCCTGTCATCCTGTCGGTAATTTGATTTGTGACTCCAAAATGTCTGCTTTACATGTATTTTGTTGCATCAGTCTCTCCATCAGAGATGCTGAGCTGAGTGACATTGATATTACCGTCATTGGATTTATAAAGGGTAGAGTAAATAGGTTATACTTGATTTAGGATCCATTTATCTAAATTCTTCTGTTTTATCTACTACACGCATAGATCGAGACATAAGGTATCAGGAAAATGTACAGCACACTGTAATGCTATTCTCCTTCCATTTGAAGCAAATTTTCACTTAAAGGGGTTGTCTCATCGCAGCCCCTTTAATATGAGGGCTATAAACAGCGATTATTTTAATATTTTTTTGCCAGGAAAAATTGCTGCTTGCTGCTCATCTTCCCTGCAATTCCCTGTGTAGATGAAATGTTGCATTACATGCAACAACAAAAAAAGACATCATCACATCTCAACAAACTTACATATACAGGTGCAAATTGCCATGACAGCAATGCAAAGCAAATAAACAACAATGAAAAATATGCAACAGCACTCAGAGCACTAAGATATAGGAGTGCCTGGAGGGGCGTGACTAGGGACCTCGCCAGATCTGACCACGGATGCACAGCGGCTTAATCAAGTCCGAGGAGGGATGTGGGAGGTGGCCCAGGTGCTACTCCAGGTCAGACCCCGGTCACAGCTGTTGACCCACACCGGGGAATGCTGGAACGGGCAGGCACAGCTGGTATGCAGACAGGCGAGTACTGGCAGGCACGGCTGGTATGCAGACAGGCGGGTACTGGCAGGCACGGCTGGTATGCAGACAGGCGTGTACTGGCAGGCACGGCTCGTATACAGACAGGCAGGTACTGGCAGGCACGACTGGTATGCAGACAGGCGGGTACTGGCAGGTAGGTAAACAGCTGGATAGGGACCAGAACAGACTGGGATACAGGAACAGAGCCGCAGGTGCAGAGGGCAAGCGGAGCAGGGCAGAGCACAGCAGAGCCGCAGGTGCGGAGGGCAAGTGGAGCAAGGCAGAGCAGAGCAGAGCCGCAGGTGCGGAGGGCAAGCGGAGCAGGGCAGAGCAGACCAGAGCCGCAGGTGTGGAAGGCAAGTGGAGCAGGGCAGAGCAGAGCCGCAGGTGCGGAGGGCAAGTGGAGCAGGGCAGAGCAGAGCCGCAGGTGCGGAGGGCAAGCGGAGCAGGGCAGATCAGAGCCGCAGGTGCAGAGGGCAAGCGGAGCAGGGCAGAGCAGAGTCGCAAGTGAGGAGGGCAAGCGGAGCAGGGCAGAGCAGCAGGTGCGGACAGACAGGACAGGGCTCTGTTCACATGGAACAGACAGGGACCGGGAAACACAGGAAGATAGTCAGAACACAGTAGAAAGACACGGAGGCAGGGAAACGGGACAAGCAGAACCAGATATACACAAGGTACTTGCTATGAAGTAGTGAGTGGACACAAAACTCATAAATAGAAGTACAGAGACAATAAGTAGGAGTTAGGTACTGGTTCAGACACTGCAGGAAAAGGGAAGGATCGGACATAGAGACAAACAGGTAACGGGCTAGGACACAGTTCAGACAGGAACTGACACAGGAACGAGATACAGGAACAAGCCTGGGCATTCAACCCCCAGGGTGGCAGAAATAGACTAGAAGTCACAGATACAGGTAACGGGCCTGGGTACTCAGCCCACAGGGTAGCGGAAACAGACAAGATTCAGGAAAGGACCTGGCAATTCACAGTTGCACAGAACACATTGTAAGAAAGTGTTGCTCAGGCACCTCCCACTGGGTGGAGGAGTTTTAAGTATCCAGTGACTCACAGCAATAGTCTGGGAACGCATTAGGACTGCGCACACTGTAACTTTAAGAATCAGGAAGTACCAGCACCGCCGCCCTAAGCCAGGAGACAAGAGACATGCACACATCAAGTAGAGGGGTATAGTGCACAGCCTGGACTGGTAGGTAAGTTGGCAGTCTTGCATGGTGGGAGATGGTAAGCCACCATCAGTACGCCGCCAGGGATGTTACACCCACCTGACAGTGTATGTAGTTTACTGAGCCCAATCCTGCTGACAGGTGTGCTTTACGGTTTCTGCATCTCTTTGCAGGAAAAATGCTGCAGAAAAAAACGTGCGTTTTGCTGCGATTTTTATGCGTTTTTTGTACATCCATCAATGCTTTTTGGAGCTAAATAAAGATGTTTGAAAAAAGTAAGGTGGGGCATAGCTTTAACCCTTTGATTACCGTCATCCTTAGGATGAGTATATTGGTTAATTTAAATGAAAAAAGGATGTGTCTGTTGTATTTCAAATAAAGTGTTTTACTCTCTGTGTGTTTATTTAACTCTTTACTTTAATTAGGTTTAATAATGAAAGGGTCTGATTGACACCTTGTCATCACTAAACAAAAGGGCTAGGTGTCGGCTAATCCAATAAACCCAATCTCATTAGCATTTCCATTCAAATCATTTCTGGGGCAGCTGAGATCTGCTATTTTTAGCTTAGGAAGGTGCTATTTGGTGCCAGGTGTTCCCTGTCTATTAATAACAGCTCACAGCTGTTCTGTTAGCCACTACGTCCCAACAATCAGCAACCAGCAGCGCTTTGAATGCAACGTATTGTCATTGCGTCCAAAGCGCTACGTTCTAATGCCGTACTTTTGTTGTCAATACATGCGGATCCACCGCATATAATGACATTTCGATCGGTCAAAATCTGCAGTGGAGACTAGCGTCTCCGCTACAGAAATTTACATGCAACGGGTGAGTTTGGGTACGTGCCCATGATCAGGAGCCATGCTTATGCAGCGTCAAACCCACAGAATCCAGATGTTACAGCATAGTGGATGGTATTTCTAGAAATTCCATGTCCACTATGCGTGCATCTGAGGCTGTGGAGCACCCGCGGACACTGACATGTGCTGCATCCAAAGCGCTGCTATGTCTGGATCGTGGGCATATAACGAAAAACTTTAAAAAATGGCGTGGGGTCCCACATCATTTTCATAACCAGCAGAGGGAAAGTCGACCGCTGGGAGATGATATTAGTAGCCAGGGAAGTGGCCATTAGTCAACAATGTTCCCTGGCTATTAATAACAGCCCACAGCTGTTTGCTTAGCCTTTACTGGCTAGATTACAGGGAGACCCTAGAAAAAAATTGAGGTAGGGCCCCCCTATAAAATCTAACCAGAAAAGGCTAAATAGACAGCTGCGGGCTGATGTTAACAGCCAGGGAAGGGGACATGGATACTAGCCCCCTCTGCGGCTAATAATATCAGCTGTCAGTAGCCAAATCTGGCGCTTAGCCTCGACTCTTCCCACTGTCATGTAGCGGTGGCGAGTGGGGTAATGGGGTTGGGGTTCATGTCACCCTTGTGTTGGCGGCTGACATGAAGCCCAGGTTAGTAATGGAGGGCATCTATAAGACGCCCCCATTACTAAGCCCATAGTAAAGGTTTTTGACACTTTTTCAAGAAAGACACGAACGACCATAATAATTTTTTTTTTTTTTTAAATAAAATTACACTCGGTTTTAATAATTTATTTAAAAATAAAAAACACTGTATACACTATACCTAACGCCCAAGCCCCGAATCCTTAGTCTCCTGTAAAAAAGCAAAAATAAAAAGCAACCATATCCCTCGTCTGTCCGCCGTCATGACGTAAACCCAATGTCCCACGGTGATCCGGGTCACTTCTACAGCAGCCACATCAATCACTAATGTGACTGCTTTAGAAGACAGCTCTATACACTGACAGGAGTGTAATCACTCCTGTCAGTGTATAGTGCTGAGCTGCTGGGGCTGAGTTCGCCTGAGGTCATCAGCTGAAGATCAGCTGATCAGCCCCGGTGACCTCATTTACTGCATCAGTTTTGCATGGGAATATTCCCATGCAGCTCCGGTGCCGTAAAGTGAAGTCCCGGAGCTCTCAGCTAATCTCCAGCTGATGAACTCAGGTGAACTCAGTCCCTGCAGCACAGCGATGTACACTTCCGGGAGCAAGCGTGCTTCCGTCAGTGTATTGTCGGCTTCCGGGGGACATCGGGAGGACGACGGACAGGTGAGAATGAAAGGTGTTTTTATTTTAATATAGATCTTTCCTTTTTTATTTAAACACTGGGCACAGACGACGGCTGAGGAGACTACTTCTCCCCTAAGCCGCGCCTCCTCTCGCTATTATCAGCGGGAGCGGCGATCGGATGATGGGCGGAGTAGTCTTCCTCGGCCGGCCCGGGTACCATTGTTTGTGCGTAATTGCAGCATTTTTGCGGCGTATTTGACTCATTGACTTGAATTGGGTCAGTCACATCCGCAGCAAACATCCGCAGCAAATCCGCAAATATACAGTGGGTACGGAAAGTATTCAGACCCCTTTAAATTTTTTACTCTTTGTTTCATTGCAGCCATAAGGTAAATTCTAAAAAGTTCATTTTTTTCTCATTAAAGTACACTCTGCACTCCATCTTGACTGAAAAAAAAACAGAAATGTAGAAATTTTTGCAAATTTATTAAAAAAGAAAAACTGAAATATCACATGGTCATAAGTATCCAGACCCTTTGCTCAGTATTGAGTAGAAGCACCCTTTTGAGCTAGTACAGCCATGAGTCTTCTTGGGAATGATGCAACAAGCTTTTCACACCTGGATTTGGGGATCCTCTGCCATTCTTCCTTGCAGATTCTCTCCAGTTCCATCTGGTTGGATGGTGAACGTTGGTGGACAGCCATTTTCAGGTCTCTCCAGAGATGCTCAATTGGGTTTAGGTCAGGGCTCTGGCCGGGCCAGTCAAGAATGGTCATAGAGTTGTTCTGAAGCCACTCCTTTGATATTTTAGCTGTGCGCTTAGGGTCATTGTCTTGTTGGAAGGTGAACCTTCGGCCAAGTCTGAGGTGCAGAGCACTCTGGAAGAGGTTTTCATCCAGGACATCTCTGTTCTTGGCAGCATTCATGTTTCCTTCAATTGCAACCAGTCGTCCTGTCCCTGCAGCTGAAAAACACCCCCATAGCATGATGCTGCCACTACGATGTTTCACTGTTGGGATTGTATTGGGCAGGTGATGAGCAGTGCCTGGGTTTCTCCACACATACCGCTTAGAATTATCACCAAAAAGTTCTATCTTCGTCTCATCAGACCAGAGAATCTAATTTCTCATAGTCTGGGAGTCCTTCATGTGTTTTTGAGCAAACTCTATGCGGGCTTTCATATGTCTTGCACTGAGGAGAGGCTTCCGTTGGGCCGCTCTGCCATAAAGGCCCGACTGGTGGAGGGCTGCAGTGATAGTTGACTTTGTGGAACTTTCTCCCATCTCCCTACTGCATCTCTGGAACTTAGCCACAGTGATCTTGGGGCTCTTCTTTACCGCTCTCCCCAAGGCTCTTCTCCCACGATTGCTCAGTTTGGCTGGACGGTCTAGACTTCTGGTGGTCCCAAACTTCTTCCATTTAAGGATTATGGAGGCCACTGTGCTCCATAAAAACACATTGCATACCTTAATCCAGACTTTTCTATGAGATTTTGCAAGTTCTGTGCACACGATCAGGAATTTTCCTGACAGAATTTCATGTGCATTAAAAGAAGCAGCATGTCCATTCTTTGTGAGTTTTTGCCTGCGTTTTTCCAATACAATGCATTGGAAAAAATGCATGGCAAAAACGCTGAGGAATTTCCACAGCGTTTTTGTTGCCAAGAGGTGCAGAACCTTTCTGCAAGCAAATACTGATAGTGCGCACATAGCCTTATGAGCCTGACCAGGTCAAACTTATGTTAAAGGTGCACAGAGATACCAGATCCTACACTAACAGTTACCTTTCCTGGGCTTCCAAAATTAAAGAGTTGATCCGAAACTAAAATATATTTTAATCCTATATCTAATGTTATAATCTAATTTTTTACTTTAATTAAAAAATTTCTATTTTTCCCCCACTACTCTAACTGATGTTATTTTTCTACTACTTCCTGTGTAATGATGCTTTGTTTCAGAATCCCAGTGCATTTTGGGACACTCAAATGAGCCGTAATCAGGGGGCACTGCCGAATCCTCTGCCTCCAGCCTGAAACAAAACATCATCAGTGACGTCCATTACAGGGGCTGGGCTAGTCCCTGCTCTACTGAGCATCCATCAGACGGGCCGGCAACAGAGCGCACTGTCATTGCGCATTGCAAGAAGAGAACGAGCTAGCAGAGACCAGCTCCCTCTTCACAAGTGACGTCATTTTTTAGTTAAAGTATATTCGAAAAAAGATTAGATTACGACATTAAATTGACATTTTAGTTTCAGACCTCCCTTTTAACTAAAGGAAAGTAGGATTGGACAGTTGGAAGGAGTGGATTGTAAAGATGAAGGCAGGAACCACCCCTGTAAGAACAAGGCAACAAAGGAAATAAATCAGCAGGTCCTAACAAAATGAAAGTATGGATGCATCATACTCACCCTGAGTTAATTTTATATGCATAAGCCATAGAGAGGTACTAATGCAGGGTTTCATTTTTGGCAGATGGACTCACACAATTTGATCAAAAAGTGCAATATGAACCTCAATTGTATAAGTATAGTCTATATAAGAATATTGCAAAATTCATCTACTTACTGTCTGCAGATACCTCAGCGCACTTACTGATTACTGTTGTATTCAATGCTATTGCATTTCAGTGCCAGCAACTTGCACCTGTAGAAATATCTGATTTTTCTGAGTGCTGATCTATTTCATTTATTTCATTGTACATGTTGGTGTGGTGACTGTTGCCATCTTGGCTGTGGACTCCTCCCATCTGTTCAAAGCTGATTTTAATTAGAGCAGAAAATATCATGATCCCACTTGCCCTAAGTTTGCCATGTAAGACTAGTCCCTTTAAAAGTAAGTATGTCAACTAAAATTTATAAGTATGATGTTACATGCAGCCATTCAAAAAAATTACAAAAATGGAACATGGGTCAGCATGTGTTTCTGACCTATATAGGTGGGTCATAAACATTACAAAGAAATCAGCATTTTAATTGATATGCAAATCAGGCTGATGAACTATTTGTAAAATTGGCGCCTCTGTCACTCCAGCTCTATTTTCTTCACAGTGCCGCCTCCTCCTGACAGCTTGTATTCTGTTTGATTTCATACAAAGGTGTTGTCAGTCAATCAGAAGGAGCTGGTGCTGGGTAGGAAATAGAGCTGGAGTGACAGAGGCTTCAGATTTACAAATAGCTCTTTTGCATATCAATTCAACCACTGATTTCTCAATAATGGAGGAATGGATAGTACATATTCATATAAAGAGTTTCAGGGGAGAAAACCGGCTGACAGATCCCCCTTTAAGTAACTAGACACATTTACCTATTTATCATTTATAATTAGATTTTTTTTGTGGTGGCAATATCACTTGTCACTCTCCTCTACATAGGCATGGACAGTCAGACATTCATTTATACAGTCAGTTGCTTCTGAATTTTGTTTCAAAAAGTTATAGGGAAATTGATCTCTGAATGGGTTCTATTGTTTTTACATGAAACCACTTGGGATCAAGTGAAAGTGTCTCTTTTTATGACAGATGTCTATTTTTGCCTTACCAAGGGACCATTCCATACAATATCTGGCAAGGATCTTCATCTGCTATACCTAAATTACGATGTTTGGGTTTTTAAGGTTTTAAGAGATTGATTTCCTATCTGAAGAGCATGATCAGACTGTATGTATAAATTATAATAATTTCTTAGTGTCACGCTTATGCAAGTAAAAACTCAACCTTTGTGCAGCTTCACCATTGACAACGCTGGAATTACTCTGACAATATGTGATGAAATGAATGCCATACAATCTTATTATTTGAAGCTTACTTTATATCTCCTTCTTTGAAATTCTTTTTGGACCTTAGAAGTTTATCCATCCATATAAACCGTCTGAGAGCTCTTGGAAGAAGGTGTCCATTAAGCCTATCGCATACTGAAGTCATGGTACTTGAGTCTAATGAAATGATTGCACAGATTGAATTACCCAGCACTTCAGCCCCAGGACAGCATAAAGGTGGAGGTTTTATCTGATGCACGAGAATTCCTGTGGGAGAAACGATCATATCAAATACATCAAATACATTGAAGGATACCAGCTCAGCAATACAGCTTATATATTGTTTTCCAATAAATCAATATCTATACATGTAAAATATAGAGAAATTCAATAACTATGCTAGCTTTAATATGTCATATACTCCTGCTGTAGAGAATAATTCCTATCAATGACAGTGTTACTTAATGGTGCATTGCAAGAGCTAAACTGACCGTTTATAACGGCTTTGACAGTTTTTTTTCTTAATATTATATTAGCCACATACTGTACCAATATTCAATCTCTTACAAATGTTCTCTGATATCCATTGTACAATCATGGAGAGCAGGAAAGTGATTTGTACGGACAACTCTTTCTGATGAATCCAAGAAGGCCTCTTTGATGATAATTGGAAAACTTGTTAGTGTCAATTCCAGCAGACTATCTGCAAGTTAGTTGCTCCGATGACAGGATGCCTATGTGGCTACGTAACAGTAGTCTATTACACAAAATCACAAATTGATGTTATAAAGGACTTATGGGTCACATAAAAAGTGTAAATATAGTTATCGTCCACTTTATGGTGTTCACAATCAGAAGCAAAGTTGTCAGGAAGGCAATGTCAGAACATGATAAAACGTGGTCTAAATGGAGATCTCATCATGGTCAAACTTTAATTCCTATGTTGTACCTTACCCACGGTGTTCCCTTTTAATAGACATTGCCTTTCTCTGGATATAGCACTTCATTGTTTGCTTACTGCAAAATCTGTGGGTACTTACTGTCTTCTTAATGAAAAAAATGTACTGACTATATATAAATATTGTGTACTGGAGGGGGTGATGTAGTTGGGTTGGTGGCATTTACCTTTATATTGTATTCCCAAAACTTAAAGGGAATCTCCCAACAGGCTTCTGCTGTGTAATCTGACAGTAGCATGAGTTAGGGACAGAGACTCTGATTACAGCAATGTATTACTTTTACAATATAATCACAGTTTTCTCTGCTGCAGATCTAGCAGAGCTCAGATGTTGAGCTTTGTATAACCCTGGCCCACAGCACAGCTTTCTAAGTACAATGCATAGTGATAGAGAGCTGCTAACCAGTACTGGTATTGGGGTTGGACCAGGAGGCACGAGGCAGCTTGTCCTGTAGTGGTAATCTCCTGCTGATAAAATACTAATTGTATTGAAACACCAAAACACAGCTTAGTAAGTGATTAGTCACTGGAATCATGCTCTTTTCCCCTACATCATGCTCTCAGATTACACAGCAAAATCTGGTGACAAAAATATTTTTCTGATTAAAAAGGAAACAAGGTAGCCATTGAACAGCATTCAGATTCCAGTGGAACATTGACTATACAGTCCATAGGTGTTAGAATGACAGTAAGTGTACCATCCAGATACCAGACGGTAAGTTGAAGCTAATTGACAATAGATCATAAAAAATGTCTAATCTATGGTATCCACTGGTGCACTTTGACAGAGACCATAGAGGTCCATGGTTCACTGTTTCTCTATATAGTACAAGCCAAATACTGCTGTCATTTGCAACAGTAAAAGACAACTCCATCAGATCAGAGAACACAAGTGAGACGTAGAGGAAAAGCATGCTGGAGAAGTGACTGGACACTTTCTGGAAAGCAAATGTCCTGGTGCTTGATGCGAGATGTGTTCTATTCATGTTTTACACGGATAGAACAAGTGGCCATACTTTATGGGGTAGTTCACATGTTCTTGATTTTTTGTGGACCTTGTGGTTCTCAGAAAATCATGAAGACATGTCCATTTGTGATCAAATCATGGATGAAAATTATCCATACAAGTCTATGGGTCCATGAAAATCACTGCCATCCGTGTCACTCTGTGTGCTGTCTGTGATTTAGGCCACGTTCAGTATTTGGTCAGTATTTGACCTCAGTATTTGTAAGCTAAAACCAGGAGTGGACGATAAATACAGAAGTGGTGACGAGTTTCTATTATACTTTTCCTCTGATTGTTTTGCTCTTGATTTCGGCTTACAAATACTGATGTAAAATACTGACCAAATGCTGAACGTGTGAAAGCGGCCTAACACTGCAATAGATAAATACATTTCAAAGGTTCTCCTATTAGTTTTTTCAATCAGTGATTTAATCGTATAAAAAAAAATGACATTGACCAAAGGCTGATGAAACTCTGATCCAAATAGCTTTAGTTTTGATGTAGGAGAAAAATCACGGACATCTGAATGAGGCCTTAAATAGAGAAATATTTACTCCAGATGTATAATGTTTTCCATTGTTTTACAGTGTCACTACCATTGCTATGGACATCACTTAATACTAGAAGTAAAAAAAAAAATATTGAAGCAAAAGTGTTAATGGAAGAAATAAAAGCTAAAAAGAAAATGTATATAAAGGCAATCAAAGGTGCGCGCAGCATTTTAATCGATATGGATATACACTGCAAATTTCAATTATATGTCCTTTACATGCATCTGAAATACTTTATGGCGCTCCTAAAATTGATTAAGACCTAAAAGAATCCCATAATGTATAGTCCTGCATCCACTGTCAATGTCCATTATCTCGCTGAAATCAATAGTCTTACGTAAGCATGTCCACAATAACAACCAATGACATATGTAACATCATGCTCAGCCAAAGAGCCATTTTTAGAACAACTAAATGAACTGTGTGACATGCTAATGCTTGCCTGCAGAGAGTAAGGATTTACAGATTAGATTTGAAAGGATATATACTAAAACTGGGTCAGATTTATCACCAGGAGTTGCTAATTTTAAACATCTTCGTACTTATCACTTTCCAGTACCAGCCGGGCCAGTGTGTGCAGCCTTTGTTAAAAAGAACACTTATGCAATCTATTTATGCAATTGCTTTTTGTTAACTTTTATTCTTCATTAAAAAATAATCTGAAAAATTATTAAACAATTCCTTATCTTGCCAAAATATATCTTAGCTAAAAAACAAAGGGTTGATACTATCTTTTATTTTTTCTCTCTAGCCTTCTAATTACATATACGTTTTGGCTTCCATTCATGACGTAAATCTGGATGCTGTGCTGCATCTGTTCCAACAGTGGTGTGAACATAGCTGTAGGGGTGTATAAATAATATGGAGACTGTGACATATTTATCTTTGCGCGATAAGAAAATAGAAGGGGCATCAGTATGTGTTGTGCAATCTGTCTCTGAAAACTCTTCACCTACAGTTTGGTCCAGAAATATGTGGCCAGTGACACAAGCCTTGGCGTTTTAGATGCTTACCAAAATATATTCAAGATACTGTTATATAATCAATAAGGGCTTAAAATGCAGACTCTGCTTTAATTCGAGTGTATTCACATCCTAATTGGAGTAAGTAATTACATCTTTTTGTAGCTTCATCTTTCTAAAAGGGACCAAAAGTAATTGGACAATTATCACAAAAGTCCTTTAATGGGCTGCATAGGCTATTCCCTCGTTAATCCATTTTCAATTAAGCAGGCAGTAAAAGGCCTGGAGTCTGCAGCTGATTCTAGGTGTTGCATTTGCATTTGAAAGCTGTTGCTCAGAACGAACAACATGCAGTCAAAGGAGCTCTCAATGGAAGAGAAACAGACCATCATTAGGTTGAAAAAAGGAAGAAATCTATCAGAGAGATAACAGAAATATTAGGAAGTAGGTGTTTCAGTATCTAAGTCTAACATAAAGAGAAGACTTCATGACAACAAATACAGAGGGATCACTACAAGGTGCAAACCATTAACCAGCCTACCAGCCTTGTAAATAGAAAGGCCAGATTAGAGTTTGCAAAAAATATTTAAAGAAGCCAGCCTAGTTCTGGAAAAGCATTCTTTGGACAGATGAAACTAAGATCAATCCGTACCAGAATGATTGGAAGAAGAAAGTAGGGAGAAAGCATAGAACGGCTCATGATCCAAAGCACAGCATATCCTCTGTAAAACATGGTGGAGGCAGTGTGATGGCATGGGCGTGCATGGCTTCCAATGGCACCGGGTCACTGGTGTTTAATGATGATCAGACTGAAGACAGAAGCAACCGCATGAATTCTGATGTGTACAAGGCTATACTTCTCAGATTCAGCAAAACAGAGAAAGTTTGATTGGACGCCGCTTCACAGTACAGATGGACAATGACCCAAAACATACTGCAAAAGCACCCCAGGAGCTTTTCAAGGCAAGAAAGTGGAATATTCTGCAATTGCCGAATCAATCAGCAGATCTCAACCCCATTGAGCAGCATTTTACATGCTTAAGACAAAACATAAGGCAGAAAGACCCACAAACAAGCAACTGAATTCAGCTGCAGTAAAGGCCTGGCAAACTATCACAATGGAGGAAACCCAGCATTTGGTGACATCTATGGCTTCCAGACTTCACGCAGTCATTGCCTGCAAAGGATTCTCTACAAAGTAATAAAAATGAACATTTTATTTATGGTAAAATTAACCCCTTCACCCAGAAGGTTGTTTGCACGTTAATGACCAGGCCAATTTTTACAATTCTGACCACTTTCACTTTATGAGGTAATAACTCTGGACCGCTTCAACGGGTCCCACTGATTCTGAGACTGTTTTTTCGTGACATATTGTACTTCATGATAGTGGTAAAATTTGTTCTATATAACTTGCGTTTTTTCTGAAAAAATTGGAAATTTGGCAAAAATTTTACAATTTTCAAACTTTGAATTTTCATACCCTTAAATCAGAGCGATATGTCACACAAAATAGTTAATAAATAACATTGCCCACATGTCTACTTTACATCAGAACAATTTTGGAAACATTTTTTTTGTTAGGAAGTTATAACGGTTAAAATTTGACCAGCGATTTCTCATTTTAAAACAAAATGTAAAAAAAAAATTTTTTTACGGACCATATTACATTTGAAGTGACTTTGAGGGGCCTTTATGACAGAAAATACCCAAAAGTGATACCATTCTAAAAAATGCACCCCTCAAGGTGCTCAAAACCACATTCAATACGTTTATTAACCCTTCAGGAGCTTCACAGGAATTTTTGGAATGTGGACGAAAACAATGAACATTTAACTTTTTTTCACAAAAGTGTTACTATAGACCCAAATTTTTTTATTTTCCCAAGAGTAACAGGAAAAAATGGACCTCAAAATTTGTTGTGCAATTTCTCCTGAGCATGCTGATACCCCATATGTAGGGGAAAACCACTGTTTGTGCGTACGGAAGTTTATAACATTGAGCTGTAAAAATAAAATTTTCACATTCTTCCAACAAAAATGTTTTTCAGCCCCCAATTTTGCATTTTCAAAAGGTTAAAAGGAGAAATTGCACCACACCATTTGCTGTGAAATTTCTCCTGAGCAAGCCTATACCTCATATGTGGCGGAAAACCACTGTTTGGGCGCACGGCAGGGTTCGGAAGGGAAGGAGCGCCATTTAACTTTTTGAATGTAAAGTTTGCTTGAATAATTAGCGGACGGTGTGTGTCGTTTGGAGAGCCCCTGATGTGCCTAAACAGTGGAAACCCACCACAAGTGATCCCATTTTGGAAATTAGACCCCTTAAGGAACTTATCTAGATGTTTAGTGAGCACTTTGAACCCCCAAGTGTTTCACAAAATTTTTTAACGTAGAGCCGTGAAAATAAAAATAAAAAATCACTTTTTTTCCACAAAAATGATCTTTTAGCCCCAATTTTTTATTTTCACAAGGATAACAGGAGAAATTGGACCTCAAATGTTGTTGTGCAATTTCTCCTGAGCAGGCAGTGCAAAGCTCAGAAGGGAAGAAGCGCCATATTGGAGTTCATATTTTGCTGGGCTGGTTTGACGGTGCCATGTCACATTGGCAGAGCCCCAAAGGTGCCAGAACAGCAGACCCCCCCATAAGAGACCCCATTTTACAAACTACACCTCTCAATGAATTCATCTAAGGGTGCAGTGACCTGTTGACACCACATGTGCCTCACAGAATTTTATACCATTGAGCGGTGAAGTAAGAAGAATTACATTTTTACCAACAAAGCTTAGTTTTAGCCCACATTTTACATTTTCACACTGAGAAATGGGTAAAAATGTCACCAAAATTTGTCACACAATTTTTGCTGAATGTAGAAATACCCCATATGTGGTTGTACAGTGCTGCTTAGCCATACGGTGAGACTCATAAGGGACCGAGCGCTATCTGCTTCCTGGAACGCAGATTTTCCTAGAATAATATGCAGACTCCATATACACAGCTCCTACATAATTCAGATGAACCCCTGAGGGAACCATTCACTTTAATGAAGCAGCAGAGTTAGGCCTCTTTCACACGTCAGTGTGTCCGGTACGTGTGGTGACAGTTTCCACACATACCGGAGACACATACTGTACACACGCAGACCCATTCAAATGAATGGGTCTGTGCACATGTCAGTGTGTTTCCGCGAACCGTGTGCCCGTGGGCAAAACACGTTGACATGTCCATTTTTTTTTTAGCTACACAGCCTGCAAAAGTCCCACACTGATGACACACATGTAACATCCGTGTGTCATCAGTGTGACCCGTACCGGCGCTTTGGATCAGTGTACAGTTAGCGCTGTTCCCAACCGCTGGGTGCTGAACGCTGCCCTCATCATTGTCCCCAGCTTGCGCTGCGATCCCCCGCTGTAATCCACCTGACCGCTCACGCAGAGGAGCCTGGATGAATGACTCGCTCCATCGAGCGGGCCCCCGGAGCTGCACTCAGTGAGTGACAAGAGCTCAGAACTGTTCCGCGACTCGCTCGCTGGAGAGAGTCATTCTCCCCGACTCCTTGGCTGGATTTTTGCGGGACAAGATGACGTTTTCAGCGCTACCATTTTTATTTACATTCGTCTTCTTGATCGCGTTTTATTCCACTTTTTGTTCAGCGGTATGATGATAAAGCACCATTTTTTGCTTCGATTTTTTTTTACTGTGTTCACTAAAGGAGTTAACTTGCATTCTTATGCAAATATTGGTGCTACAGAGGGTACGGAAAGTATTCAGACCCCTTTAAATTTTTCACTCTTTGTTTCATTGCAGCCATTTGGTAAATTCTAAAAAGTTAATTTTTTTTCTCATTAAAGTACACTCTGCACCCCATCTTGACTGAAAAAAAACAGAAATGTAAAAATTTTTGCAAATTTATTAAAAAAGACAAACTGAAATATCACATGGTCATAAGTATTCAGACCCTTTGCTCAGTATTGAGTAGAAGCACCCTTTTGAGCTAGTACAGCCATGAATCTTCTTGGGAATGATGCAACAAGCTTTTCACACCTGGATTTGGGGATCCTCTGCCATTCTTCCTTGCAGATCCTCTCCAGTTCCGTCAGGTTGGATGGTGAACATTGGTGGACAGTCATTTTCAGGTCTCTCCAGAGATGCTCAAGGGGTTTAGGTCAGGGCTCTGGCTCTCATTAAAGTGTACGTTAATGAGAAAAAAATTAACTTTTTAGAATTTACCAAATGGCTGCAATGAAACAAAGAGTGAAAAATTTAAAGGGGTCTGAATACTCTCCGTACCCACTGTATGTTCATCCTTGGCGTGACCAAAACTCTCAAGGCAGGGGCCGAGCAGGTGCACTCATAGAAAAGACAGATGTGTGTGCACCTGCTTGGCTCCTTCACTGACAATGTGTGCGCTACGTTCCTGTATGGTCAGTATTTGCATGCATGGCTGAGTTTTCAGTTCAGATGGTGCTGTCAATCAACAAAAGGGGAGGATCGAAATGGTGCACTGAGTTTTTCCCGTGCCAAATGTGTACCGATCACCCATATCTGTGCAAGGATTAAAGTTAATTTTCTGGATAATAAAAGCTAAGAAAACTAAATAGCATGTTTTTTTTTATAGGGGGTGACTAGTGAGCCAACACAGAAGCTGTGTACTGATTGTGTACTGTAGTAATAACAATCACTGGTATTCTTCATCTGTCTTGCCTGTATGGTAGGGTGGCAAGACGGAAGCCTTTTCGAACAAGGAAAAATATCCAGTCCTGGCTATGTTTTGCCAAAACCTACATCAAGTCTGCAAAAAGCATATGGGAAGACATGTTTTGGTCTGATAAGACCAAGGTTGAAGTTTTTGTCCATATTTTCAAAAGGTATGTTTGGAGCAAAGCCAACACTGTGCATTATCCAAAGGACATCATACCCACAGTGAACCATGGTAGAGGCAGAATTTAGATTTTTGGTCTGTTTTTGGCAGCTTTAGTCAAGGTGGAGGAAATTATTAACTGTTTCAAATATCAGTCATGTTGTAACAAAACTTTCAGGTCTCTGCTAAAAAGCTGAAGATGAAGAATTTCAACTTTCAGCACAATAGCGGCCCTAAATATACCTTGTAGTAAAATGACACTATTTTAAAAACTGCACCCCTCAAAGTAATCAAAACCACATTCAAGAAGTTTATTAAACCTTAGGGTGTTTCACAGGAATTAAAGCAATGTGGAAGAAAAAAATTAAAATTTAATTTTTTCCCACAAAAATGTTGCTTTAGCCCAAAATTTAGCATTTTTACAAGGGTAACAGGAGAAAATGGATCCCAAAATAGGTTGTGTAATTTCTCCTGAATATGCCGATACCCCATAAGGGGTGAAAAACTACTGTTTGGGTGCATGGCAGGGCTCGGAAGGGAAGGAGCACCATTTGACTTTTGGAACGCAAAATTGTCTGGAATCGAGAGAGGACGCCATGTCCTGTTTGCAGAGCTCCTGATTGTGCCTAAACAGAGCACACCCCTCACAAGTGACATAATTTTGGAAACTAGATGGCACGGGTGTGTCAGAGGTGACAGTCGCCCTGCAGTTGTTTGCAGGAGATCTGTGTGTTTGGCATTGCGGACACCTTCTTAGAGGCTGTCTCTCTAGGACCCAGCGACTACCTAACTCTGGCTAATTAACACCCTGGCCGGGGTGTATAAATACCTGCTGTCTGCTGGAGGGAGGTGCCGGCGATACTCACATTACTCTTTGTGAAGGCTCGGAGCACGTGCATTACTTCTTCCTCTCTGGAGCTATGAAGACGGGTGTTCATCTCTCTGAAGTTGACTAAAAGCTAAGCTATCTTCCCTTATTTGTTCCCTCTTGTTGTCTTTAGTGGTCAGTGGGGATCGACTAGCGCTCCCTTCCCTAGCTAGGGCCCAACGCCAGGGAAAGACAGGGTGAAGTTTGCGTGCGGCGATTGGTGAAGAGCCAATACAGGGACATTAGTGGGTGATATTAGATCAGCCTAGGAGGTCTCCACACACCCCTTTCCCTAAAGTCTGGGCTCCCTTTCCCTCTTCCCTTTGTGTTGCACTAGTCTTTCCCACACCTTGCGTGACACTAGACCACTCAAGAAATTTATTTCGAGTTATGATGAGTACCTTGAACCCACAGGTGCATCACAGAATTTTATAACGTTGAGCTGTGAAAATGAAAAAAAGCATTTTTCCCGCAAAAATGTTGCTTTAGCCCCACATTTTTCATTTTCACAAGGGTAACAGAGGAAAATGGACCATACAATTTGTTGTGCAATTTCTCCTGAGTACGCTAATACCCCATATGTGGTGGAAAACCACTGTTTGGGTACATGGCAGTGCTTTGAAGGGAAGGAGTGCCAACTGAATTCTGGAGCTCAATGTTAGAACCCTCCTGTTAGTTTTTTCTATTTTGCTGGTCACATGACCTTTTGCCTATATAATCCAGCTCCGCCCTCCTGGCCTTGCTGGACTTCAGTGTTACATTTACTCTTAAGCTAGCCAGGTGCCTTGTACCTTACTCTGTAGTTTGCTTGGTCTTTTGACCACTAGTTCTTCTGTTTGTTTGTTTTGTCTTTGCTCTGCTACAATTTCTGCTAGGAGGTGTCCAACTATATCCCAGTCCTTAGTTCTTGTAGGGACCCCTCCCTTATATCTATAGGTCTGCGTTCAGACTAGCTGAGGACTTAGGCAGGTCTGTTCACAAGGATGCATCGTAGGGATTCAGCTTAGTCCTATTGTAGGGACAGTTTTCCTATCTTTCCTTAGTATTTGTAGCAGTTTATAACAGTAAGTCCAGCCCAAAAATAAAACACTCTAAGGAAAGAAATCCTGATTTGAGCATGGTGTCGGTTCAGGAGTTGGCTCAACGCCTGCAGGGACTGTCTTTGGAGGTGGCCGAGCTCCAGCAACACGTGAGTAGCTGTCCTGGAGCGCATTTTGTCGAACCGAAGGTAGGACTTCCAGATTTTTTTTATGGTAAACGGCAAGATTTTTTTTCCTTTAAAAACACTTGTTTATTATATTTTCGTTTAAGACCCAGATCCTCGGGGAATGAATCACAGCGCATTGGGTTTATAATGTCACTTTTGCGCAAAGAACCACAGGGATGGGCCTTTTCTCTACAACCTAATGATCCGTGTTTTAGATCTGTGGAAGATTTTTTTTCTGCTATGGGGTTGTTGTATGATGATCCTGATCGAGTCTCATCAGCTGAAACTGAATTAAGACGTTTGAAGCAGGGATCAGGTGATGTGGAAAATTATTGTACATACTTCAGAAGATGGTCGGCTGAAGTGGAATGGAATGACTCAGCATTAAAATGTTTGTTTCTTGATGGTCTAGGTGAAAGGGTTAAGGATCTGCTGATTGCCTTCCCAAAACCTGGAACCTTGCAGGAGACAATGCAATTAGCTTTACGTGTGGACAGGGGACTGCGTGCTAGGAGTAATGAAGAGAAATCTACTGCTATGGCAGCTCCTAGTTTTCAGAGGGTCTATTCGGAGGGTGGAGAACCGATGGAGATTGGGGCGATGTCACCCCACTCTCAGGAAAAAGACCGCAGGTTTGCTAAAGGATTGTGCTTTTATTGCGGTAAATCTGACCACTTTATTAAGAACTGTGTGCTTCGTTTGAACAAAGAAAAAAAAAAGAGGTCAGTTACGCCAGCACAGCGTGTTTAAACTCAAAAGGAGTATTTCTTTCTGGAAGTACCTCATTCCAGGAGGAGTTGATTGAATTTCGGGTATTTGTGGATTGTGGTTCTACACTCAATGTGATTGATGAGAGTTTTTTGGAAAAATTTAAATTAGAATCCAAACTTTTGTCATCTCCTATTTCTGTGGTTGCTGTTGATGGCTCTTCCTTGAAAGGTATTACTCACAAGGTTTTTGAATTTCCCCTCACCATTAATGGTATCCACCAAGAGAATTTGGATTTGGCGGTATTAAATAATTTGCCTGCTCCAGTGGTTTTGGGGCTACCTTGGTTAAAATTGCACAATCCTGTACTGGACTGGTCTACCAATGAAATTAAGACTTGGAGTCCTAAGTGTTATGATAGATGTTGTAACGGTCGCATTGCTGCTGTGGAAAGAGGGGAATTACCTGTACCTATTCAGGATTTTTGGAAGGTTTTTTCTGAGGAGGAGTCGCAAGTTTTGCCTCCTCACAGGGACTATGATTGTACTATTGAGTTTGTCCCTGGAGCAACTCTTCCCAAGAGTCGCTTATTTAATCTTACTATCCCTGAGAGAAAGGCCTTGGAGGAATACATACAGACAAGCTTGGCCGCCGGTCACATAAGACCTTCTAAGTCACCTGTGGCTGTTGGATTTTTTTTTGTAAAAAAAAAGGACGGCGGTTTACGTCCATGTCTGGACTTTCGCGAAATTAATAAAATTACAGTACGCAATTCCTACCCACTGCCATTAATTCCTGACTTGTTCAACCAGTTAGTGGGGGCCAAGTGGTTCTCTAAGATTGATCTCTGGGGCGCATACAATTTGTTACGTATGAAGGAAGGTGATGAGTGGAAAACTGCTTTTAACACTCCAGTGGGTCATTTTGAGAATCTGGTTATGCCCTTTGGTCTTACCAACGCACCAGCGTTTTTTCAGAACCTTATTAATGACATCCTAAGACCGTTGATCGGTAAGACTGTGGTGGTGTATTTGGATGACATTTTGATTTTTGCGCCGGATCTGGAATCTCATTGGCAGAGCGTACGTGAGGTATTGCAGTTGTTAAGCGACAATTCACTTTTTGCTAAGCTGGAGAAATGTAAGTTCGCTGTGCAGAGATTTAGTTTTTTGGGCTACATTATCTCCAGTGAGGGCTTTGAGATGGACCCGGTGAAGGTTCAGGCAGTGCAGAAATGGCCTAGGCCTATTGGTTTGAAACCAATACAGAGATTTTTGGGTTTCGCCAATTATTACAGAAAATTCATTAAGAATTTTTCTATAATTGTTAAGCCGCTGACCGATCTCACCAGGAAAGGTGCGAATACTGTCCAGTGGACTACTGAGGCCATTGAAGCTTTTGTGTATCTCAAGGAGAGGTTCAGTTCTGCCCCCATCCTTATGCAGCCTGATGAGACCAAGCCTTTTTTGGTCGAGGTTGATGCTTCTTCGGTGGGGGTCGGTGCTGTTTTTTCTCAGGAAAACAAGGATGGAGTACATCCCTGTGCTTTTTTTAAAAAAAAATTTCTGAGACCGAACTTAATTACGATGTCGGTAATCGGGAATTGCTGGCGATTAAACTCGCATTTGAACATTGGCGTCATCTCTTGGAAGGTGCTAAATTTCCCATTCAGGTTTTTACTGATCATAAGAATCTGATCTATCTGGATGCTGCCAAGCGCTTGAATGCCCGTCAAGCTAGGTGGGCACTTTTTTTTCGCGGTTTAATTTTTCTGTTGCTTAGATCCCGGGTACCAAGAATGTAAAAGCTGATGCTTTATCTCGCAGTTTTTCTCCCATGGTTGGTACCGAGGAGGAGGAGAGCATTTTACAGGAAGGTGTTGTGATAGCAGCATTGGACTCCGTTTTGGAAGATGGGATTCTGAAAGCCCAGGAGGATGCCCCATCTAACACTCCCCATGAGAGGTTGTTTGTGCCTAGGAACTTTAGGACAGATTTGTTTGTGGAGTGTCATGAGTCTCGGTTGGCAGGTCATCCAGGAATTTCGGAGACTAAGAGACTTGTAGGTCGCAGTTTTTGGTGGCATGGGTGGCAGAAGGAAGTCATTAAGTGGGTGCGTCAATGTACTGTGTGTGCTAGATCTAAGTCTTCACATGCTCCTGCTGCGGGGTTGCTTTGCCCTCTGGAGGTTCCTAGTGCTCTTTGGACACATCTTGCTATGGATTTTATTACTGACCTTCCTGCCTCTGAGGGTTTCACTGTTATCTGGGTGGTCGTGGACCGTTTTAGCAAGATGTGTCACTTGGTTCCCTTCATCAAACTGCCCTGCGCCAAGACACTCACTAAGGCTTTTGTTAAAGAAATTGTCAGGCTCCATGGCGCTCCTACCGACATTGTTTCCGATAGGGGACCTCAGTTCGTGGCTCGTTTTTGGCGTGCCTTTTGTGACAGGTTGGGAGTCCATTTGTCATTTTCGTCTGGTTATCATCCTGAGTCTAATGGACAGACAGAAAGAAAGAACCAGGATGTTGAAAAGTTTTTGCGTTGTTTTGTGGCTGACAATCAAGAGGGGTGGTCTGAGTTTCTGCCACTGGCTGAATTTGCTCTTAACAACCATACATCCTCTTCTGCTGGGTGTTCTCCTTTTTTTGTTGTACTGGGAGACATCCGTCGTTTGGGTCATTCTCCAAATTGGTATCGGTTGTGCCGGAGGAGGAGAATTTTTCCGGTGATTTGGAGAGAGTTTGGACTGATGTACGTCGTAACCTTCAAGAGGCTAACAAAAAATCCAAGAGGTACTTTGACAGGAAACGTCAAGAGGTTTTGTTTACTGTTGGTGACATGGTTTGGTTGTCCTCTAGGAATCTACGGTTGAGGATTCCTTCTAAGAAATTGGGCCCGAAGTTTGTAGGTCCGTTTAAGGTGCTTCAGGTAGTTAACCAATCTGCTGTTAGGTTGGAGGTTCCTACCTCCTGGAAGATTAATCCGGTGTTTCATGTTTCCTTATTGAAAAAAGCTGATGTTTCTGATAGGGACGCCACTGTCTCTGTTCCTCCGGGTGAATATGAAATTTCTCGCATTCTTAATTCTAGATGGCATAGAGGGAGATTGCAGTATCTCGTCGCTTGGAAAGGTTTCGGTCCCGAGGATAACTCCTGGGTAAGGGCGGATGATGTCTCTGCTCCTAGACTTGTCGGAGCGTTTCACAGGAGGTTTCCTGATAGACCTGGGCCTGGAGGATCCGGAGGATCCTCATAGAAGAGGGTGTACTGTTAGAACCCTCCTGTTAGTTTTTTCTATTTTGCTGGTCACATGACCTTTTGCCTATATAATCCAGCTCCGCCCTCCTGGCCTTGCTGGACTTCAGTGTTACATTTACTCTTAAGCTAGCCAGGTGCCTTGTACCTTACTCTGTAGTTTGCTTGGTCTTTTGACCACTAGTTCTTCTGTTTGTTTGTTTTGTCTTTGCTCAGCTACAATTTCTGCTAGGAGGTGTCCAACTATATCCCAGTCCTTAGTTCTTGTAGGGACCCCTCCTTTATATCTACAGGTCTGCGTTCAGACTAGCCGAGGACTTAGGCGGGTCTGTTCACAAGGAACAGGTCCCCCGCTGCATCGTAGGGATTCAGCTTAGTCCTATTGTAGGGACAGTTTTCCTATCTTTCCTTAGTGTTTGTAGCAGTTCATAACACTCAATTTCGGCTGGAATAGATTGAGAATGTCATGTCACATTTGAAGATCTCCTGCCATGCCAAAACAGCATAAACCACCACAAACGACACCATTTTGGAAACTACTCCTCTTGAGGAATTCATCTAGGGGTGTAGTGAGCATTTTCAAGCCTCAGGAGATTCACAGAATTGTATAACATTGGGCTCAGTCAATGAAAAATTACCACTTGTTCCACTAAAATGTTGCTTTGGCCCCAAGTTTTTAATTTTCAAAAGGGATAATAGAAGAAAATGAATGCTACAATTTGTTTTGCAATTTCTTCTGAGTAAGTCAATACCCCATATGTGGTCAAAACCTACTTCTGAGGTGCAGTGCAAAGCTCAGAAGGGAAGAAGCGCCATATTAGAGTTAAGATTTTGCTAGAATGGTTTGAGGGTGCCATGTCATACTGAAAGAGCCACTGAGGTGCCAGAACAGTAGAACCCTCCCATAAGTGACCCCATTTTAAAAATTACACCTCTCAATGAATTCATCTAAGGGTGCAGTCATCATATTGGCACCACAGGTGTGTCACAGAATTTTATATATTGGGCAGTAAAGAAAAATAATTACATTTTTTCCACAAAAATTTTGCTTTAGCCCCAGATTTTACATTTTCACACAGAGAAATTGGTAGAAATGTCACCAAAATTTGCCTCACAATTTCTGCTGAACATAGAAATACCCCTTATGTGGCTGTACAGTACTGCTTAGCCATACGGTGAGACCTGGGAGGAAAGGGGCACTATTTGACTCCGGGAGCACAGATTTTCCTAGAATAGTTTGCAGACTTAGATCCCCTAAGCGATAGAAGAGCAGAATCCCCCTCAAGTGATCCCATTTTGAAAATTACACCCCTCTGAGAACTTATCTACAGGTGTAGTGATGATTTTGACTCCATGGGTGTTTTCCAGAAACGAGCAGCAATGGATGTTGCTAAGTGAAAATGGAAAATCTACCATTTAAGTGCCCAGTATGCTGTAGTGACAACAACATTATGCCCAGCTTGAGACATGCACCCGTAAATTAAGCGGGCTCTCATTGCAACAGAAATGCCAAACATGTGGACACTAAATGTGGTTTAGGCACTCTGGTGCTCAGAAGGGATGGGGGCATTTGGATTTGGGAGTGCAAAATTCACTGGATTTCATCTAGAGGGCGAGGAGCCATAACGCTTTTCCAGAACCTTTGTGCTACCAGTAATATGGAAACCGCTATACCCCTATATTTCCCCTATATTTTCCATTGACAGATGAAGGACCTAAGTGGAGACTTGCTTTTTTTCCAGAATGAATTGAAGCTTTTATTGGGAACAGTTTAACCCCTTTCTGGCCCAGAGTGTACTAATACGCATCTGTGCCCTGGGCCTTATGGGCCTGATACGTATTAGCACGCCTTGGCGATTTCGCCAGCACAAAAGCGGTGCGGGCGAGATCGCCGCCGGGTGTCAGCTGATTGTCACAGCTGACACCCGGTGCTATGTGCAAGGAGCGGTCCCGCATCCCTGCAGATTTACCCCCGGTGGCAAGAGGAGGTAAGCGCGATGCTTACCTTCCCTATCCGGTCCCGGATGTTGCCATGGTGACCCGATGTCATCATGACAACAACCGGGTCACCAGGATGCAGGAAGTTGCTTTGGTCATGCGCAGTGCACGACCAAAGTAACTTCTCCCTGTGCAGCGCTGACATGCTGCATAGCACAGGGATGGTTGTGCATTCCTGTGCTATACAGCCGATCAGGCTGCAAAAAGTGAAAGTCCCATAGTGGGACAAAGTGTAAAAGTAATAAAAATGGCAGAAAGTGAAAAAAAAAAAATATATATATATACACTGCTCAAAAAAATAAAGGGAACACTTAAACAACACAATGTAACTCCAAGTCAATAACACTTCTATGAAATCAACCTTTCCAGTTATGAAGCAACACTGATTGTGAATCAATTTCTCCTGCTGTTGTGCAAATGGAACAGACAACTGGTAGAAATGATAGGTAATTAGCAAGATACCCCCTAAAAAGGAGTGGTTCAACTTCTGCAGGTGGTGACCACAGACCATTTCTCTGCTGTCATCCTTTTTGGCTGATGTTTTGGTCACTTTTTCATTTTGCCATTGCTCTCACCCCTAGAGGTACAGTAGCATGAGGCGGTGTCTACAGTACAACCCATAGAAGTTGCTCAGGTAGTGCAGTTCATCCAGGATGGCACATCAGTGCAAGCTTTGGCAAGAAGGGTAGCAGTGTCTGTCAGCACAGTGTCCAGAGCATGGAGCAGATACCAGGAGATGTGGAGGGAGCCATAGGAGGGCAACAACCCAGCAGCAGGACCGTTACCTCCTCCTTTCTGCAAGGAGGAACAGGAGGAGCACTGCCAGAGCCCTGCAAAATGACCTCCAGCAGGCTACAAATGTGCATGTGTCTGCACAAACGGTTAGAAACCGACTCCATGAGGGTGGTATGAGGTCCCGACGTCCACAGTTGGGGGTTGTGCTCACAGCCCAACACCGTGCAGGACGCTTTGCATTTGCCACAGAACACCAGGATTGGCAAAGTCGCCACTGGCGCCCTGTGCTCTTCACAGATGAAAGCAGGTTCACACTGAGCACATGTGACAGACATGACAGAGTGTGGAGACGCCGTGGAGAGCGATCTGCTGCCTGCAACATCCTTCAGAATGACCGGTTTGGCAGTGGGTCAGTAATGGTGTTGGGTGGCATTTCTTTGGAGGGCCGCACAGCCCTCCATGTGCTCGCCAGAGGTAGCCTGACTGTCATTAGGTACCGAGATGAGATCCTCAGACCCCTTGTGAGACCATATGCTGGTGCGGTTGGCCCTGGGTTCCTCCTAATGCAGGACAATGCCAGACCTCATGTGGCTGGAGTGTGTCAGCAGTTCCTGCATGATAAAGACATTGAAGCTATGGACTGGCCCGCCTGTTCCCCAGACCTGAATCCGATTGAGCACATCTGGGACATCATGTCTCGCTCCATCCACCAACGTCATGTTGCACCACAGACTGTCCAGGAGTTGGCGGATGCTTTAGTCCAGGTCTGGGAGGAGATCCCACAGGAAACCATCCGTAACCTCATCAGGAGCATACCCAGACATTGTAGGGAGGTCATACAGGCACGTGGAGGCCACACACAATACTGAGCTTCATTTTGACTTGTTTAAAAGGACATTACATCAAAGTTGGATCAGCCTGTAGTGTGTTTTTCCACTTTAATTTTGGGGGTGACTCCAAATCCAGGCCTCCATTGGTTAATAAATTTGATTTCCATTGATGATTTTTGTGTGATTTTGTTGTCAGCACGTTCAACTTTGCACAGAACAAAGTATTCAATGAGAATATTTCATTCTTTCAGATCTAGGATGTGTTATTTGAGTGTTCCCTTTATTTTTTTGAGCAGTGTATATTGTACCCATAAATAAATAATCTTATGAAAAAAAAAAATAAACCAATGAAAGTACACATATTTGGTATCACCGAGTCTGGAACGACCTGACCTATACAACTGTCCCACTAGTTAATCCCTTTAGTGAACACGGTAAAAAAATAAAAAACGAAACATAAAACGATGTTTTATCATCATATCGCCAAACAAAAAATGGAATAAAACGCGATCAAAAAGACGAATGTCTTCTCCCGAAAAAAACAAGCTGCCATACAGTTCCAATGGCCGAAAAATGAAAAAGTTATAGCTCTCAGAATAAAGCGATGCAAAAACAATTCTTTTTCCTATAAAATAGTTTTTATTGTGTAAAAGAGCCAAAACATAAAAAAAAATATAAATGTGGTACCGCTGTAAACGTACTGACCTGAAGAATAAAGCTGCCTTATCAATTTTACCACACGCAGAACGGCATAAAAAAAAAATAATAATTCCTGAATTGTTGGTTTTTGTTTATTCCGCCTTCCAAAAATCGGAATAGAAAGCGATCAAAAAATGTCACGTGCCCGAAAATGGTACCAATAAAAATGTCAACTTGTCCCGCAAAAAACAAGCCATCACATGACTCTGTCGGCCGAAATATGGAAAAATTATAGCTCTCAAAATATGGCGATGCAAAAACTAGTGTTTGCAAAAAAAGGGTTTTTTAGTGTGTGGCAGCTGTTAATCATAATAACCCAATATGAATCTGGCATCGCTGTAATCGCACCGACCCAAAGAATAAAGTCGTCTAATCACTTATACCGCACGAGGAACGGCGTAAAAAATAAACTTTAGGGTTAGGGTTGTGCTAGGGTTAGGGTTGGGCTAGGGTTAGGGTTGGGCTAGGGTTAGGGTTGGGCTAGGCTTGGGCTAGGGTTAGTGTTGGGCTAGAGTTAGGGTTGGGCTAGGGTTAGGGTTGGGCTACGGTTAGGGTTGAGCTAGGGTTGGGCTAGGGGTAAGGTTGGGCTAGGGGTAGGGTTGGGCTATGGGTAGGGTTGGGCTAGGGTTAGGGTTGTGCTAGGGTTAGGGCTGCGCTAGGGTTAGGCTAAGGTTAGGGTTAGGTTAGGTTTAGGCTACAGTTAGAGTTGGGCAAGGGTTAGGGTTGGGCTAAGGTTAGGGTTGGGGTTGTATTAGGGTTGGGCTAAGGTTAGGGTTGGGGTTGGGATTATATCAGAAGTAAAGAAAAAAAATGACGACAATATGGTGATTAATGTTAAGTGCAAGTGCTCGCTACTTGAGTTTGCATCAGGTGCTCGGGTATGCACCGAGTATAGCGGGTGCTCGAGTGACATGCTCGAGTCTCCGCCCCAAATGTTTTGCAGCTGTTATAAAGCCAAAAAAACTCGCGGGGATTGCTTGCCATGCACGAGCGATCCCCGCATGGTTTTTTGGGGTGTCGAATAACCATAAAACATGCGGGGCGGGGATTCGAGCATGTCACTTGAGCACCCACGATACTTGGTGCATACCCGAGTACCCGATGCAAATTCAAATACAGAGCACTTGCACTCAAGACTAATGACAAATTATTCAACATATCATTGAGGGGTGTAGTTTCCAAAATGGAGTCACTGGGGGGGGGTTCCACTATTTAGGCACATCAGGGGCTACCCAAATGCAACATGGTGTCCGCTAATTATTCAAGCAAATTTTACATTCAAAAAGTCAAATGGCGCTCCTTCCGTTCCGAACCCTGCCGTGTGCCCAAACAGTGGTTTTTCCCCACATATGGGGTATCGGCTTACTCAGGAGAAATTGTACAACAAATTACATAATTCAATTTCTCCTGTTATCCTTATGATAATGCAAAATTGGGGGCTGAAAAACATTTTTGTTGGAAAAATGTGAAAATTTTATTTTTACGGCTCAATGTTATAAACTTCTGTGAAGCACCTGGGGGTTCAAGGTGCTCACCACACATCTAGCTAAGTGCCCTGATGGGTCTAGTTTCCAAAATGGTGTCACTTGTGGGGGGTTTCCACTGCTTAGGCACATCAGGGGCTACCCAAATGCAACATGGTGTCCGCTAATTATTTAAGCAAATTTTACATTCAAAAAGTCAAATGGCGCTCCTTCCTTTCCGAACCCCGCTGTGCGCCCAAACAGTGGCTTTTCCTCACATATGGGGTATCTGCGTGCTCAGAGGAAATTGCACAACAAATTTTGGGGTCCATTTTTTCCTATTACCCCTGCGAAAATAAAAAAATTTGGGTCTAAAGTAACATTTTTGTGAAAAAAGTTAAATGTTCATTTTTTTCTTCCACATTCCAAAAATTCCTGTGAAGCACCTGAAGGGTTAATAAACTTCTTGAATGTGGTTTTGAGCACCTTGAAGGGTGCAGTTTTTAGAATGGTGTCACTTTTGGGTATTTTCTGTCATAAAGGCCCCTCAAAGTCACGTCAAATGTGATGTGGTCCCTAAAAAAATGGTTTTGTAAATTTTGTTGTAAAAATGAGAAATCGCTGGTCAACTTTTAACCCTTATAGCTCTCTAATAAAAAAAAATTTTGGTTCCAAAATTGTGCTGATGTAAAGTAGACATGTGGGAAATGTTATTTATTAACTATTTTGTGTAACATATCTCTCTGATTTAAGGGCATAACAATTCAAATTTTGAAAATTGAGAAATTTTCAAAATTTTCGCCAAATTTCCGATTTTTTCACAAATAAACGCAAGTCATGTGAAAGAAATGTTACCACTATCATAAAGTACAATATGTCACGAAAAAACAGTCTCAGAATCAGCAGGATCCGTTGAAGCGTTCCAGAGTAATCACCTCATAAAGTGACAGTGGTCAGAATTGTAAAAATTGGCCCGGTCATTAACGTGCAAACCACCCTCGGTGGTAAAGGGGTTAAGGAACATTTTGGATCACATTTATCCATTGCTCTACGCTGAGCACCTGCATTGGGGTTTCCATCTAAATCTCCAAGTGATGTGATTCAGATGAAACCCCCGAGAGATCCATTCACTATAATGAGGCAGCAGCTTTACTCTGTACTCTGTCTGACCTCTGTTCAGCGGTGTCCTTCTTTTCAGAAGTTCATAAAACTGTGGTCAACCGTGCTTTTATGCACGCTTAAAAAGACAGACACCGCAGGATCATATGCCAGACAGAGTATCTTCATCAGCCTTATTATAGGGAAGATTTACACAGAAACTCCATATAAGCGCTCATCGTAAAGCACAGGATAAATGACCTATCATTTTTCCATATTTCTGCTGACAAGAGTCATGTGAGGGTTTGTTTTTTGTGGGACAAGTTGATGTTTTTATTGGTACCACTTTCTATTCCGATTTTTGGGAGACAGAATGAACAAAAAACAGTAATTCAGGAATTGTTTATCAGGTTTTTTTTTCATGGCATTCACCGTGTGGTAGAGTGATAAGACGACTTTATTCTTCGCATTAGTACGATTAAAGCAATACCACATTTATATAATTTTCTTTTATATTTTATCGCTTTTACACAATCAAAACTATTTTATGGAAAAAAGAATGATTTTTGCATCGCTATATTCTGAGAGCTACAGCTTTTTTATTTCTCCGCTGACAGAGCTGTATGGCGCCGATCGGAAGCTCCTTCTCCTAGCCTCCTAAATGTTGCGATCGATATCGATCACGGCATTTAGGGGGTTAAACAGCCTGTGACAGCCGGGGCTCAGCTATTACGTAAGCTAAGCTCCCGGCACTGATGATGCTGGCACAGCTCCTGTGCCACGCATGATGACCATGATGTACTTATACATCATCGGTCAGGAACCCCTGTCCGACCATGACATGTAGGTATGTCAAATGTCGTGAAGGAGTTAACCTGCAGATTAACCCCATGTGACAGGTACCCTTTAGAGGTGGAAAAAGTTTTGAAATTATTCTTCCTGGTATGATTTTTTTTTACATGATAAAAACTTGGCATTTTAACAGGGGCTGTAGACTTTTTATATCCACTGTAAATAAATAATAATTTAATCATCTGATTAATTTAAACTAAGTTTTGGGGGTGACAGACTCCTTTTTAGGGTGCAGTCAGACGGCCATATTACACCCACAAGGATCGCAACACAATCCTCGGTCTGGCCGTCGGCTCTCCTGACCTGATCGTGACAGCTACATAAAAATAAATGGGATCACGCTCATGTCAGGGGTGTGACAGCCAGTCCAAGGATTGCGATGCGATTCTTTGCGGGTATAATATGGCAGTCTAACTGCACCCTAAGGGAGAAGTCTAGCGCACAAAAAGCTAATGTTACAAAGGGAGAGATTGACGTTGGTAAATACACATAAGGATTTACAGTAATTTTTGATGAGTGTTTAGCATAATATAGTTTCATATTATATAATTGTTCTTCACATGACTGATAGGTTCATGTCTAAATATCTTACATGCATCTAAAAAATATGTTTGTCAAGTTTGGCAAACTCTGGTTCTACTAGATTGAGTTCACTTGCTCCTCTCAATTTTTTCCTTTCCCTCTATCAACTTCTCCCTTCATATCCTTCTTTTTAACCCCT
Source organism: Phyllobates terribilis (assembly GCF_046119375.1). Taxonomy (NCBI): domain Eukaryota; kingdom Metazoa; phylum Chordata; class Amphibia; order Anura; family Dendrobatidae; genus Phyllobates; species Phyllobates terribilis. The sequence goes on from NW_027362762.1 coordinate 450,377,353, forward strand.
TCTGATTTACCAGTCTTGGTTTATTAACTTCATGGTAAACTGACGTCAAGTCAGGGCGAGAGATTACATAACCGCTTACTGTGAGCTCTTTCCACTAACCCACATGAGACTGAATTTATCTTCTTTCTTCCCGCATGCTAATATTTTCATGTTGAAGGTCTTCAATGCTGTTGCACTTTTGAACCAGTATGCAAAAATTGTAGCTCCTGTAATTAGGGATTTACATATCAATCCTGTGCTGCTGATGCTAATGAAATGGCAAATAAACTCTGTGATGTTTGCTACTTTCATTGTCTTTGCAAAACATGAGCGGAGGATGCTTGAAGAGAAGCGCCCTGTTAAGCCTCATTCAGACAACCATTTTTTTCTCTATGTGAAAAATAACAGACCAATTTTCAACAGTGTGCTGGATCTGAGTTTCACTGATTGGTCAGTGTGTGAGTTTATATTATCTTGTATGCAAAAAAAAACCTGATGCAGGTTTCTCAAGCTTCACCTTGCAAACAATATGTAACCATGATGCCATCAGTGTGGTGTCCAAGTTTTTCACAGATCCTTAGACTTGACCTGATGAGCTTGATCCATGACTCGGATACAAAAAACAAACATGTCTATGTTTTTTTTCTTTTGTGGACAGTCTTCCCGCAAAGCAACCACGGACATGTAAACAGCTTCATAGACTTTAATGGCTACAAGAAAAACAAGGACAGAATACAGATGTGGAAAACGGATGTCTGAATGACGCCTAAGTCATTGCTTCTCCTCCATTCAGTAATGCCACTAGAACAAAACCGCAGCTCTATGTCCACTACCCCAACTGCTAAAAGGCAAATATAAGACTAATCTTAGTATCAGACGAATTTTAAAAAAAGAGAGAAACATTTTTTATAAATGTAATATATCTATATACTATAATAAGTGGCAAGTGCTGCCGTTTCCCTCTCACTAGGGAGCTCTGAGTCCTGCCACTCCTGCAGCTTATCCCTACCTGTCGGGAGTCAGAGCTGCCTAATGCTTTGAAGAAGAGGCGCCCGATGCTGCTTAAGGCCCCGTCACACTAAGCGAGATCGCTAGCGAGATAGCTGCTGAGTCACAAGTTTTGTGACGCAACAGCGACCTCAGCAGCGATCTTGCTACGTTTGACACTTAGCAGCGACCAGGCCCCTGCTGTGAGATCGCTGGTGGTGTCGGAATGGCCTGGACCATTTTTTGATCGTTGAGGTCCCGCTGGGTAGCATGCATCGGTGTGCTTGACACCTTACCAACGACATCGTTAGCGACTCAGAACTGAGAAGTCGTCCCTCATCGAGGTCTGAATCGTCAGAGTAGCTGCTATGTGACAGGGTCCCAATGACCGCCGACATAGTTATACAGGTCTCTACGGGTCGCCGTATTGTTGCTGCGTTGTTGGGAAGATCTGACTGTTTGACATCTCACCAGCGACCACACAGCGACACAGCAACGATCCCTGCCAGGTCGTATCGTTGTCGGGATCGCTGTAGCGTCGCTTAGTTTGACGGTACATTTACTCCTTGCACTAGACAGACTCCTGCCACACTGCCACCTATCTCTGCCAGTCAGGTATAGACCAGTAATCCCTACCAGTCAAGAGTCAGCATTTAATAATGCTTTAGATAATGATATACAACAGAATATGGAAGACAACACCCAATAAGTGAATAAAACGTAATTTTTTATTGTATCAAGAATATAAAAACTGCCACATGGCCAGATAAAAACATATATAAAATCGGGGAAAGAAAACAAGAAAAATTACAGGGAAACGTATACAAAGTGGGTATCATTAATTGGTATAGATAATGCAATAGTATAATAGCAGAGTGAATCATAAACCATAGATATTCAGAGAGTGTGTATTCAATGGTCCAGCAGAGATTAGTATCTTTCAAGTATACTGATCAGTATTTAATGCGCTAAGTGCCATAAAAGACAATGGAGAAAAGGCAAACACACGTGCTCTAGAAAATAGTAATAGATATATCACAGTGCTAATATAGTTAAATAAAAAAAGTATATTACCAGATTATAGCAGCCCAAATGCTCCAACGTACGTTTCGCCAGGTAGCTTTCTCAAGGAGAAAATAACAATAATAATAAAAAATAAATAATAATAAAATTACGTTTTCACTTATCGAGTGCTGTCTTCCATATACTGTTGTACATCATTAGTCTTTAGGAACTACATCCATACCTATTATTTTTTTGTGACTTTGATCATATAGAAGTGTTGTAGAATGCTTTAGATAAGTGGCAGCTGTTGTTACTTATTTATTGCACTAGGCAGCACTGACTGATTTCTGACGTAGTCCGCCACGTGCTTCCATATTATCAGGGTGAGACCATTAACTACTCAGGCATCCAGCGTTCACAATAAGTACAGGACTCAGTAGTAGTACAGTGCCAGAACAGGATGCAGACTTATTGCTGTACTGCGGGACCAGTAGAGTGATTCCCTCCACCAGCACTGAGAGGGTGCAGCCTTAGGCGACGGCCCCACTCTCAGTATTCGGTCAGTATTTTTTATCAGTAGTGGGAGCCAAAACCAGGTGAGGAACAATCAGAGAAAAGATATAATAGAAACAAGTCACCAATTGTGCATTTATCACCCACTCCTGGTTTTGGCTCCCACTCCTGAGAGAAAATACTGACCGAATACTGATCAAATACTGATAGTGGAGCTGTGGCCATAGACTCAGATTGACAAGTAGCGCAGCTGTCAGTCTGTGCCATGTGCCAGCACTAAACTAGTGCTACTGACAACTGCCGAACTGGGAGTAGTGGTAGGTAAGACAGTTAGGCTATGTGCCCACGATGCAGAAATGCTCAGGATTTTTCCTGAGTGTTTCTGCATCTCCCTGACAGAAAAAACGCATGCGGATTGTACATGCGGATTGTACATGCGTTTTTCCTGCCAGGGAGATGCGGATGTGAAGAGTTCCTCACTTGCATTTCCGCATGCGGGTTGACAAGCGCTTTCCAAGCGATTTTAGCATCACTTGGAAAGTACTTGACAACTTGGTCACACTATATAAGTCCATGCATGCGGCATGGATTTATATAGTGTGACCCCAAAGAATGTCAAAAAATAACCTTCTGATGGCCCCCGCAGTCTTGCTTCGCTCCGTCCTGGCTTGCCGGCAGCTAGCGGTGCTCTACACTGAAGGACCTGCCGTCACATGACTATGACATCAGCGCAGGTCCTTCATTCCACCGCGAGTTGCCAGCAAGTGAAGACAAGGAGACCGGGGGCCATCAGAAGGTAAGTATAATATTTATTTTTTATTTTATTATTTTTTTCACAGGTTCTATGGTACCCGGGTCTGGATGAGAGTCTCCTCTTCTCCAGACCCGGGTACCATCCGCACATTGGATCGCATGGATTCCGCATGTACAGATGTAGTGATGCGGATTACATGCGTTCCAATGAAAGTCAATGGCGGCGAAAACGCAGCGCTTCCGCAAAATAATTGGTAGTGCTGCGTTTTTTTTCCCGCAATGATAACCCGCAGCGGAAATTTCCGCAACATGTGCACAGCACATGCGGATTATCATTGGGGAACATGGCAGGCCTTCTACCATGTGTTTTTTAAGCGTTTCTGCAGCGTTTTTGCCGCTATGGAAACGCTTAAAAAAATGCATCGCGGGCACGCAGCCTTAGGCCGCCGGCTACAGACAAGTGTATGAGAAACCGTTCGAGTTTCATCCAGAAAGCTCGGACGATTTTCAACAAATTTTCATCTGATTCTCATACATGTGCCATCAGTGTGTCCGTTTTTTACATCTGTTTGATGTCTGTGTGTGATCCGTTTTCATACAGCTACACCAAAAAATGTACATGATCAAATACAGTTTCCTAGGCTTATAATAGAAATGCATCCATGAATATTGGATGCCACTGGGATGTTCTTTGTGGGATCCGTTTTTTTTTTTACGCACACATAGACTTGAATGGGTGAGTCTCATCGGAGACTCAGTAGAAAGTAGTGCATGCTGTGATTTTTTTCTCATGGACAGTCGGACCGAGAAAAAATTTGTTCCTCTGAACAGCCCTATTAAATAATATGGGTCAGTGCGCTGTCCGTGTACTATGCGATTAAAGATCAGATAGCACATGTCCAATTCATATGAAAATTTCGCCCCTTCCTGCTTCCCCTTCAGTGGTGCCTACACTTTGTTTCAGCCCTGATTGTACTAAAATTGAAGAAACAAAAGTTCTATATTATTTATATAATCCTAAAATGGTAATCATGAAATTACAGTACTGGCCAATTCTACCTAATCCGATTGAATTATCAGTTAGTTTATTATTTGATCCTCTTTAATCCACAGATTGCTCTCTAAATTAATAAGGACAATATATTATTGGATTGCAGCAATGTGTCTTATCTAGTATTGGAGAAAGATTGCAGGAGAACAGAATGCTATATTTGCATGGAGAAGCGAGGGAACCTGTCACCATGAAATTACAGTACAATCTGCAGGCAGCGTGATATGCTGAGCAGATAGATTCAGTATAACCGGTGTTATATTTATTAAAATCTCTGCACATTCTGGGCTTTCCAGTCAAGTGGGCGGTCCGAATCGGTGACTGAAAGTCTTTTTTTCTTATAAGTATACACACATAACTGTCAGTCACTTGTCTGAAAAGCCCAGAATAATTAGATCTACAAATTCATGTGTTTCATTCATTCATGTGTTTACATATATAGGCACAATCTTAGGGTTCGCTCACACTGGCGAGTAGCCAGCGTATAACTCGGATGAGTGCTATCCGATGTTTCATCAGATAGCGCTCGCTCCAAGGTTATACTATGGAGCAGTGCCGCTAGCGTTTTTTTGTTCATTTCGAGTCGCATGCTGCAATTGGCAGCGTATATCGGATGGCGCGCACCCATACAAGTCTGTTGGTGCCTGCAAAACATTGGACTGCACTCGGATACACCAACTCACAGAATGGAGAAACTAAAGGGGTATTCCCATCTCCAATATCCTGTCCCAATATGTAGTAGGTGTAATAATAGTAATATTAGCAAATATCTCCAATTAGAAATGTAGTATAGTATTTCTGATTCGCTATATCTCTTTCCTCATGTGCAGGCATTGCAGGAGGTATCCATTAGATTAGAACATACTAAAAACAATTGTGTGCTTTTAAACTGGTACCATAATATATTTTTAAGGACTAAAGTCATACTAACTAGTCATTCTCATTTGCACATCTAAATAATATACATTTGTAAACCGTCATCTGTTTTCCTCACAATAAACAGTGATAGTGACTATTATGGATGTATAATAAGGCAATTGGATCATTTCTATGTGTGGGTAAATAAGTAATCGAGATGCCATGGTGCATCCTATCTTTCATACCTAAGTAGACTCAATCACAGTAGTACAAAGAGCATCTGCTGAAATAGACCGACAATGGCTTGGCTCAGTGAGAAACAGCACTCAGTCTAGAGAAGAGCACTTGATATTTATGGGCCTACAAAAGAGAACAGCAGACACATCAAAGACAGACGGCATCTCATGACACATAAGGAGTAGGAGGGGAGAACAGTTGCTCAGTTAGCATCCAATTCTCTGACTCACTCTCGCTGGGTGACTCTTCTGTGATTTATGGTCTGAATAAAATGCCACTTAAGAGCCTTTCCCATTCATATTCCCATGTAGTTCAATGCGTCTTCACGGAACATCGGACATACTAGTGTCATAACGCAAGTGAATTACAGCTAGGCCATGTAAGATCGATAAGAATTAGTACATTTATATACATCAATTATAGATAATTAAATCAACATAAATTAACACCAATTCATGTACCAAAAGAATAATATTTACTTACCATTACTTATTAAAGTGACCCACCGGGCAAGGGACTGAATTTAACAGGGAAGCTGTAAAAGAGGTAATATACCAAGTACCCTCCTTTTTGCACTGCAGTGCTGCCGATTATTAGGGATCTTAAAGGGGTATTCTATCTCCAAGAAGCTATCCCAATATGTAGTAGGTGTAGTATAGTTCTTCTGATTTGCTATGTCTTTTTCCTCATGTGCAGACATTGCAGGACCTTAGGTATTCATGGTTACGACCACTGATATAGTGACAGTTAGCTAATTGCTAGTGGTCATAACCATGGATACCTAAGATCCTGCAATACCTGCACATGAGGAAAGAGACAAAGTGAATCAGAAAAACTATACTGCATTTCTAATTGGAGATGTTTGCTACTCCTTTACCCCTTTAATAACCACAGCTTATTCACTTTTTTGCCACCCTTTGGGCAAAATAGCTAAAGATAAGGCAATTAAATAAGTACAGTATCTGAATGTAATACACAAGAAGTCCATGGCACAGAGCTAATCTGTGTTTATGCCCTGTTCAATGGTCAATGTTTTTTTAGTGACATGCCTCTAGTTTGAAATTTCGCGCCAGTGCCGTCATTGCCACAGATTGATTTCCTGGCTGGTCTTCATTGCAGCAGATTGAGATCTCGGTTTAATGACATCTCTGAAAGATATCATTGAGACGAGATCTCAAACTGCCCAATGATGGGAGCTGGTGCGAAATTTCAAACAGGAGGCAGTGACCTGTTATTCAAAAACCAGAGGCAGGCGGAGGGGCAGGGGAAGAAGAAGACACAATGCACAGTCCGGCCCCTGTGCACCGAAATCTCATTACCCAAAATATAAAATGCTGATTAAAGGAGAACCACAAAGCGGATTTATTCACCAAAGGTATCAATTTAATCAGTGTTACACCCAAAATATTGCTAAGTCTTACTTTAATTTGCAAAATCGTGCTGACAGGTTCTCTTTAAAGTGACGACGAATAAAAGTAAATCTAAGATCTGTCACTTCATAAACCTTTGGGTACCTCCAGTACTTTATGAGACAACTCTATTTACCAACATAAGACCAATATCTCACTTAAACAAAGCACTAGAATAAATATACGTTACCTTTATTACTGTTTAATGGAAATGTTTCCGTTCTGCTTATGGCTAAGTGCAGATCTTTACTTTCAACCGATTTTGGCCGTTTCCTTGAGAATAATCTCCAAGATACAAACTCTTCATCCATTCCTGAGCTATGGCTCTGAAACTACAATAAAAATCGGATGCATAAGGTGATACGTTTAGATCAGAGTAGGAGCAGTGGGTGGATGGTGAGTTTAGTACTGCTTCACTAATTTTTTTTAACCCATTCTGAGCCTTCTGTAAAATTTTTCATGTGCCAGACAATCCACTTAGAGACTATGTTTACCTTTACATCTTTTCTGTTGCCAGTGCATCTACAATGAAAAATAAAGCACCTTTGAAACCTAGTATTGTGTCTACAGCATCCATGCAGACCTATGTATGTTGTGTCTTGGGATTGTATATAGTCTGTTTTTGCATTCATACTCCCTTCCATCTATCCTCTACTTCATGCTAACTTTCTGAGTATAAGTTACCAAGAAATAGGATCAAACTCCACAGTTTGTTTGTTGTCTGTAACCTCGGAGACACATAGATTTGTATATGAACTGTAGACTCAGAATTATAGATAATTTTTAGTGATGAGCGAGTGTGTTTGGTTAACCCTTTCAGCGAGTATACTCGGGCGAGTACAGAGTATCTTCAGCATACTCAGTGATATAATACATGTGAGGAACGCGAAAGAAACAAGCATTCCCCACATGTATTAAAGCTGAAAAACAGTCGCAAATCATGCACACGGGAGTGATTCAACCATATCACTGAGTACGCTGAAGATACTCGGTACTCGCCCGAGTATACTCGCTGAAAGGGTTAACCGAACGTACTCACTCATCACTAATCATTTTGAATCCAGTTTTACTTAAAATTTGCTTAATGGGAATCTGCCAGCAGGATATCACCCCCAAAACCCTTTACATGCGCATATAGCTCTTTCAAAAACAAGTCCACAAATATCTTGAAATGGCCAGTCTGTTCCTCTGTTACTGAGAAAGCAATATTTAAATTGATATGCAAATCAGGCTGTATGACTATGGTAGATCTGAAGCTTCCGTCACTCCAGCTCTATTCCCACCCAGCACCACCTACTTCTACTTGACTGACAGCCTCTATGTTGTGACTTCAGGCAAAGGAACCGTCAGTCCAGCAGGAGGAGGCAGTGCTGGGCGGGGGAATAGAGCTGGAGAGACCTAGGCTTCAGATTTACAGGCTCATTTGCATATCAATTCAAACATTGATTTCTCAGTTAGGCCACATTCACAAGTTCAGTATTTGACCTCAGTACTTGTAAGCCAAAACCAGGAGTGGGTGATAAATACAGAAGTGGTGACTTGTTTCTATTATACTTTTCCTCTGATTGTTCCGCTGCTGGTTTTGGCTCCCACTCCTGAGAAAAAATACTGATCGAATACTGAGAGTGTGAACGCGGCCTAAAGGAGGAATGGACTGGCCATGTAAAGATATCTTTATCTGCTGACAGATTCCATTAATGTTTCATTTTACAGGAATTAGTACAATATAAAAGATGTATGTAACCTTTTAAATAAACAATTAATTTGTTTACCTTCTCTTTGGTTTCACATTGGGCTAAAAATAAATCCATTGCATTCTCAACTAGCTGGAAAGTGTGATTTATAAAAGTTGTCATTTCTGGCGAGACCTCTGTTGTGCCACCATCTAAACAAATAATAGAAATGCGGCATATAAACTAATATTCCAATATTTACATTAGGTGAAGATACTACTGCGTTATGAACATATCACTGCAAACCTGAAGTACATCCAGATTGTTCGGCTGCTTTTTTCCACTGTTCCCACAGGCTCAGCTTTACTTTTTTTTCCATTCTTGCATGCTCCACCTTACTCATGTTCGGAGGGTGCTGAATATGGAAGAAAAGGGCAGTAATGAGTACAAAAGACATGGGGCAAATGTACTATTCCTCTATAATATTTGGACGGCATAAACTTAGTCTTGAAACTGTCATGAGCAGCACGGTGGCTCAGTGGTTAGCACTATGTATTTGCAGCCCTGAGATCCTGGGTTTAAATCCCACCAAGGACAATGTTCTCCCCGTGTTTGCGTGGGTTTCCTCCGGGTTCTCTGGTTTCCTCCCACACTCCAAAGACATACTGATCGGGAATTTAGATTGTGAGCCCCAATGGGGACAGTGACTGCTGTGCAGAGCGTTACATCGGGTAATGGGGTTACGTGTATAGTTTTATTTAGGGGTCTGTGTGGGGATATCATACTGTGTGGGGGAGCTTTGTAGGGACATCATACTGTTTGAGGGGCTGTGTGGGAACATCATACTCTGTGAGGTGCTTTGTAAGGACATTATACTGTATGGGGGGCATTGTGGGGACATCATACTGTGTCAGGGGCTGTGTTGGGACATCATACTGTTTGAGGGGCTGTGTGAAGACACCATACTGTTTAAGGAACTGTGTGGGGACATCATACTCTATGGGGAAGTATGTGTGGACATAATACTATGTGGGAGAATTGTGGAAGAATCTTTTTGTGTTGGAGCCGTTGATCAAAGAACAAGGGCTGAATAACAGTAGCAATATGATTTACTGTTTTTACAAACTTTATAAAAAGCAGTAAATGATTTGGTTTTGATTTGCTGCTACTGATAAGAGTACATGTTACAATAAACCCTATCGTAACACATATTAGCAGAAGAAGCTAATCAACATACTTACATAATAATAATAATCAGCAGATATATATCTACATATATCTATACAGTACAGACCAAAAGTTTGGACACACCTCATTTAAAGATTTTTTTGTATTTTCATGACTATGAAAATTGTACATTCACACTGAAGGCATCAAAACTATGAATTAACACATATGGAATTATATACTTAACAAAAAAGTGTGAAACAACTGAAAATATGTCTTATATTCTAGGTTCTTCAAAGTAGCCACCTTTTGCTTTGATGACTGCTTTGCACACTCTTGGCATTCTCTTGATGAGCTTCAAGTGGTAGTCACTGGAGATGGTCTTAAAACAATCTTGAAGGCGTTTCCAGAGATGATTAGCACTTGTTGGCCCTTTTGCCTTCACTCTGCAGTCCAGCTCACCCCAAATCATCTCGATCGGGTTCAGGTCTGGTGACTGTGGAGGCCAGGTCATCTGGCGTAGCACCCCATCACTCTCCTTCTTGGTCAAATAGCCCTTACACAGCCTGGAGGTGTGTTTGGGGTCATTGTCCTGTTGAAAAATAAATGTTGGTCCAACTAAACGCAAACTGGATGGAATAGCATGCCACTGCAAGATGCTGTGGTAGCCATGCTGGTTCAGTATGCCTTCAATTTTGAATAAATCCCCAACAGTGTCACCAGCAAAGCACCCCCACACCATCACACCTCCTCCTCCATGCTTCACGGTGAGAAGCACGCATGTAGAGTCCATCCGTTCACCTTTTCAGCGTCGCACAAAGACACGGTGGTTGGAACCAAAGTTCTCAAGTTTGGACTCATCAGACCAAAGCACAGATTTCCACTGGTCTAATGTCCATTCCTTGTGTTCTTTAGCCCAAACAAGTCTCTTCTGCTTGTTGCCTGTCCTTAGCAGTGGTTTCCTAGCAGCTATTTTACCATGAAGGCCTGCTGCTCAAAGTCTCCTCTTAACAGTTGTTGTAGAGATGTGTCTGCTGCTAGAACTCTGTGTGGCATTGACCTGGTCTCTAATCTGAGCTGCTGTTAACCTGCGATTTCTGAGGCTGGTGACTCGGATAAACTTATCCTCAGAAGCAGAGGTGACTCTTGGTCTTCCTTTCCTGGGGCGGTCCTCATGTGAGCCAGTTTCTTTGTAGCGCTTGATGGTTTTTGCAACTGCACTTGGGGACACTTTCAAAGTTTTCCCAATTTTTCGCACTGACTGACCTTCATTTCTTAAAGTAATGATGGCCACTCGTTTTTCTTTACTTAGCTGCTTTTTCCTTGCCATAATACAAATTCTAACAGTCTATTCAGTAGGACTATCAGCTGTGTATCCACCTGACTTCTGCACAACACAACTGATGGTCCCAACCCCATTTATAAGGCAAGAAATCCCACTTATTAAACCTGACAGGGCACACCTCTGAAGGGAAAACCATTTCCGGTGACTACCTCTTGAAGCTCATCAAGAGAATGCCAAGAGTGTGCAAAGCAGTTATCAAAGCAAAAGGGGGCAACTTTGAAGAACCTAGAATATAAGACATATTTTCAGTTGTTTCACACTTTTTTGTTAAGTATATAATTCCACGTGTTAATTCATAGTTTTGATGCCTTCAGTGTGAATGTACAATTTTCATAGTCATGAAAATACAGAAAAATCTTTAAATGAGGTGTGTCCAAACTATTGGACTGTATGCACTAATATTTATCACCGATATGTAAAACGCTGGCAATGGATACCGAAAGACATGTTTTTTACGACGAAAAGTCAGGTTGTTTGCAGTGTAACATAAGCCAAGCTCTGGGACGCTATCAGATATTTACAAGTACATAATTTAGGATCATGAGCAATTTGGTCGTCTTTATTACAAACTACTGTAAATAACATCATTTGCAATAGTGAATATCAGACATTATCGTAGGAGCAAATTTATGACCAATGCGTTCTTCTTGATTTCAAGCAGCTTAACCACAACAACATACGCTCTTAATTAAGCCACTGTAAATACGTGCGTCTTAATAATATCTATATCAGGTTATTTGTCAAAAATGATGGGGTTTGTATTACTCACCAAAAGACTAGGGTCATTTGGATATTTACTAAAATGGTTTTGTACAAGGTTATTTCCTATGAGTTTGAATATCATTTGCCTTTCCTTGGGATCATCAAGTAAAAATTGTATATTTTTAACTAAGGCAACAGTAATCCTGTTCAACACCTGCAGAAGAATTGGAGTTAAATATGTAATAGTTTTTACTTTTTAAAAGTGAAAGTACATTTTTATCACCGATCAACTAAATGACATAAATAATCCTTATTAATATACTGCAAAAGATTTCATCAAAGTGCACAGAGGATACATTAAAAAACAAACAAACAAAAAACTTAAATTTAACCATTTCATATTTCTTTGTAGCAATATAGTCATTACAGGGGCTTCCAATTTTTGTATTATTAAAAGGGTTTGGCCCCATTTAAGAAAAATGTTTCCAATAAGTTTCCTTACTTGTAAAAAACACAAATGGTGCTTTACTTTCCCTGCCTGGGTGCAGTGCTAAGGCTCAGGGGCTGCTCCTGGTGTTTGCAGCGCTAACGTTACATCAACAGCGCTGCAGACAACTGAGCTGAGCGGCTCTGCTGATGTAGATGGCACAAGTCACACGGAGCCACTCATCTAACTGATTGGCTTTCATGCTGTCACGGCAGCCACTCAGTGAGCTCTGCCGCCCCCGCTGTCTACATCATTAAATTGTCTTTCTATTATTACAACTTAAAAACGCATAGAGAATAAGGAACGGATATTAAAGCCACTAAAAAGAAGCAAATTAGTCTGGAAAACTGAAAAAAGAGCAAACAATGAATTGGGGCCATCGTTTCTTCTCTTCATTGGAGAACTCGCTTGCACACGTTTCACTCTAGATATACAAGGATAATGTCAAGAGATAGGCTATGAAGCAGAGGCACCCAATTTCAATGGGAAGCAAGTTGTTTCTTGGGGAAGAAGGCTATTATTGCAGTACACCTCTAGAAAACAAGAATTTGGAGGCAAATATGGAGCAAGGTGGAATATCGGACACTTACCTTATTGGTGAGCATCTTAGGACAGTACAATGTATTCTTCTTTTTATTTTCAAGAGTAAAATTAATGTTCCTTAGAGGGACAATGTACAGCTCCATAGCACAGTTACAATAACAACACATGGTAAATGCAAGAGTCCAAGTGTAATGCAACAACCTATACACATTAAAATCAATCTTATCTTTCCTAATATGATATAATTATTAAAAAGAAAACATGTTAACATTGTCTAAAGACCCCTACAGTGGTGGCCAAAAGTATTGGCACCCCTGCAATTCTGTCAGATAATACTCAGTTTCTTCCTGAAAATGATTGCAATCACAAATTCTTTGGTATTATTATCTTCATTTAATTTGTCTTCAATGAAAAAACACAAAAAGAATTGTCCTAAAACCAAATTGGATATAATTTCACACCAAACCTAAAAAAGGGGGTGGACAAAAGTATTGGCACTGTTTGAAAAAACATGTGATGCTTCTCTAATTCGTGTAATTAACAGCACCTGTAACTTACCTGTGGCACCTAACAGGTGTTGGCAATAACTAAATCACACTTGCAGCCATTTAACATGGATTAAAGTTGACTCAACCTCTGTCCTGTGTCCTTGTGTGTACCACATTGAGCATGGAGAAAAGAAAGAAGACCAAAGAACTGTCTGAGGACTTGAGAAACCAAATTGTGAGGAAGCATGAGCAATCTCAAGGCTACAAGTCCATCTCCAAAGACCTGAATGTTCCTGTGTCTTCCGTACGCAGTGTCATCAAGAAGTTTAAAGCCCATGGCACTGAAGCTAACCTCCCTAGATGTGGACGGAAAAGAAAAATTGACGAGAGATTTCAACGCAAGATTGTGCGGATGGTGGATAAAGAACCTCGACTAACATCCAAACAAGTTCAAGCTGCCCTGCAGTCCGAGGGTACAACAGTGTCAACCCGTACTATCCGTCGGCGTCTGAATGAAAAGGGACTGTATGGTAGGATACCCAGGAAGACCCCACTTCTTACCCCGAGACATAAAAAAGCCAGGCTGGAGTTTGCCAAAACTTACCTGAGAAAACCTAATATGTTTTGGAAGAATGTTCTCTGGTCAGATGAGACAAAAGTAGAGCTTTTTGGGAAAAAGCATCAAGATAGAGTGTACAGGAAAAAAAAGAGGCATTCAAAGAAAAGAACACGGTCCCTACAGTCAAACATGGCGGAGGTTCCCTGATGTTTTGGGGTTGCTTTGCTGCCTCTGGCACTGGACTGCTTGACCGTGTGCATGGCATTATGAAGTCTGAAGACTACCAACAAATTTTGCAGCATAATGTAGGGCCCAGTGTGAGAAAGCTGGGTCTCCCTCAGACGTCATGGGTCTTCCAGCAGGACAGTGACCCAAAACACACTTCCAAAAGCACTATAAAATGGTTTGAGGGAAAGCACTGGAGACTTCTAAGGTGGCCAGCAATGAGTCCAGACCTGAATCCCATAGAACACCTGTGGAGAGATCTCAAAATGGCAGTTTGGAGAAGGCACCCTTCAAATATCAGGGACCTGGAGCAGTTTGCCAAAGAAGAATGGTCTACAATTCCAGCAGAGCATTGTAAGAAACTCATTGATGGTTACCGGAAGCGGTTGTTCGCAGTTATTTTGGCTAAAGGTTATGCAACCAAGTATTAGGCTGAGGGTGCCAATACTTTTGTGTAAAATGATCAATGATTTGATTTTTGCTTCATTCTCTTTTGTGTTTTTTCCTTGCAAGCAAATTAAATGAAGATAATAATACAAAAGAATTTGTGATTGCAATCATTTTCAGGAAGAAACTGAGTATTATCTGACAGAATTGCAGGGGTGCCAATACTTTTGGCCACCACTGTATATACCTAGAGAAAAAATGTGGTGGGACAGGCCAAGCATATAAAGTATATGGGGGTTTGTAGACTTTAACTGGACAGATGATGTCGGGGGGAAAGACGGTAGAATTTCAACGACCAATCCCTTTGTTCACTCAAAAGATAAGCTGCTGCCAGAAGCAGCGGCTTACACCCTTCTCCTCATTCAAAACACGTGCACACTCAGCCGTGAATGAATGTGTATAAGGGTGGGGGATGGAAGACCGCTATCTAAGGTGTATGGACACTATAAGTCCACATAACATAAAGTAAACAACGGAATCGAACTAGAACACATTTCAATTAAATGTGCACAACCACGGACAATAATAATCGTCTATTTGACCCTGCCCCACATAAGTCAATTGAAGAATGGTCTAGGTATTAATCTTCCCAATTAGTCTAAACAATATATATATATATAATTGGAAATTCTTGGCATCTCAGTTTATTGTGAAATGCATTCAGCTTGATTTTTTACATTTAGAAATGAAGAACAGGTCTGGATTTCTCCATGTTCCATGCTATAATTAATCTCTAATGCATCGGTACATGGCAAACAAAAGTGTGACTCTAGCGGAAATCCTACCAGCTAGAACTGTGAGAGATCATGCATCGCCTGCTAATGTATTGAATTAATATTTAATGTTGATCTGCAGGGAAGAACAAAAGTACAATAAGTATCATTGGCATCACTTTCCTTCTGTGCTGACATTTCCTTATTATCAGCTATTGACTACCTCACTAATGCACTCCAGAATTGCCTACAAATGGATCAAAAACGCAATCAAGAATCAAAAGTGAATGAATTGTGAATGTTTATTTTCAATTTGTGCCAGATGAAAATGTCTGCATAATATTCACCCATATTTTATCACGTTCTCAGAATGGAGGCACTGCAGCCCTTATAATCACAGCACAAGTATTTTTTTTCAGTGCTTAAAATTAATAAATGTTCTACTAAAAGTCAGTTAGAAACATGAAAGGAACAGGAAACAGAAATCACTATAAATAATCTTTATTTATAGAGCACAAACAATAAAATACCATTACTACCGAATTTAGTACTTTACGGCAGGGGTGTAACTAGATTCCTATAGGTCCCAGGGCAACTTCTGGATCTGGCATCCCTCCCCAGCTTGTTGTTGCTTAGATGTCTCAGCGCCACTGCTTGGAACAATACAAAAAAAAAGGAGAAAAAAAGGCAAATTGGACAAAATTTCACACACAAAACACAAAAATGGGCAGGACAAAATTGTTGGCACCTTTCCAAAATTGTGGGTAAACAACTTTGTTTCCATCTTGTGATGCTCATTCAAACTCACCTGTGGCAACTAACAGGTGTAGGGAATATGAAAATCACACTTCAATCCAGATAAAAAGAGAAGTTGACTCAATCTTCGCATTGTGTGTCTGTGTGTGCCACACTAAGCATGGAGAACAGAAAGAGGAGAAGAGAATAGTCTGAGGACTTGAGAACCAAAATTGTTGAACAATATCAACAATCTCAAGGTGACAAGTCCATTTCCAGAGATCTTGATGTTCCTTTGTCCATGGTGGGCAACATAATCAAGAAGTTTACAACCCATGGCACTATAGCTAATCTCCCTGGACGTGTACGGTAGAGAAAAATTGATGAAAGGTTGCAACGCAGGATAGTCCGGAAGGTGGGTATGCAGCCCCAATTCAAGCTGTAATGCAGGCTCAGGGTGCATCAGTGTCAGCACAAACTATTGGTCGACATCTGAATGAAATGAAATGCTATGGCAGGAGATCCAGGAGGACCCCACTGCTGACACAGACATAAAAAAGCTAGACTGCAGTTTGCCAAAATGTAAATGAGTAAGCCAAAATGCTTCTGGGAAAGTGTCTTTTGGACAGATGAGACCAAGATTGAGCTTTTTGGTAAAGCACATCATTCTACTGTTAACCGAAAATGTAATGAGGCCTACAAAGAAAAGAACACAGTACCTACAGTAATATATGGTGGAGGTTCAAAGATGTTTTGGGGTTGTGTTCCTGCCTCTGGCACTGGGTGCCTTGACTGTGTGCAAGGCAGCATGAAATCGGAAGATTACCAAAATATTTTTGGTAGCAATGTATGTCACGCCAGGTGTTAGTGCAACACAGAGGGAAAAGGGAAAGGGAGCCCAGACACTAGGGAAAGGGGGAAGTGGAGACCTCCTTGTCTGGTCTAGCGTCACCCTGTCTCAACTACCGTTCCTATATTGCCTCTTCAGCAATCGTCACACACGTGCCTCGCCCTACTTTCCCAGGCATATGGCTACGGCTAGGGATGGAAGGAGATGAGCACTAGTCAACCTCCACTAAACACGATAGACAATAAGGGAAGACAAAACAGGGGGAAATTGCTTAGCTTTAGATGACTTCAAATATGCAAACAACCTCAAGCTCCAGAGAGGACAAAGTACTGCTCCTGCTAAGCCTCACAAGTAGAAATGAATATAGCTGGCGACTCCCTCTCAGACACACCAGGTATATATACACCCAGGCCAGAGAGCTAGTTAGCAAGAGGGAGGTAGCCGCTCGGTCCTAAAGACAGCCTCTTTTCTAAGAAGCTGTCTGCAATGCCAAATGTAGAGATCTCCTGCAACCAACTGCAGGGCGACTGTCTGTCACCTCTGAAACACCCGTGACAATGTAGTGCCGAGTGTCAGAAAGCTTGGTTTGCATCCTAGGTCAGGGGTCTTCCAGTAGGACAATGACTCCAAACATATTTCAAGAAGCACTCAGAAATGGATTGAAACAAAGCACTGGAGAGTTCTGAAGTGGCCAGCAATGAGTCCAGATCTAAATCTCATTGAACACCTGTTGAGAGATATTAAAATTGCTGTTGGAGCTGCAAGATGTTTGATAGCTTGTAAATGGAGGTTTACTCAATCTTCATCACGCAGTGAGCTACACTTACGAATACAGTATGTTCGAAGTATGGAATATCTCACAGCTCCATTAAATAACATTGAGCGTTTTGAGGTGGTTTGGACCTTATTGGACACATAACATTTCATTAAAAAAAAAATTGCTGTTGGGAGAAGACACCCTTCAAGTATGAGAGACCTGGAGCAGTTTGCAAAAGAAGAGAAGTCCAAAATTCCAGTTGAGAGTTGTAAGAAGCTTGTTGATGGTTATAGGAAGCGATTAATTGTAGTTATTTTATCCAAAGGGTGTGCAACCAAATATTAAGTTGAGGGTGCTAACAATTTTTTCCTAGCCAATTTTTGGGGTTTTGTGTGAAATTATGTCCAATTTGCCTTTTTTTCTCTATTTTTTTGTGGTGTTCCAATACACACAAAGGAAATAAACGTGTGTATAACAAAACGTGTAATTGCAATAATTTTTTGGGGGAGAAATATTTCATTTTCTTCATTTTCTGGAACAATTTCATGGGTGTCAAAAGTTTTGGCCATGACTGTATATACAGTGCTCAGCACACAATATTACAAAATACTCCCACAAATGTTAGCCATTGATAACAAACAAGACTTGTTTTTTTCATAAAAAATTCATTCAGGACAATGTTGCAAAAATGAGTACACCCCCAATGAAAGTATTACTTCGAAAATATGCAAAAACTCACCAAAAACTCATTGTGGAAAAGTTCAAGCAAAGCTAAAGTTTAGATTAATTCTAATTAACAACAAATCAACCACAGGTTAGCTTAATTATTGTATAACAGATGTCCAGTACACAGTTGACTATAAAGGGGCGTTACTTAACAAAGAAAAACCCTTCACATTTCATGCTGTCAGCAATGGCACCACATGGAAGAGAAATGACACAAGAGCTGAGAAAAATAATAATTTCTTTACAAAAAGAAAGGTGATGACTACAAGAAGAGCAGCAAAGTTTTACTTATCAATCAGAATACTTTAGCAAAAGTTCTAAAAAAAATTAACAAAGATGGAACTGCAACCAATCATCTCACAGATACATCCAGGCTAACCATGGAAATTAAGACTTAAACGCTGGCCGTGTGAGATAAAAGCGAATGAAGTGAATGTAATCACACTTATGTCTGCTCTACTCTGGGCACTTTGTCATCACACACAGCTCTGTAGTGAGGTAACGTGAGCAGACTGTTAGTCATTACATGTCTCACACTGGTAATACCCCCTTTTGTTTAAAAAACTCTGGAGGCAGATTCTCAGGGAGATCTGTGCCAGCTTGGATATCTTAACAGCTCATTTACATATTAAAAAAACATGTGAATGTTATGTTCACATGTTATGTGAATGTAGCAGAGCTGAAGCCGTCGTGGGAACCATGGAAAGGTAAGGATGATGTTGCTTTATTATTTTATTTTTATTGCAGAAGACATTGGCTTCAGCTGGAATGGGCGTGATGGTAAGTATGGTTTAATTTAGAACAATAAAGAATTGTGTCTTTATTTCAATTAAAGGACTTTATTCTGGGTGTTTGTGTTTTTTTTTAACTTTGACTATGGGGTTAGTAATGGGGGTGTCTTATAGACGCCTCTCCATTACTAACCTGGGCTTGATGTCAGCTGGCATTATAAGCTGACATCAACCCCAGCCCTATTACCCCACTGCCACCGCTATAGGGCAGTGGGAAGAGCGAGGCTAAGTGCCAGAATTGGCGCATCCTATGGATGCGCCATTTCTGGGGCGGCTGACGGCTGGTGTTTCTAGCCTGGGAGGGGGCCAATATTCATGGCACCCTTCCTGGGCTATTAATATCAGCCCCCAGCTGTCTGCCTAGCCTTTGCTAGCTATTAAAATAGGGGGGACCCCACGTCATTTTTGGGGGGGGGGTCCCCCATTTTAATAGCTAGTAAAGGCTAGGTATTCAGCTGGGGGCTGATATTAGTAGCCTGGTAAGCTCCATGGGTATTACCCCCTTCCCAGGCTTCAAACATCTGCCCCAGCCGTCTGCTTAACCTCCGCTAGAGACTAAAATTACGGGGAACCCCACGCCAATT
The DNA here is from genome assembly GCF_046119375.1 of Phyllobates terribilis. Classification (NCBI taxonomy): domain Eukaryota; kingdom Metazoa; phylum Chordata; class Amphibia; order Anura; family Dendrobatidae; genus Phyllobates; species Phyllobates terribilis. The sequence continues at coordinate 450,396,937 of NW_027362762.1, forward strand.
TTTTTTTTTAATAAATCCTTTATTTTTACACTAAATGACAAATACAGTAACCAACACTGTCACTGTACTTCTTATATATGTGACTGACATGTTTCTATCTATCTAATCTATGTGTGATGCTCTATTCTTTCTGTTATAAATTGTCGGGTACCGCTGCTGAATTGCCGGCCGGCTTTTTTAAAGAGACGGTGCATGAAAACACTAATATTTTTTTTAATAAATCCTTTACACTAAATGACAAGTACAGTAACCAACACTGTCACTGTACTTCATATATATGTGACTGACATGTTTCTATCTATCTAATCTATGTGTGATGCTCTATTCCTTCTTGTCTAAATTGTCAGGTACCGGAGTATGCCGCTGCTGAATTGCCGGCCGGCTTTTTTAAAGAGAGCGTCTTCTGAGCAGTTTGTCAGCTTTTGGACACCTTTGAAGGTGTTTTCTATGTGTTTCTATGTGTTTTTGTTTGCCTGCCATTGGTTTTAACGGTGTTCGACGGTGTTCTAAGGTGTTCGACGAACCGAACCGAACCCGAACACTACGGGGGTGGCTCAACACTAGCAGAGACCTTGAATCGAGCTATGTGTCATTTATTGGGTTACTTGCTGAAGCTTTGATAAAAATCACTATTTTATTAGCAGGAGATTATCACTAGATGACAAGTAAACCTGCTGACATGTAGTCCTTCATATTCCCCCACCACCAATTTGCAGCTTTCTGACCATGCACATAGAAAGCTATGGGGTGGGTGGAGTTACACAGAGCTCAGCATTTAGAGAACTGGCAGATCTACGGTAAATATAATAGTGATTGTATCAAAATCTACTGCAAGCAGCTCAGTAACTGATACACATCACTGGAATCAGGATCTTTGCTCCTAAATCATGCTGCCCTCAGATAGGGTAGCAAAAACCTGGCGACAGATTCCTTTCAAATGCAGAAGAAATTATAATTTCATTGAAAAAATATTTGCAATATGAACATGATCAGGACATGTAAGTGTCCATAAATCTTAGACCAGTTTATTTATGAAGACAAATACCAATCTGATGAGAGTTGGCATTCATTATATCTTAGTGTGATTAGGCTGCCACCATGTGGAATACAATGCAACTGTTTTCTTTGTCATAAACTTTACGTTGCCACCATGTGGTTATTCAAAATGTCATAAGGATTACTACATCACCACCATACCTGACTGTATGTATTTCAATATAGTTTAAAATCTTGACATTCCAATATCTGGAAATGACAAAGGTCAGAGAAATGACTTCTCTCTTGGCCAGTGCTAGGCTGAGCAGGCATCCAGAGGTTCCTGGCATAGGGATTGACACCAGAAAGCACATATCAAGGGGAGCAAGGTAACCATCAGAATTTAAGCTGCTGGGAAATATTAGGAGGTGAGTAAAGCTCCTTTTATTTTTTAAGCAATCTGTGCCATATTAAAAGCAATACATACTCTCTAAACCAAGTGGCATACAGTCAATGGTGACAGGCCATGCGGCCGCTATGGGGCCATGAGTCTGGGGGGCCCGATGCCCTGCCAGGCATGACACTTTCAACTGTATCGGCATCCTGGGTGGTGATGCAGTTTAAAGCAATGATGGAGGAGGGAGCGTTCAGCTGAAGCTCCCCCTTCCATCATTCTCCCTCAGATTCTGACATCTCAGCACAGCGGGCGCGATGACATCTCTACAACATGCCCACTGTGCCGAGCAACACAGAGCTGCAGAAGACATGCTGAGGAGACCGGAGCAGTGGGGAACGGGGAGACACTGTGGGGCCCATTATATTATATGGTAAGCTGTGTGGGACCATTAGATTATATGGAAGGCTATGTGGGGGCAATTATATTATATGGAAGGCAATGTGGGCACATTACATTATATGGAAGGCAATTTGGGGCCCATTATACTACATGGAAGGCATTGTGGAGCCCATGATACTACATGGAAGGCTATGTATGGCCTATTATATTATATGGAGGGCTATGTGGGGCCCATTACAGTGGTGTGAAAAAGTGTTTGCCCCTTCCTGGTTTCTTATTCTTTTGCATGTTTGTCACATTTAAAGGGAATCTGTCACCCCCTGGGACTTTTCAGACCACTAAAATGGGAATACAGGTGATAGAAATGTGAATCTATACTTACCTGTATGGCCCATATTAGCGGTCTGGTTTCTGTGTAATCGCATTTTTATGAAATGATTTCTGCTAAGCTTGGCGTCCCCCGGACGCCAAGAAATCCCCACCTACTAGCCCTATTATCATACTTACCCCACCTCTCCTGCACATCACAGGGCCCTGTGACGTGCAGTTCCCGACCGGATCCCGCGCCTGCGCTGTCTCCCCTGTACAGACGGTGCTCTTCTTCCTGCCGTCTGCACAGCCTTGTTGTAGCATCGGCGTCTCTGCCCCCTGACAGGCAGAGACGCCGCCCCCCTTACCGCCGCGCTCCTGGCCCGACGTCTTCCGGCTCTCCTGCTGCCGCTGCCGGCGCGCGCAGCTTCCCGGGCACTGTGCTTAGGGCGCACGCGCGCTCCCTCCCTCTTAAAGGGTCCCCCCGCGCCGTCCTAAGGAGTCCCGGCCAATGGCCGGAGGACTTCTCATATAAAAGGCACCTCCTCCAAAATGGAGGTGCCCGTGCAAGGTTGTAGCTCTGTGTACTAACTCTGCTTCAGCCCTCAGGTCCCGCTGCTAGTCTGACTACCAGTCCGCCAGCCTGACTACCAGTCCATTCCGCCAGCCTGACTACCAGTCCATTCCGCCAGCCTGACTACCAGTCCAGTCCGCCAGCCTGACTACCAGTCCAGTCCACCAGCCTGACTACCAGTCCAGCCCGACAGTCTGCTTACAGCCCAGCCTGCCAGTCTGTCTATGGGCTTAGCCAGTCCGCTTATCCGGATCCTTTACCTGCTACCTGTCTCCGCCAGCCAAGTACACTCTCCAGCCCGACGGTCTGCCTATGGTCCAAACCCGCCAGTCTGTCTATAGGCCAGGCTTGCCTGCCTACCCGGAGAACGTACCAGTTACCTGCCGTGCCTACCAGCCAGCCTACCTGGAGGCTCCTGCCAGTTACCCGTGGTGTTTGCCAGTCCATCTACCCGGATCACCCATCAGCCTGCCTGCCGTGCTCATCTGCTGTACCGGTCAGTCCCTGCCTTCTGACCTGTGGGAGTCACCTGCTCTCATACAAGGACTGGTCCAGAGTAGCACCTGGTCCCTCTGCTCGGTCCTTCCCTGGTTCACGGAGTCGATTGAGCCGCCGTGCGACCTTGGTCAGTCCGAGTTCATACCTAGTTACGCCCCTCTGGTCCATCCTTGCACCGCAGCACAGAGGTTCCACCACCCGGATCCGTAACAGTTTGCACGGGCCATGGAACCCGGTGGCCCCCAGGCTCCTTCGCTTGCTGACCTGTACCAGGAGGTTTTTCGTCAGAGATCCCAACAGGAAACCATCCTGACCTACCTGCGGTCTGTCAACTCTCGCCTGGACACCCTGTCTGTCCCACCTGTGTCCGCCTCGAGCCGAGAGGCACCCGCTCCGACGGCACCTCTGCCTACCAGTGCCATGGCATCCAGCTCTGGACCCCGGCTCTCTGCGCCTACTTGTTTTGGGGGTGACCCCGTCTTATGTCGGGGTTTTATGAACCAGTGCACGCTGCACTTTGAACTACTGGCACATCAGTTTCCCTCCGACCAGGCCAAGGTGGCGTTAATCATGTCTCACCTCACCGGGGAAGCATTGGCATGGCTAAACCCTCTATGGGAGAGAGGGGATTCCCTGGTGTCCGATCTTCCGGCTTTCCTCACTGCCTTCCGGAAGGTCTTCGATGAGCCCGGACAAGGACTTCTACTGCCTCCTCATTGCTCTGTCTCGGCCAAGGGAGTCTAAACGTGGGCCAATATGCCATACAGTTCCGTACCCTCGCATCTGAGCTTGCCTGGAACAACGAGGCCCTGGTGTCCACCTTCTGGGAGGGTTTTTCCAGACGGATCAAGGACAAGCTAGCCGGCTGGGACATTCCTACCACCCTGGATGACCCGGTGTCACTAGCTACCCGGATTGACATAAGTTTCCTGGAACGAGCTAAGGAGACTACCCGGGAGAGAAGATTTCCTCGTCTTGCTCCTGTTTTCCAGAAACCTGCCTCCCAACCAGCAACTCCCCAGGCACGCTCGCCCGAACCCATGCAGATCGACCAGACCAAGATGGTCAAGTCTCGCCAAGAAACACGCCGAGCCGAGGGGAGCTGTTTCTACTGTGGTAGTAAGGAGCATTTGATCCGTTCCTGTCCGGTGAAGCCGGGAAACTCCAGTGTCTAGGACCGCTCGGAGAGGTCATCCTAGGCAAGAGTAAATCCTCTCCATCCTTGACTCTATCCGTTTCTATTTCCTGTGGAGAGACACGCTTCTTTGAAACCGCCCACCTGGATTCCGGAGCCGCTGGGAATCTCATTTCTCAGTCCCTTGTAGAGAAGTATCAGATTCCCACCAAACCTCTGCTGAACCATTGGTAGTCGCTTCCGTGGATGGAAGACTCCTTCCGGTGACCATCCTGCTCGTCACAGAGCCTGTAACCCTTCAGGTGGGAATGCTGCACTCGAAGAGGATCTCCTTCCATGTGCTATCCGGACTCTCTCACTCCCTTTTGCTAGGTCTACCCTGGCTCTCAGAGACATGAACCCGTTCTGAATTGGCGATCCGGTGAGGTGCTCCGTTGGGGGCAGGATTGCCATGAGACCTGCCTGGTTCCAGTTAGCCCGGCTCGACCTCCGTCTACTCCGGCTAATTTATCTGGTCTACTGGAACCTTACTGGTCCTACGCAGATGTCTTCGACAAGAAGGAAGCAGAGATACTACCATAGGCCATATGATAGCCTTATCGACCTGGTACCCGGTGCCTCTCCACCCCGTGGGCGTATCTACCCCTTGTCACTGGCCGAAACCCGGGCCATGTCTGAGTATATCGAAGAAAATCTGGCTAGGGGATTCATCCAGAAATCTACATCCCCGGCTGGAGCAGGATTCTTCTTCGTAAAAAAGAAAGACGGCTCACTACGCCCCTGTATCGATTATAGGGGACTCAACCAGATTACTATCAAAAACAAATACCCCCTGCCGCTCATCTCACAGCTGTTCGACCGCCTTAAAGGCGCAAGATCTTCACCAAGCTCGATCTTCGTGGGGAGTATAACTTGGTCCGGATCCGCCAAGGAGACGAGTGGAAGACAGCATTCAATACCCGGGACAGCCACTATGAATACCGTGTGATGCCCTTCGGCCTCTGTAATGCTCCAGCCGTCTTCCAAGAACTAGCTAACGACATCTTCCGTGACCTCTTATATTCATGCGTGGTGGTGTACCTGGACGACATCTTGGTCTTCTCTCCGGATCTACCCACACACCGGAGGGATGTTCGTCAGGTCCTGCTTAGGCTCAGGCAGAATCACCTATATGCAAAATTTGAGAAACGCCTCTTCGAGCAGACCTCTCTTCCGTTCCTGGGCTATATTATCTCTAAGACTGGTCTACGGATGGACCCCAAGAAGGTCTCTGCCGTCTTAAAGTGGCCCCGACCGGAGGGGTAGAAGGCGATTCAGCGATTCCTGGGCTTCGCTAACTATTACCGCCTCTTCATCCCACATTTCTCTTCCTAGACTGCACCCATCTCTGCGCTCACCCGTAAGGGAGCAAATCCTAAGGAATGGACGTCCAAAGCAGAGGAGGCCTTCCTCTCCTTAAAACAAGCCTTCTCTTCTGCCCCGGTGCTGCACCGTTCGGATTGCAACAAACAATTCTTTCTGGAGGATGATACTTCCTCTTCCGGAGCTGGAGCGGTGCTCACCCAGAAATCTCCGTCCGGGAGAATGGTAATCTGCGGCTTCTTCTCCAAGCTCTTCTCCTCGTCCGAGCGCAACTACTCCATAGGAGACCGAGAACTGCTAGCCATCAAATTGGCGCTGGAGGAGTGGCGTTACCTGCTAGAGGGGGCTCTGCACCCAGTGGTCATCTACACTGACCACAAAAACCTGGCATATCTACAAAATGCCCAAAGACTCAATCTGCGTCAGGCCCGGTGGTCTTTGTTCTTCGCCCGTTTCAACTTTACCCTGCATATCATCGATCCCTCCAAAGTGATGAATGTGGCTCCCTTGGACCTGTCTCGTCTCCCACCCGGTAAGACGTTTGTTGCGGTTCCGGATCGTAAGAAGGTTCTTCACTGGGGTGATTCATCTAAACTAGCCGGCCATGCTGGCCAGAGGAAGACCTTCCTGCTCATTACCCGGCATTACTGGTGGCCTTTCCTGCGCAAGGATGTTGTAGACTTCGTCACGGCCTGTTCATCCTGTGCCCGCAACAAGGTTCCCAGACATCTTCCAGCCGTCCGTCTCCAGCCTCTTCCCGTACCTGCTGCCCCGTGGCAACACATTGCTATCGACTTTATTACTGATCTCCCTGTTTCTGCCGGTTGTACTGTCATTTGGGTGGTCGCTGACCGCTTTTCTAAAATGGCCCACTTTATCCCTCTGCCTGGTCTCCGGTCTGCATCTGTGCTGGCTAAGGACTTCATCCATCACATCTTTCGTCTCCACGGCCTAACCCTTCAGATTGTGTCTGATCGAGGGGTCCAGTTCACTTCGCGCTCCTGGAGAGCTACGTGCAAGCTGCTGGATGTCTCCCTGGATTTCTCCTCTGCTTATCATCCTCAGTCCAATGGCCAAGTGGAACGTATCAACCAGATCCTTACCAGCTTCCTCCGGCACTTCGTCAACGCTCACCATACCGATTGGGTAGAGCTCCTACCATGGGCCGAGTTCTCCTATAACAACCATGAGAGTGAATCTTCTTCCAAGTCCCCGTTCTTTGTGGTCTACGGTCAACACCCCCGGATTCCGTTTCCAGTCTCCGCTTCAGTGGACAATCCTGCCGCGGAGTCTCTGGTCAGCGAATTTTCCACCATTTGGGAGGACACTAGATCCGCACTTCTTCAATCCTCCGAGCGGATGAAGAGACATGCCGACAAGAGACGTCTGGACCCACATCAATTCCGTCCGGGAGACAAGGTTTGGCTCTCCTCCAAACATGTTCGTCTCAAAATACCCTCCTATAAGTTGGGTCCACGGTTCATCGGTCCATTTGAAGTCCTCAAGCAAATCAATCCAGTGGCCTACAAGTTAAAACTCCCGGCCACCTTACGGATTCCCAACTCCTTCCACGTATCTCTCCTCAAACCGGTTGTTCTTAATTCTTTTTCCGACGATCCAGGTACCTCCCCAGCTCCGATCTCTGCTGAGGACGTCTATGAGGTAGAGAACATTCTGGCCACCAAGAGGGTAAGAGGAAAAACCTTTTTTCTGGTGGATTGGAAGGGGTTTGGCCCAGAGGAGAGAACTTGGGAACCCAGGGAGAACATCCACGCTCCGCTTCTTCTTAAAAAAAAATTTTCTGGCCTAAAAAAGAGGGGGCGTAAAGGGGGTGGGTACTGTAGCATCGGCGTTTCTGCCCCCTGACAGACAGAGACGCCGTCCCCCTTACCGTCTTCCAGCTCTCCTGCTGCCGCTGCCGGCGCGCGCAGCTTCCCGGGCACTGTGCTTAGGGCGTGCGCGCGCTCCCTCCCTCGTAAAGGGGCCGCTCGCGCCATACTAAGGAGTCCCCGGCCAATGGCCAGAGGACTTCTCATATAAAAGGCACCTCCTCCAAAATGGAGGTGCCCGTGCAAGGTTGTAGCTCTGTGTACTAACTCTGCTTCAGCCCTCAGGTCCTGCTGCTAGTCTGACTACCAGTCCAGTCCGCCAGCCTGAACACCAGTCCAGTCCGCCAGCCTGACTACCAGTCCAGCCCGACAGTCTGCTTACAGCCCAGCCCGCCAGTCTGTCTATGGGCTTGGCCAGTCCGCTTATCCGGAGCTTTTACCTGCTACCTGTCTCTGCCAGCCAAGTACACTCTCCAGCCCGACGGTCTGCCTACGGTCCAAACCCACCAGTCTGTCTATGGGCCAGGCTTGCCTCCCTACCCGGAGAATGTACCAGTTACCTGCCGTGCCTACCAGCCAGCCTACCTGGAGGCTCCTTCCAGTTACCCGCGGTGTCTGCCAGTCCATCTACCGGGATCACCCGTCAGCCTGCCTGCCGTGCTCAACTGCTGTACTGGTCAGTCCCTGCCTTCAGACCTGTGGGAGTCACCTGCTCTCATACAAGGACTGGTCCAGAGTAGCACCTGGTCCCTCTGCTCAGTCCTTCCCGGGTTCACGGAGTCGATTGAGCCGCCGTGCGACCTTGGTCAGTCCGAGTTGATACCTAGTTACGCCCCTCTGGTCCCTCCTTGCACCGCAGCACAGAGGTTCCACCACCCGGATCCGTAACACTTGTGGAGCAGGGAACTTGTGCGCAGGCGGTGGGAAGAACCGAGTACATATGCATTGCATTCGCACACAGCGTTCTCTGCATCCTGTTGATCCTGGAAGCTGATGAAGACAAACGGTGTGGCTCCGCCTCCCCCACGATTCTTCAGCTTGATGGTACGGATACGTCCGTACTGATGGAGCAACTCCACCAGCTCCTTTTTCCGTACATCGGCCGGTAAATTGCCCATATAAATGCGCCCAATTCCCGGGCACTAACCCCCAGCCCGGTAGATAGTTACTTGGTGACCTGGTAAATGGTGTTCTGGGGCTGCAATATCTGAACTGCGAACGGTGATGGAAGGCCCAATTTTCCGAGGTCCCTGGGCCTTGATATCACTGACCTTGACTGGCTGGAGGTGATTATGGAGGTGGGCTGGTGTACAGTGGTCAACCTGCCATATAGTGTGAACAGGGAATATCATTTCCTCCTCTGCTGGTGTATCCTGAGGGTAGCATCCTCCAGACCTTGATGGCTCTTCTTGGCAGATGTTGACCGGATGGGCGGGCAGACGGGTTCCAGGCATGGGGTTCCGGCCCTGTAGACAATCTTTGGCCATGTGTCCAAGGTGCCCGCACTTATAACAGCTCTGTGGGTTGGGCAAATCACGGGTCTTTTTTGTAAACCTTTGTCCTGGTGGGGTTTCTGATGGGTAGCGGGATAGTCAAGCTCAAATGGCTGGTAGCTGCACGAATCCTTGGTTGAGGGGTTTCCTGGGATCGGTGGGCAAATCGAGTCTCCAGTGGGAACGATTGGCTGTGAATTAATCGTCCAATCATGCTGCTTGCTCTGGGTTTTCGGGCTTCCAGTCGCCTACCCACTCTCGTATTTCTGGGGCCATTTTCTCCATAAGTTACTCAAGAATGATCACGTCCCGGAGGGCATCAGCAGAGTGGGCAGCGCGACTATCGAGCCAATGGTTGCAGTGTCGCCGGAGTTGATTGCCAAATTCTGCATAGGAGGCCCCCTGGCGAGACAGAATCCGGAACTTGGTGCGATATCTCGCGGAGGTGATAGTAAAAAGTGCCAACAGGGTATCCTTAACAGTCCAATAGTCCATTCAGTACTGATGCCCAAGCGACCAGACAGCATCCCGTGCCCGGCCAGTCAAACTAGTCCACAGGTATTTGGCCCAATCAGCTGTGGGTACCCGATGCATCAGCATCAGGGTCTCAAAATCTTGCAGATGTTTACCAATCTCTGTGTTGGACTCATTAAACACTGGCACCTCTCTGTAGCAAAGATGATTTCCTTGGTTGTGGGCCATCATTGAAGTAGAGTCCGGAGCTGGCAGTAGGGGTACTGGAACTCCCAAAACTGATTCTATAATACAAGCCCTCTCCTCACTTGAGGCTCCAGGTCCCAATATGATTAACAATTCCTGGATTCGAGCAGCTTGGAACTGGGTATTAGATTCCAGACTACCACTGGATCCTAGATTTGGCAAACGGTTTAATTTCTCTGGGTCCACTTCAGTGGAGTTTTCATTGTCCTCCACGACATTCTGGGCATGCCAATGGACCAATTCCTCTATCAAATCCAACTGAGTGACGGTGGCCCGGTATTCGATCTGTCGAAGCTGGCACAGCTCCTGTAGTCTCCCTTTATTGTTGCAGCTGTATTTTCCCTCTGGTCCTCCTCCCAAGGCCGGGCTGGTGGGGTTGGACATGGTAGCGTCCGAAACCTGCAGTGTATGCCTCACCTATAGTCTGCTGGATCTGTCTATATGCCTCTATTGTTGTGGAGCCCTTGGATGGTGTCTACAGACACCAGTCCCCTGCAGCTTCCCCTGGATCTGCCGGGCTGAGTAGTATCCCACCACTGCCACCAAATGTGAAGACCCATGGTCTTCCGTGGGCATAATACTACACAGACAACACAGGGTGAGAGTAAAACAGTGTGGCAATACTTTATTGATGTTATGTTCTGCTACCAAAGCTAAGGAAAGAGAGGAGATCTGTCCCTACTATAAGACTCAGCTGAATCCCTACGATGTAACAGGGAACCTGATCCTGCGATCAGACCTGCTAAAGTCCTAATCTAGTCTGTACGAAGACCTATAGATGTGGGGAGGAAATCCCTACAGGTACTAAGGACTGGGAGGAATATGGGACACCTCCTAACAGAAATAGTAGCAGACAGAAGAACAAACAAAATAGATAGAACATAGAGGTCCGTAGACCAAGCAAACTAACAGAGTTAGATACAGAGCACAGGCTAGCCAGAAAGTAGATATACAATAAAGTCCAGCAAAGCCAGAAGGGCGGAGCAGGATTAAATAGGCCAACAAGGTCATGTGACCAGTAAAGGAAAAAAAACCTAACAGCAAGGTTCTAACAGTACCCCCCCTTCTAAGAGGATCCTCCGGATCCCCTAGGACCAGGCTTATCAGGAAATCTCCTGTGAAACGCTCTGATAAGTCTGGACGCGGAAACATCATCTGACCTCACCCAAGAGTTATCCTCGGGTCCGAAACCTTTCCAGGCCACAAGATACTGCAAACTACCTCTATACCGTCTAGAGTCAAGGATGCGAGAAATTTCATATTCCCCGTCCTCCACCACCGGAGGAACAGAGGCAGAGGCGTCACCATCCGACACGACAGCTTTTTTTAACAGAGAGACATGAAAGACCGGATTAATTCTCCAGGAGGTAGGAACCTCCAACCTAACAGCAGATTGGTTGACAACCTGAAGCACCTTAAAGGGCCCTACAAACTTGGGACCCAATTTCTTAGAAGGAATCCTCAACCGCAGATTCCTAGAGGACAACCAAACCATGTCACCAACAGCGAACAAAACCTCCTGTCGTTTCCTATCAAAGTAGTCTTTAGATTTTCTGTTGGCCTCCTGAAGATTACCACGCACATCCGTCCAAACTCTTTCCAAATCACCGGAAAAATTCTCCTCCTCAGGCACGGCAGATCCCAACTTGGAGAACGACCCAAACGACGGATGTCTCCCAGAACAACAAAAAAAAGGCGAACAACCAGCAGAAGAAGATGTATGATTGTTCAGAGCAAATTCGGCAAGTGGCAGAAACTCAGACCACCCCTCTTGATTGTCTGCCACAAAACAACGCAAGAACTGCTCAACATCCTGGTTTTTCCTTTCTGTTTGGCCATTAGATTCAGGATGGTATCCGGACGAAAACGACAAATGAATTCCCAACCTGTCACAAAAGGCACGCCAAAAACGAGCCACGAACTGAGGACCCCTATCAGAAACAATGTCAGTAGGAACGCCATGAAGTCTGACAATTTCCTTGACAAAGGCCTTAGCGAGAGTTTTAGCGCAGGGCAGTTTGACGAAGGGAACCAAGTGACACATCTTGCTAAAACGGTCCACGACCACCCAGATGACAGTAAAACCCTCAGAGGGGGGAAGGTCAGTTATAAAGTCCATAGCCAAATGTGTCCAAGGAGCACTGGGGACCTCCAAAGGACAAAGCAACCCCGCAGCAGGAGTATGTGAGGACTTGGATCTAGCACATATAGTACATTGGCGCACCCACTTAATGACTTCCTTCTGCCATCCAGGCCACCAAAAACTGCGACCCACCAGTCTCTTGGTCTCAGAGATTCCGGGATGACCTGCCAACCGAGATTCGTGACACTCAACAAACAAATCTCTCCTAAAGGTCCCAGGCACAAACAACCTCCCATGAGGAGTGTTAGATGGGGCATTCTCCTGAGCTTTAAGAATCTCATCTTCCAAAACGGAGTCTAAAGCAGCTATCACAACACCTTCTTGTAAAATGTTTTCCTCTTTCTCAGCACCGACTATGGGAGAAAAACTGCGAGACAAGGCATCCGCCTAAACATTCTTAGTACCAGGGATGTAAGTAACAGAGAAATTAAACCGCGAGAAAAACAGTGCCCACCTAGCCTGACGGGCATTCAGGCGCTTGGCAGCATCAAGATATATCAGATTTTTATGATCCGTAAGAACCTGAACGGGAAATTCCGCACCTTCCAAGAAGTGGCGCCAGTGTTCAAATGCGAGTTTAATAGCCAATAATTCCCGATTACCAATATCGTAATTCAATTCAGTCTCCGAAAATTTTTTGGAAAAAAAGGCACAAGGATGTAATCCATCCCCGTTATCCTGAGACAATACTGCGCCAACCCCCACAGAGGAAGCATCAACCTCAACCAAAAACGGCCTAGTAACATCAGGCTGCATAAGGATGGGAGCAGAGGTGAACCTCTCCTTGAGATACACAAAAGCTTCAATGGCCTCAGAAGACCACTGAACCGCATCAGCACCTTTCCTGGTGAGATCAGTCAGAGGTTTGACAATACTAGAAAAATTTTTTATGAATTTTCTATAGTAATTGGCGAAACCCAAAAACCTCTGTATCGATTTCAAACCAATAGGCCTAGGCCATTCCTGCACAGCCTGAACCTTAACCGGATCCATCTCAAAACCTTTGCTGGAGATAATGTAGCCCAAAAAACTAATTCTCTGTACAGCGAACTCACATTTCTCCAGCTTAGCAAAAAGCGAATTGTCCATTAATAACTGTAATACCTCACGCACGCTCCGCCAATGAGACTCCAGATCTGGCGAATAAATCAAAATGTCATCCAAATACACAACCACATTTTTACCGATCAAAGGTCTAAGGATGTCATTAATCAGATTCTGAAAAAATGCAGGAGCATTAGTAAGACCAAAAGGCATAACCAGATTCTCAAAATGACCCACAGGAGTGTTAAAAGCAGTCTTCCATTCATCACCCTCCTTCATGCGCAACAGATTGTATGCCCCCTTAAGGTCAATTTTAGAGAACCACTTGGCCCCCAATAACTGGTTAAACAGATCAGGAATCAATGGCAGTGGGTAAGGATTGCGTACCGTAATTTTGTTAATCTCACGGAAATCCAGACAAGGACGTAAACCACCGTCCTTTTTTTTTACAAAAAAAAATCCAACCGCCACAGGAGACTTAGAGGGCCTAATGTGACCGGCGGCCAAACTTGTCTGTATGTATTCCTCCAAAGCCTTCCTCTCAGGAATAGTAAGGTTAAATAAACGACTTTTAGGAAGAGTCGCTCCAGGGACAAATTCAATAGAACAATCATAGTCTCTATGGGGAGGCAAAACCTGCGATTCCTTCTCAGAAAAAACTCTCCAAAAATCCTGAATAGGAACAGGCAATTCTCCCCTATCCAAAGCTGCAATACGCCCGTTACAACACTTGTCATAACATTTATGGCTCCAGGATTTAATTTCACTGGTAGACCAATCCAGTACAGGATTGTGAAATTTTAACCAGGGCAAACCCAATATTACTGGAGAAGGCAAGTTATTCAACACTACTAAATCCAATTTCTCATGGTGAACACCATTAATAGTGAGAGGAAATTCACTGACCTTGAGAGTAATATTCTTCAAAGGGGAGCCATCCACAGAAACCACAGCAATGGGGGATGATAAAGGTTCAGGTTTTAAATTGAGTTTTTCCACGAATCCCCCATCAATTACATTCAATGTAGACCCGCAATCAACAAACACCCGAAATTCCATTAATTTTTCCTGAGCAATCGTGGAAGCAGCTAAAAATATACCCTTGGAATTTAAACAGGCAATACGGGCGTGACTGACCATTTTTTTTTCTTTCTTTATACGGAGCTCACAGCCTTTAATCAAATGACCAGATTTCCCGCAATAGAAACACAAGCCTTCTGAAAAACGACGATCTTTTTCTTGAGAGCGAGGTGCCACCGATCCAATCTCCATCGGTTCACCACTGTTAGTACACACATTATCATAACCAGAAACTGACATAGCAGAGGATTTGCTCTCATTAACCCTAGCACGCAGTCTCCTATCCACCCGTATAACTAATTGCATAGCCTGTTGCAAATCCTCAGGTGTAGGATAAGCAATTAGCAGGTCTTTAACCCTTTCACTGAGCCCAGCAAGAAATAGACTTTTCAGAGCAGAATCGTTCCACCCTGTTTGAGTGGACCAACGACGAAAATGTGTACAATATTTTTCTACATTACTTGATCCTTGTTTTAAACGTCTCAACTCAGTCTCAGCTGATGCGACACGGTCAGGATCATCATATAATAGTCCTAAAGCAGAAAAAAAACTATCCACTGATCTGAAGCATGTATCACTAGGTTGCAAAGAAAAGGCCCACTCCTGAGGCTCTTTGCGCAAAAGTGACATTATGAACCCTACGCGCTGGGATTCATCCCCAGAGGACTTGGGTCTCAAACGAAAATACAATAAGCAAGCATTTTTAAATGAAAAAAATTCTCGATGTTCACCAAAAAATAAATCCGGCAAACATACCTTAGGCTCCAAGAAATATGCTCCAGGACAGTTACTCACGTGCTGACGGAGCTCGGCCACTTCCAGAGAGAGTCCCTGCAGGTGTTTAGCCAAATCCTGAACCGACACCATGATGGAACAAAAAAAAAAAAAAAAAAAAAAATCTTTCCTTAGAGAATTTGCAGGCTGGACTTACTGTTATGTTCTGCTACCAAAGCTAAGGAAAGAGAGGAGATCTGTCCCTACTATAAGACTCAGCTGAATCCCTACGATGTAACAGGGAACCTGATCCTGCGATCAGACCTGCTAAAGTCCTAATCTAGTCTGTACGAAGACCTATAGATGTGGGGAGGAAATCCCTACAGGTACTAAGGACTGGGAGGAATATGGGACACCTCCTAACAGAAATAGTAGCAGACAGAAGAACAAACAAAATAGATAGAACATAGAGGTCCGTAGACCAAGCAAACTAACAGAGTTAGATACAGAGCACAGGCTAGCCAGAAAGTAGATATACAATAAAGTCCAGCAAAGCCAGAAGGGCGGAGCAGGATTAAATAGGCCAACAAGGTCATGTGACCAGTAAAGGAAAAAAAACCTAACAGCAAGGTTCTAACAATTGAACCATCAAATAGACAATAGATATATAGAAAATTCCCAGCAAATACCCAAGATGGTGCAAAATTAAACAGTCTCACCCATCCGGTGGCCCGCTGGGAATAGAGCAGTGAGGTATGTGGCTAGGTGACCTGATTGTTCCAACCTGGATTTCCTCATAATGTCTCTGAGAGTTCATTGATAGTCAATGGAGCAGATCTGTATTCCTCTTGATGGAGCCACGTGTCCTGGTTGCTGTCCTGAAGAGTCTCTCTTGGCTGTCTCTTTCTAAAGTCTTCTTGATACAGAGGCATATGCCCCTTAAACAGTTCACAATTGTCCTTTCAAGCACACATCCACAGGTCAAGGATCATATTAATTCACAGTGCTCGAGTATCCACAGCTCATCCGCCAATGTTGACAGGCAAAAACCCTACAATGGTATTTAATATATGTAGCAAACATCCATTGTTCAAAGATCCTGAGTCGCTGTATTGAAAAACTAGCAGACGATACGTTGTAGGAGCTGATATAAGATGTAAATAACAGTCATTCATCAATTACCAAATATCAACTCAAGTGATCAACATTCAGGTTTAAACAAATAATAGTCTGTGTTGATCAACCAAAGAAGAACACAAATTCAAAAGTCAGCATAAAAATAAAGGTGTATGGCTCCTGGCCTACTGATTTATACATCTGGATGATTAAGAAGAAAAGCTGTGTTGTCACATACCTCCCCCTTCTTAATTAGCCAAACATGATAGGTTTCCTATCACCCTTATTGGCCACAGTCCATCAGCATGTCTTTAAGCACAGACACAAATGTATTAGGTCTCACCTTCATGAGAACTAAACTGTGTATCATCCAGTTTCCTCAAAGCATATTCCATATCTTCCTTGCGAATCAACTCCACAATCCCCATGCCATCCTTGTGCACATCAGCATAGCAGACACTTTCAGCTTCTCTCACATGATCTTTTAGATCCTGCCAACTTCCCGATGGGGGAAACTTGGAGACGAGGACTCTGTATTCAGTTCGCCAGAGAGGGGGTCCGTTCTTCCGGGGGACTCCTCCATATCCTCCCCATGGTCTCTGGCTTGATCTGGGAAACTTCAAATGTAACTGACGAGAACCGAACTCATATCCATTGCATCCGCAGACGGCGTTCTCCGCATCCTGCTGATCCTGGAAGCTGATGGAGGCAAACGGTGCGGCACCGCCTCACCCACAAGTCTTCAGTTCGATGGTATGTATCCGCCTGTACCGATGAAACAACTCCAACAGCTCCTTTTTCCGTACATCGGCTGGTAAATTTCCCACATAAAAGAGCCCACTGTATACTATATGGAAGGCTATGTGGGGTCCATTATATTTTATGGAAGGCTATGGGGGGCATATTAGAAGATATGGAAGGCTGTAAGGGGCCCATTGTACTGTGCATCTGGAGGGTGCTGTGTAGGAATTCACTGATTCATACTTTGTTTGGGGGGCACATTTGTTGGCATCATACTCTATGGGGGCAATGAAAGGGGAATCTAGGGCCTCAATAGGAAGAAAATTATTCTGTAAGGGATGCAAAGTTGCAAGATATGTTCTTCTATGCCCCACTGAATATTTTTTTTGTGGAGGGGGGAGGGGGCGATTAGAACTTCTGCTGTGGGGTCCCATAATTTCTATTTACGCCTCTGCCTAAACCTACCTCGGGTCAGCAACTCAGTTGGGCGTAAGTAGTTTATTCCTCTATATCTGGACAGTGCGCAACAGTCTTGGGCTTAGGTGCAGTTCCAAACTCTTGAACAGTCACTCAGCTCTTGGTTACATAGACCTGGGTTTATTGCTTCACTGTTTCTCTTTACCTGCTGCCCCACAAAGTAGCCAGGGGTTAGGGCAAGATACGGATAGGAAAGAAATCGCCACATGGGGTGAAAGAACCCGTGTCTGGGGACGTCAGAGAGCTCAGGGTTGCGCAAGGTAAGTTTCAGGGGTTGTCACTCTAACCTTTCCCTAGTGGCAGTGCTTCCCTTCCCATCCGTCTCGCCGTGCGCCGTGTGGCTTCTTGGTGGAGCGTGAAACATGATATAGTGTATTTTGTTTTCTCCACTGTTCACCAGTTTTCCATTCTGCCAGCTCTATCTCTTATTTGCAATTGACTCTGAGCTAGTGGGAGGAGTCTGGCTGCTATAATACTTCCTAGACATAGCACAACATCACAACATGTGAATGGAAGCTTTAGGTCATTGGTGGAGAAAGAAGCAGCATTCTCTGATAAGATATATTGAAAAGTTTCTTATATTTGCTTGAACTATTGATTTATGCAAAGTTTGTTTCAAGTATCGTGTCCAAAAAACATCAGGCTTTAGACATGGCCCACAAGGCCAGAAGCTTTATTCTCTAGTTATGAGAACCTACAGAACTCAAATGTGATCTGGATATGGTTGTTCTCAAAATCACGAAATTTAAAACAGGAAAATAAGGCCTATGTGGAGCAAGAAGCAAATTGAGACAACCACAGTATTAACAAATGAATACTTGTATTACAGTGTAAATGAACAAGAGTCGTACCTTATGCCATGGGCTGCCAGGTAGTAATGTACTGTGTAAGCAAAAATCCAGCCAAGGCTCATTAAGACGTTCATGTCTGTCAGCAGAATGGTTATGTAGAGCAGAAGGTATCTCCATTCCTGCTAAAAAAGTAAACTAACATATTATACTGTAACAATACAATGCACTCCGCATGTACAATGGTAATTATGTTGCTCTGACTTGAGATCTAAAGTGACCCGGTCACCACACATTAAGGACAGGTGCACATGGCCGTAGATTCTCTCATCTGAGAGAATCAGGCCGATTATACAAATGACACTCTGACCACAGTTTGATGAAAACGTGTATAGTATGTATAGTGTGATCCAATTCTCACTATCATGAGAGAATCAGAACACATTGTGAGGAGACAATGGAGAACAAGATTTCTCCTTCTTGTACATTGTGTCAGTGTGCAGAAATCAGACTGCACTCAGATGCCACCCGAGTGCAGTTCGATGGTTTTCACACACTTACTGACTTGCATGGCCGAGTGCCATCCAAATATTGGATCAAAACTCAGACATGTGAGCAGCCCCATAGAATAACATTGGCCCGAGTGAGATCTGATATTTTGCTGGCTCACACTCAGACGGAAAATACGGTAGTGTGAGCGAGCCCTAAGGAGTATCTATAAGATCCTCATAGCATTGTGTTGCTATTGTACCCACTGAATAGTGCTCCCAAGGTGAAGTATACAGGTGTAACTGGATATTTATTTCCCGCCTCAAAGGGAACGAGCCATCTTATTTTTATGTATCAGTCTTATTTTTTTAAACTACTTTTTTACAATAGCCATCAGGGCAAAAGAAATCCACACAAGCAGAGTCCACCTGAATGGTGGGAGGAGAAGGAGATGTGAAACTGTCCCATTAACTTTTGTCAGTGATGTAATCCTTTGTTATGTGCCCTCCACTTTATATTAGAGGAGTGTTTCCCAAGAGTGTACAGTCGTAGCTGAAAGTTTTGAGACAGTCACAAATTTTGGTTTTCACAAAGTTTGCGGCTTCAGTGTTTTTAGATTGTTTAGTCCAATGTTTTTATGGCAAAGACTCAATATCTACAGTGTTGACCGTTATTTTTCAAGACTTCTGCAACCCACCCTGGCATGTTGAATATTAGCTTCTGGGCCAAATCCTGAGTGATGACAACCCATTCTTATTTAATCAGTGCTTGGAGTGGATCTCGATTTCTGTGTTCTTGTTTGTCCACCTATTTTTGATGATTTACCACAAGCTCTCAATGAGATTGCGATCTGGAGAGTTTCGTTAATGTTAATGTTTCGTTCACCGAGCCACTTAGTTATCACTTTTGCCTCGTGACAAGGTGCTGCATCATGCAGTAAAAAGCATTGTTCATCACCAAATTGCTACTGAATCAGTGGAAGATTTTGCTCTTGGATCATGTCTAGATATCATTCTTTAATCTTGGCAATTATACCAGACAAAATTGCAAGTCAGCCCAATCGCTTGGATGAAAAGCAAACTCACCGTTTCTTCTCAGGAAAATCATTCTTCCAGATGTCCCAGGCAGTATGAAGTTCATCAGAGAAAATAAATGTACCCCAGTCTACTGCAGTCCAATCCCTGTACTTCATGTAGAATGTCAGCTTGTCCTTGAAGATTTTCTTGGAGATAAGTGGCTGCATTGCGGCACTTGTTGACACCAGACCATGCTCCAAAAGCCCTTGCCTCACTTTGTGTGCAGATGCACTGACATTCGGCTGCCGCCATTCCTGAGCAAGCACTGCACTGGTGTTGAACTGATCCTGTAGCTGGATCCTCTTTAGGAGACATCACTAACACTTGCTGGACTCTCTTGGGCGTCTTTAAAGCTTCTTCACAGAAATTGACCCTCTCTGAAATTCTTGATGATTCGATAAGTGGTTGATTTAGGGGTAATCTTACCAGCAGGAATGTCCTTGACTGTAAAGCCCTTTTGATGCAAAGCTATAATAACTGCACGCTTCCTTGGAGGTAACAAATGGTTAACATAAATTACTGACTTCAATCACCATCCAAGTTGTAAAGCAACCAGTCTTTTTTTTTAATTCAATCGGCATGACAAAGTAAAATCAACTGCCTTGTACTCATTGAAACTTTCTCCTGAGCTTACAAGACGATCTCGGAAACAATGTAAGCAGGTCAATTTGCGGCAGGGCTGAAATTCAGCTGAATTTTTTTTTCAACTATGTTCAGCAAAACTGAAAAATTTCAGAAAAAAAAATTAACATAAAAGCTTAACAACTTCACAACATGCGCCATACATGTTCGGTGCAAGTCGGAAGCGGGCTTACCTGGCAAGTAATCGGTGTGTGTTACAGCCAGGACCTGCCTTTAACAATCACCGATGGCGCAGAACTCTGCCTGCGATTGTTGACTTTGTTATGGTTAATTTTTTTAATATCTAGATATCATTATTAATTTAGAAAAACAATTATAACTATTCTATGTCTGAAGTCTGCTTAAGTGTTTAAGACTTACATTGTGGAATGTCTGACTAAGATACTGGTTTCCTGTGAATTCCCTGAGAAGGTTTTACGTTGGGCCAAGGGACGTGTGTTTTGATACTGATAGTCTAATTTTGGTTTCCTGTTCAGTTAACAATTGTATTTACTTTTTGTCTAGCTAATAAATATGGTGAGTCTTTGTTGCCACACCAGGAAGACTCTACCTGCTGACAATGCATGTCGCATGTATTCTGTCTCGCTCCCTTCATCGATGAAGTATCTTAATTTGAATCTCACTGGCAATGTGAAGACCCTTTGCTGTCTATTCCAAAGTTCTCCTTAAAGCAAAGAGGGTCTCCATAACAGTACATGGTGCCGAAACCCGGGATTGTCATAAGTGGACCCGTCAACAAGGATCTCCCTGGAAATTACTGAATATCATGCGCGGTATGTAATCCCTTGTATTACTAATAATTCAGTACTATCTAGAGGGCTCCAGGACGGGTAATTGGTGGTCGCAACAAGACAATCATTTTTTTGAACCCTTGCCAGTGATTGAATTTGTTGTCTTATATGTTTCAATGTGGTTTTTAGATGTATAATTGACGATTGAATGACGGTTGAATGATAATTGAATGAAGTGACGAGTAACTAACCTTGCCCAGCGTGTCGGGATTAGGCACCTCCGCAGTTCTTCTGTATATTTCAGGAGTCGGAGGATTGTTTTATGTTGTTTGTTTAGTCAACGTCATAAATGTCTGGTATGATATTGTAAACTATGAGGATCCTTGAATGTGGGACTGAATGATTTTTGATTGACCAATAAGGGACTACAGTCTCTGCTTGATAAGGGATCCCGTTAGGTGTGTTCCTTCACATGTGGTGGAGAGGAAAATCGGTCCGTAAGAGGATCAGGGAAGTGTGATTGCCTATAACAGAGGAATCCTTCATGGTAAGGTAGTACTCTCAGGGTATTCAATTCCCCTGTAAATTGATAAGGGCACCCTCAAGAAAGGGGTAACTGAATGCAGTTTTTAGCCCGAATACAGCAGGGGGATTAATATCAGCGATTGTGCATTGAATGATTGTTAAGTCATTTTTGATGAATCAGAATCGTTGTCCTCAGTGTCTGTGTTCTGTTTTGTGTAAGCTCAAGAGAGGGAAAATCATAGTAGCTGAAGTTCTTGCTTAGCCTGTATACCCAGACTGGGAAACATATAGTATAAAAAGTAACACTTATTGCAGATATAATTGTCACGCAGTGCCTTTACAAGGTGTAGAAGGAAAACCTTTGAACTGGGAAATGTTATATGATCATGCAGAAATAATTGCAATAGTAGGTGGAGCAGTAGGCTTGGTATTGTTATTTGTTTGGTTATGTGTAAGAATCTCCCTAGCTCACAGGGCTGGAAAATCAGTGTTAGTACTTCCTTAAAGATCTGTCTTCCGAGGCTCAGAGGAGACTGGGACAGGATCAGATCCGTCTTTCAAGGATCAGAGGAGACTGGAACGGGATCAAATTTAGAGTCTGAGAGGCTCTAGGTGTGCTGAAGAGAGTTCTGCGGTAACTCTGGCACAGTGGTTGCAGTCATGGGGACTGGCAATAGTAAGGAATTGACTAACCTAAAGGGCATGGCCCCAGTTCCAGCACGTGGAGAGACTGAAAGGGAAAGAAGCAGTAGAGGGATGTGAAATAATATTGAGGAAATTTAGTATGGGAAAGTGGGGAAATCTGGAAGAGAAAGAATGGGAGAACTATATCTGCAATTGGGAAGGATGGTTGAAAGATAAAAACAAACTAGAACAAGCTAGGATGTGGTCAGAAGTAGCAAAATGTCTCTCAATGAGTGAACATAAATCAGAGGAAACCAGGCATGGAACTGTCTATGTAATCTATGATAGTTTGAAAAACTCTCAGACCCCTGTAGTCTCTGTACCTGATGTAAATTCTGCACCCCCTTCAGCACCCCCGCCTTATGCTGGGTCAATGGGATGGACTTGCAGACATTGTGGTCATAAGAATCCCCCTGGGGTTAATTGTTGCAGGTCCTGTGGGTCTTCACACCCAGAGACAACACCCAGGGTGCCTCTGCTCCCTATGAGGACCACTAGTCATGTACAATTTCAACCTCCTAGGATGGTTGATAATGTTCAGGTACACGATACCCCCAAGTATGGCCAATAGAAACATATCGGCCTTGGTCCCCCAGTGAACTTATTGCCCTCGCTACACAGCTCCCAGATCCCCGAAAAAAAACCTTAACATTTAGAATGCACCTCCAGGGTGCTCAGGAGGCATATCGGGCCACATGGGATGATCTAGTTTCTGTCATTCTGCAGAAAAGCAGTGACCCCTTACTTATGATAAGTTTTTTACTTTGTACTGCCACGAACAGGCTGGACATGCGTCTGGTGTCCTTACCCAAGAACATGGTGGTAGGCAGCGTCCTCTAGGGTATTACTCTGTAACCGTAGATCCAGTCATTATGGGTTCTCCTACTTGTGTTAGAGCAGTGGCAGCTGCTTCAGAACTTGTTAAAAAGACAGAGGTCATAGTGTTAGGAAGCCCCCTCACACTTCAAGTTCCACATGCTGTATCTGAAATACTTCAACAGGCTCAGACCCATCACCTCTCAGCATCAAGGTTGACAAAATATAAAGTCTCACTCCTTACACCTCCCCATATAACTATCAAACACTGTAATGTTCTAAATCCAGCTACACTACTTCCAGTGGATTTAGAAAAGGGAGGAAATATCAGGATGGAGAAGAGGGAAAGACCATAAGCCAAGACATGAGCCAAGATTTGCCCCTGTTTTTCAAATTAGCAGATGAGGAAGCTCAGTTTGATATGGCACATGAACATGATTGTCAGGCATTGATGGAAGCTGAAATAAAGGGCTTGGCAAATATTACTGATGTACCACTCACTAACCCCTCTGCTGAGCATTTTGTAGATGGTTCCAGAGTTTGGGACAGTGAACAAGGACGATTCATCACCGGGTATGCAGTAGTCCACAATGGTAAGGCAGTGATACAAGAAACACTCCCCTCCAGCTGCTCTGCGCAAGAGGCAGAGCTTAAAGCACTCGCTACAGCGTGTAATCTGGGAAAAGGTAAAGAAATTAATGTATTTTCTGACTCGTAATATGCTTATGGTGTTGCACATGACTTTGGCGCCATTTGGCGAAGTCGTAATTTCTTGACCTCTGCTGGCAAACCTATAAGGAATGCGCAAGCGGTAGAGCAGCTACTCACAGCACTCACCCTCCCCGAAGGGCAGCCATAGTCAAAGTGTCAGCACACACTCGGGAACAAACTCCCCATGCAGTAGGGAATGCCTTGGCTAACCAGGCGGCTAAGGAAGCAGCACAATTACCTCTGACATAGATACTGGCTATCGCAAGTGCGGGAACCCCAGGAGACTCAGAGTCAGGGAGTGCAGGAAGCCCCCTTTCAAATAAGGAGACATCCCCTGCACAGGTCCCAGTGGCCGTGGACCTCGAACTACTGTAGTTCTTCCAGAACCAGGCTCCCCCAAACAAGTAGAATGCATGGGTCAAAGTGGGCACCATACAGTCAGTGTCAGGGGTATGGCAGGTAAACAAACGTATTTGCCTTCCACGCTGCCTGTTCCCCATGATGGCTGCCCTTGCACATTCTCCAGTGCATAACTCAAAGGGTGTTATGTGTGCAGTGGTGCTACAAAACTGGTGTGCCCCAGGGTTCCCGAATACGGCTGCAAAGTATGTTGAAGAACGTCTAGTTTGTGCAAAACATAACCCTGGTAGGCCTATTCGAGTCCCACGGAAATTGTAGCGTCGGCGTCCCTGCCTCCTGCTAGGCAGGGACGCTGTTCCCCTCACCTCTCCGCTCTGTGCCCGGTGTCTTCCTCCCGCTCTGCTGGCAGCGCGCGCTGCTTCCCGGCCCCGGTGCTTAGGGCGCGCTCCCCCTCTCTTAAAGGGGACGCGCGCGCCGTCCTAAGGAGTCCCCGGCCAATGGCCGGAGGACTTCACCATATATAAGGCACCTCCTCCAAAATGGAGGTGCCCGAGCAATGTTGTTGCAAAGCCTTCACTCTGCTTCAGCCCTCAGGTCCTGTTTCCAGTTACCTGCCAGTCACCTGCCAGATTCCTGCCTGTTACCTGCCAGTCACCTGACAGATTCCTGCCTGTTTCCTGCCAGTCTCCTGCCAGATTACTGCCTGTTACCTGCCAGTCTCCTGCCAGATTCCTGCCTGTTACCTGCCAGTCACCTGCCAGATTCCTGCTTGATACCTGCCAGATATCCGTTTACCTGCTTGCAAGCCTGCGGTCCGACGGTCTGCCTTCCGACACCTGTCAGTCTGTCTATGGACCAGCCTGCCCGCTCACCTGGGAGCGCTCGTCTGCTACCTGCCTGCTAGCCTACCTGGAGGCTCCGCCGTCACTTGCCGTGACCACCTGCCTGTCCAGAGACTCTTGTCTGCTCACCTGGGAGCGCTCATCTGCTACCTGCCTGCTAGCCTACCTGGAGGCTCTGCCGTCACTTGCCGTGACCACCTGCCTGTCCAGAGACTCTCGCCTGCTCACCTAGGAGCGCTCACCTGCTACCTGCCTGCTAGCCTACCTGGAGGCTCTGCCGTCACTAGCCGTGACCATCAGCCTGTCCAGAGACTGTCCCTGTCACTTGCCGTGAGTACCCGTCCTTCTACCCAGAGACTGTCCCTGTCACTTGCTGTGACTACCTGCCCTTCTACCCAGAGACTGTCCCTGTCACTTGCCGTGACTACCTGCCCTTCTACCCAGAGACTGTCCCTGTCACTTGCCGTGACTACCTGCCCCTCTACCCAGAGACTGTCCCTGTCACTTGCCGTGATAACCTGCCCGTCTTCCCTGGGAGCCGCCCGCTTCCTTACAAGGACCGCCCCCTTGTATAGTTGCTCAGAGGTTCCGCCTCCCAGACCCGTTACAGTTTGCTCGGGCCATGGAATCTGGTGGCACCCAAGCTCCCTCGCTCTCGGACCTATGTCATGAACTGTCCCGTCAGAGGTCCCAACAGGAGTCCATCCTGAGTCACCTGCGGAGTGTCAACTCTCGCCTGGACACTCTGTCTGCTCCACCTGCAACCACCGCTAGTGTCATGACTCGCAACCCGGCAGCGCCGCTGCCCACCAGTACCATGGTATCCTGTCCCGGACCCCGGTTTTCTGCACCTCCTCGTTTCGGAGGTGACTCCGCTCAAGCTCGGGGCTTCATAAACCAGTGCACCCTGTACTTTGAACTCTTGTCCCACCAGTTTATCTCCGACCGGTCCAAAGTAGCCTTTATCATGTCCCACCTCACGGGGGAGGCTCTGGCTTGGCTAAATCCTCTGTGGGAGAGAGGAGATCCCCTGGTGTCCGACTTGCCAGCCTTTCTCACGGCTTTCCGGAAAGTCTTCGACGAACCCGGACGGAAGACCTCATCCGCATCGTCTCTGCTACGCCTCCGTCAAGGAGATCTCACCGTGGGCCAATATGCCATACGGTTCCGTACCCTTGCTTCGGAGCTGGCCTGGGATAACGACGCTCTGGTGTCTGTCTTCTGGGAGGGTCTGTCCGGCCGTATTAAAGATGAACTCGCCGGTCGGGACATTCCTACCACTCTCGACGACTTAATAACACTTGCCACCCGGATTGACATCCGATTCCAGGAACGCGCCAGAGAGGTTACCCGTGAGAGGAGGTTTCCACGTCTAGCCCCCACCTTCCAGAAACCCGTCACTCCCTCCGTTACTCCCCAGGCACACTCACCTGAGCCTATGCAGGTCGACCAGACCAAGATGGTCAAAACCCGTCAAGACTTACGCCGTGCCGAGGGGAGCTGCTTCTACTGTGGCAGTAAGGAGCACCGGATCCGTTCCTGCCCAGAGAGGTCGGGAAACGCCTGTGTCTAGGATCGCTCAGAGAGGTCGCCCTAGACAAAAGTAAACCCTCTCCATCTCTGATGCTGTCAGTCTCTATCACCTGCGGAGAGAACCGCTATTTCGAATTGGCTCAACTTGACTCAGGAGCTGCTGGAAATCTCATTTCTCAGTCTCTGGTAGAGAGATACCGCATTCCCACCAAACCTCTGGCCGTACCTTTATCAATCGCCGCCGTGGATGGGGGCCTCTTACCACATCCCATCCAACTCATCACCGAATCCATAACTCTGCAGGTGGGAATGCTGCATTCTGAGAGCATCTCCTTTCATGTTCTGCCTGGACTCTCTCACGCACTCTTGTTAGGCCTACCTTGGCTCCAGAAACATGCACCCATGCTTGACTGGCAGACCGGAGAAGTCCTTCGCTGGGGACAGGACTGCCATAGGACTTGGCTAGTTCCCGTTCATCCTGCTCGTCCTTCTCCTACCCCAGTCAGTCTACCCGGTCTACCGGTTCCCTATTGGTCTTATGCGGATGTCTTCAATAAAAAAGAAGCAGAGACATTACCCCCTCATAGACCATACGATTGTCCAATCGACCTGATTCCCGGCTCTACTCCTTCCAGTGGGCGTATCTACCCTTTGTCCGCAGCGGAGACCCGGTCCATGTCAGAATATATTGAGGAGAATCTGGCCCGGGGATTTATCCGGAAATCTACCTCCCCGGCGGGAGCAGGCTTCTTCTTCGTCAAAAAGAAGGACGGCTCACTCCGTCCATGTATAGATTATAGAGGCCTTAACCAGATTACAGTGAAGAATAAATACCCCCTCCCGCTCATTCCTGAATTATTTGACCGCCTGAGGGGGGCTAGAATCTTCACCAAACTGGATCTCCGTGGGGCGTATAACCTGGTCCGTATCCGTCAGGGGGATGAGTGGAAGACGGCATTCAACACCCGGGACGGCCACTATGAGTACCTTGTAATGCCCTTCGGTCTCTGTAACGCTCCTGCCGTCTTTCAAGAGTTGGTCAATGACATCTTCCGTGACCTTCTCTACTCCTGCGTGGTGGTGTACCTGGACGACATCTTGGTCTTCTCTCCGGACCTTCCTACTCACCGGAGGGATGTTCGTCAGGTCCTGCTCAGGCTCAGGCAGAACCACCTCTACGCTAAATATGAGAAGTGCATCTTTGAGCAGACCTCTCTTCCATTTCTGGGCTACATAATCTCTCAGACCGGCCTATAAATGGATCCTGAGAAACTGTCTGCCATCCAGAAGTGGCCCCGACCAGAGGGGTTGAAGGCTATTCAGCGGTTCCTGGGCTTCGCCAACTATTACCGCCTCTTCATACCGCACTTCTCTTCAAGGACTGCCCCTATCTCTGCGCTCACCCGTAAGGGTACTAATCCCAGAAGATGGCTGCCCGAAGCTGAGGAGGCCTTTCTTTCCTTAAAACAGGCCTTCTCCTCCGCCCCGATGCTGCATCGTCCGGACGGCAACAAACAATTCTTCCTAGAAGTTGACGCTTCCTCCTCCGGAGCCGGGGTGGTACTTACCCAAAAGTCATCTTCTAGGAGAATGGTAACCTGCTTTTTTTTCTCCAAACTCTTCTCCTCTTCTGAGCGCAACTATTCTATTGGAGACCGTGAATTGTTAGCCATTAAGCTGGCACTGAAGGAGTGGCGTTACCTGCTCGAGGGGGCTCTTCACCCGGTAATAATTTACACGGCCCACAAGAACTTGGCTTACCTTCAGAGCGCCCAGAGACTTAACCCACGCCAAGCCCGGTGGTCCTTGTTTTTTGCCCGCTTTGATTTTGTTCTTCATTTTCGTCCGGCAGACAAAAACATCAAAGCTGACGCCTTGTCCCGATCCTTCCTGGTGTCTGATCTAGAGGAGGAACCTAAGCACATCATTGATCCCGCCACAGTAATGCAAGTGGCTCCCGTGAATATAAATCGTCTCCCTCCCTGTAAGACGTTTGTAACTGTACCTGATCGGAAGAAGGTCCTACACTGGGGTCATTCATCTAAGCTAGCTGGCCACGCCGGTCATAAAAAGACCCTCCAGCTCATTACCCGGCATTACTGGTGGCCTACCCTGCACAAGGATGTAATAGACTTTGTTTCTGCCTGTGTGTCCTGCGCCCGCAACAAAGTTCCGAGACACCTGCCCGCCGGTCGCCTTCTTCCTCTTCCAGTACCTGCTGCCCCGTGGCAGCATATTGCTATGGACTTTATAACGGATCTTCCTGTCTCTGCCGGTTGTACGGTCATTTGGGTGGTCGCTGATCGCTTCTCCAAGATGGCGCACTTCATTCCCCTGCCGGGTCTCCCGTCTGCACCCGAACTGGCTAAAGACTTTATCCACCACATCTTCCGTCTCCATGGCCTGCCCCTCCATATCGTGTCAGATCGTGGGGTTCAGTTCACCTCACGCTTCTGGAGAGCCACATGTAAGTTGCTTGACGTCACTCTGGACTTCTCCTCCGCTTACCATCCACAGTCCAATGGTCAAGTGGAGCGGATCAATCAGAACCTGACCAGTTACCTCCGGCACTTCGTTAATGCCCACCATTCGGACTGGGTGGATCTCCAACCATGGGCCGAGTTCTCTTACAATAATCACGAGAGCGAATCTTCCTCCAAATCCCCGTTTTTTGTAGTCTTCGGTCAGCATCCTCGGATCCCATTTCCCGTCTCCACCTCGGTGGACAATCCGGCTGCGGAATCTCTCGTTCGCGAACTCTCCTCCATTTGGGAGAGTACCCGATCCACACTCCTTCAGTCATCCGAACGGATGAAAAAACACGCTGACAAGAAACACCTGGATCCTCCACAATTCCGTCCTGGAGATAAAGTCTGGCTCTCGTCCAAATATGTCCGGCTCAAGATTCCCTCCTACAAGTTAGGGCCTCGGTTCATCGGCCCACTGGAAGTTATCAAACAGATCAACCCGGTGGCCTATAAATTAAAACTCCCGGCCAACTTACGGATCCCTAACTCCTTCCATGTATCTCTCCTCAAACCCGTGGTACTTAACTCTTTTTCCAAGTCTACAGGTACGCCTCCTGCTCCGGTTTCCGCTGAGAACGAGTTTGAGGTAGAGAACATTCTGGCCACCAAAAGGGTAAGAGGAAAAACCTTTTTTCTGGTAGATTGGAAGGGGTTTGGTCCTGAGGAGAGAACGTGGGAGCCCCGGGAGAACATCCATGCCCCTCTCATCCTTGATAAATTTCTCTCTGGCCTAAAAAAGGGGGGGCCTAAAGGGGGGGGTACTGTAGCGTCGGCGTCCCTGCCTCCTGCTAGGCAGGGACGCTGTTCCCCTCACCTCTCCGCTCTGTGCCCGGCGTCTTCCTCCCGCTCTGCTGGCAGCGCGCGCTGCTTCCCGGCCCCGGTGCTTAGGGCGCGCGTGAGCGCCCTCCCCCTCTCTTAAAGGGGCCGCGCGCGCCGTCCTAAGGAGTCCCCGGCCAATGGCCGGAGGACTTCACCATATATAAGGCACCTCCTCCAAAATGGAGGTGCCCGAGCAGTGTTGTTGCAAAGCCTTCACTCTGCTTCAGCCCTCAGGTCCTGTTTCCAGTTACCTGCCAGTCACCTGCCAGATTCCTGCCTGTTACCTGCCAGTCACCTGACAGATTCCTGCCTGTTTCCTGCCAGTCTCCTGCCAGATTCCTGCCTGTTACCTGCCAGTCTCCTGCCAGATTCCTGCCTGTTACCTGCCAGTCACCTGCCAGATTCCTGCTTGATACCTGCCAGATATCCGTTTACCTGCTTGCAAGCCTGCGGTCCGACGGTCTGCCTTCCGACACCTGTCAGTCTGTCTATGGACCAGCCTGCCCGCTCACCTGGGAGCGCTCGTCTGCTACCTGCCTGCTAGCCTACCTGGAGGCTCCGCCGTCACTTGCCGTGACCACCTACCTGTCCAGAGACTCTTGTCTGCTCACCTGGGAGCGCTCATCTGCTACCTGCCTGCTAGCCTACCTGGAGGCTCTGCCGTCACTTGCCGTGACCACCTGCCTGTCCAGAGACTCTCGCCTGCTCACCTAGGAGCGCTCACCTTCTACCTGCCTGCTAGCCTACCTGGAGGCTCTGCCGTCACTAGCCGTGACCACCAGCCTGTCCAGAGACTGTCCCTGTCACTTCCGTGAGTACCCGTCCTTCTACCCAGAGACTGTCCCTGTCACTTGCTGTGACTACCTGCCCTTCTACCCAGAGACTGTCCCTGTCACTTGCCGTGACTACCTGCCCTTCTACCCAGAGACTGTCCCTGTCACTTGCCGTGAGTACCCGTCCTTCTACCCAGAGACTGTCCCTGTCACTTGCTGTGACTACCTGCCCTTCTACCCAGAGACTGTCCCTGTCACTTGCCGTGACTACCTGCCCTTCTACCCAGAGACTGTCCCCGTCACTTGCCGTGACTACCTGCCCCTCTACCCAGAGACTGTCCCTGTCACTTGCCGTGATAACCTGCCCGTCTTCCCTGGGAGCCACCCGCTTCCTTACAAGGACCGCCCCCTTGTATAGTTGCTCAGAGGTTCCGCCTCCCAGACCCGTTACAGAAATGCACACCAAAACCAGATTACCCATTTCAGAGACTGCAGGTGGACTACATACAGCTACCTAAGGTGGGTAATTATGAATACGCCCTGGTATGCATTGACCTTTTCTCTGGGTGGCCAGAAGCTTGGGCGGTGACTAAAGCAAACACAAAAACTACTGCTAAAAAATTGATCAGTGAGGTGGTTTGTAGATATGGGGTGCCCAAAACTATAGAAAGTGACAGAGGAACCCACTTTACTGGGGAACTAATGAAACAAATCATGGTCACTCTTGGGATAGAACAGGCTTTCCATGTTCCCTATCATCCACAAAGTAGTGGGAAGGTGGAACGCCTCAATGGTACCTTGAAACTAAAAATCCAAAAGTGCATGGAAGAAACACACTTGTCCTGGGTAGATTGTTTGCCCCTAGCATTGTATTCAGTGAGGACTGCCCCAAGGGGGAGCGAGAAGCTGTCCCCATATGAAATACTGTTTGGTAGTGTCCCTAAGACAGGGTTGTATTTCCCACAGCAGCTGCAGGCCTCCTATGGTTCTCTCACTGAATATGTTCTGGAGTTGCATAAACATTTGACTGTTACTCATAATCGTGTTCTTTCCTCTATCCCAGACCCCAATTGCCTCAGCGGCACTCACACTTTGGTACCAGGAGACTGGGTCGTGGTAAAGAGACATACAGTGCCTACAAGTAGTATTCAACCCCCTGCAGATTTAGCTGGTTTGATAAGATGCAAATAAGTTAGAGCCTTCAAACTGCAAACGAGAGTAGGATTTATGAACAGAAGCATAAATCTTACAAACCAAAAAAGTTATGTTGCTCAGTTGAATTTTAATAAATTTTAAACATAAAAGTGTGGGTCAATTATTATACAACCCCTATGTTTAATATTTTGTGGAATAACCCTTGTTTGCAATTACAGCTAATAATCGTCTTTTATAAGACCTGATCAGGCCGGCACAGGTCTGTGGAGTTATCTTGGCCCACTCCTCCATGCAGATCTTCTCCAAGTTATGTAGGTTCTTTGGGTGTCTCATGTGGACTTTATTCTTGAGCTCCTTCCACAAGTTTTCAATTGGGTTAAGGTCAGGAGACTGACTAGGCCACTCCAACACCTTGACTTTTTCCCTCTTGAACCAGGCCTTGGTTTTCTTGGCTGTGTGCTTTGGGTCGTTGTCTTGTTGGAAGATGAAATTACGACCCATCTTAAGATCCTTGATGGAGCAGCGGAGGTTCTTGGCCAAAATCTCCAGGTAGGCCGTGCTATCCATCTTCCCATGGATGCGGACCAGATGGCCAGGCCCCTTGGCTGAGAAACAGCCCCACAGCATGATGCTGCCACCACCATGCTTGACTGTAGGGATGGTATTCTTGGGGTCGTATGCAGTGCCATCCAGTATCCAAACGTCACGTGTGTGGTTGGCACCAAAGATCTCGATCTTGGTCTCATCAGACCATAGAACCTTGAACCAGTCTGTCTCAGAGTCCTCCAAGTGATCATGAGCAAACTGTAGACGAGCCTTGACATGACGTTTTGAAAGTAAAGGTACCTTACGGGCTCGTCTGGAACGGAGACCATTGCGGTGGAGTACGTTACTTATGGTATTGACTGAAACCAATGTCCCCACTGCCATGAGATCTTCCCGGAGCTCCTTCCTTGTTGTCCTTGGGTTAGCCTTGACTCTTCAGACAAGCCTGGCCTCGGCACGGGAGGACACTTTCAAAGGCTGTCCAGGCCGTGGAAGGCTAACAGTAGTTCCATAAGCCTTCCACTTACGGATGATGCTCCCAACAGTGGAGACAGGTAGGCCCAACTCCTTGGAAAGGGTTTTGTACCCCTTGCCAGCCTTGTGACCCTCCACGATCTTGTCTCTGATGGCCTTGGAATGCTTCTTTGTCTTTCCCATGTTGACCATGTCTGAGTGCTGTTCACAAGTTTGGGGAGGGTCTTAAATAGTCAGAAAAGGCTGGCAAAAGAGATCTTTAATCCACACATGTGAAGCTCATTATTCTTGGTGCCTGAACTACTTCTTAATACTTTAGGGGGACCAAACAGAATTCTTGTGGTTTGAGGGGTTGAATAATAAATGACACTCTGAATTAACTTTTAACGTTTTAAAAAAAACAAAAAAAAAAAACAAAACAATATTTGCTGCAGTGCATTTCCCACTTCCAGGCTGATCTACAGTACAAATGTCATAATGCCAAGTTAATTCCGCATGTGTCAACCAGCTAAATCTGCAGGGGGTTGAATACTACTTGTAGGCACTGTATGAGGAGACCACTGGACCCCAGATACAGTGAACCATTCCAAGTGCTGTTAACCACTGCCACCTCTGTCAAGCTTCAAGGCAAGGACACTTGGATCCACGCCAGCCTTGTAAAAAGGTTTTGAACCCCAGCAGCAGCAAAGCTGATGACTCTGTTTGTTTGGACTATGGTGATAGCAACTGTACCCCTTGCCCTAACTCTCCATGAAGTACTTAAAGAGAACTGGGATAACAAACTGATAAAGCATCACCAAGTCTTACTCCAAGACATGAACTCTAATGACCATCCTAAGAACTGCTGGATATGCACCCATAGTCCAATATCCTCCAATACTATGCCTTATTTAGCTATTCCAGTGACCTTGAAAGAAATGTTTTACTTAAGTAACCACACTTTTCCTATTAGACTAAGAACAACAAAAAAAAGAAGGCTGTAGGTCTAACTATAGCTGCTTGGGTGACTGAGCCATGGTTGTTGTTTAAAAGGAGTGGTCCGCCTCTAAGTCAGACTGAAATGCCTTGGGCGACCAGTCGTGTCGACGTCTCCTGTTATCCAAACTTTACCTCTTGCAGCTGTATTCAGATAAAATCCAGAGGGTTTCCTTTCTCTACTGCTGAGTATTCAGAGTGTAATGGATCTGCTACCACTACTACGCAGTGTATAGAGGTTGATGCCACTCTCAGTCCTAAGCTTCATTGTGTAAATGTCACCTTGCAAAATCTAATATCAGGTTTTACCTCAAATGACACTCAGTATCAG
Organism: Phyllobates terribilis; assembly: GCF_046119375.1. Taxonomy (NCBI): domain Eukaryota; kingdom Metazoa; phylum Chordata; class Amphibia; order Anura; family Dendrobatidae; genus Phyllobates; species Phyllobates terribilis. Next base: position 450,430,741 of record NW_027362762.1, read on the forward strand.
GGAAAAATTATGGAAAAATTAAGCACCACCTTGTTATCTAAATGGATTGCTAGTCTGTTCAACAACACTGTTGTTGGAGCACCAGCAAGTTTATATATTGTATGTGGACATCAGGCTTACAAGTGGTTACCCAACAATTTCACAGGAGTTTGCACACTGGCCTTTCTGACACTTTCTACTTTTATAGTACCACACATAAGAGTAGATATTAAAGCAATCCCGCTACACACACTGTACAGACGAGCTACAAATGACAAGCCCAAACCAAATGGTAAACCACATCTTGTAGAAATGGGGGTGAATAACAAATTTTTTAGTGTTTTATTCATTTACCCATTCATAATGCAAATGTGGGATAAGTTGGTAGAAGCGACTGATTATCTAGATGACCAGATCTTCCAGATTCTTGACGTTCTCAATACATCTAATATTGTACAGAAACAACTAATTGCAGTTACTAACCAACACACCATAGTGCTAGATTACTTGACTGCTAGAGAGGGTGGGATGTGTCAGATAACAGGTCCTACCTGTTGCCACTACATAGACCCTGCAGGAAATTTCCAGGTAAAGAAATGAGGGATGCGTGGCTCCAAGAACATCATGTCAACAAAGATTCCTGGTGGAGCGACACTTTCTCATTTCTTAATCCTGTCAATTGGTTCAAGGGTATAGGTGGATGGCTAATGGGTATCCTACAAGGTATTCTACAAATAGGAATTTTGATATTACTAGTGTATATAGTTGCCAGGATTAGTATATTTGCTATTAAGAGACTATGCAAGAAAACACATAAGATTAAGCATCACAGGCCTGCAAAATATAATGCCACTTCTCCTATAAACATATATGATGAGATTTACAAGCAAGATATTTGTCGGTGAACGGGATTCGTCCCCTCCAGGCTTTTATAGCATGGGGAAGTATGAATATATTGTTTTGTAAAATAATAAACAGGGAGGAATTGTTATGGTTAATTTTTTTAATATCTAGATATCATTATTAATTTAGAAAAACAATTACAACTATTCTATGTCTGAAGTCTTGTGTTTAAGACTTACATTGTGGAATGTCTGACTAAGATACTGGTTTCCTGTGAATTCCCTGAGAAGGTTTTACATTGGGCCAAGGGAAGTGTGTTTATTACTGATAGTCTAATTTCGGTTTCCTGTTCAGTTAACAATTGTATTTCCTTTTTGTCTAGCTAATAAATACGGTGAGTCTTTGTTGCCACACCAGGAAGACTCTACCTGCTGACAATGCATGTCGCATGTATTCTGTCTCTCTCCCTTCATCGATGATGTATCTTAATTTGAATCTCACTGGCAATGTGAAGACCCTTTGCTGTCTATTCCAAAGTTCTCCTTAAAACAAAGAGGGTCTCCATAACAGCCTGTTAAATGCCGCTGTCAGATTGCAGAAACTTCCGATCATGCACGGTGCGCCTCTTTGAAGCTGGCACGGTTACACCTGACTTCAGAGGATCAATGATGAGAGGGAAAGAAGCCGCGCACATGCGCGAAGTAAGTATACCGCTAGCGAGGACGCCGGCGCTTGTAAGTTACGTTATCAGGGGCGTGATAACATGCTAAGTGGGCCGACTAGTCTGGGAACACTGACGCCGACTAGTCAAAGCCCTACTTTACATATCATAAATGGACTTTAAAAATACTTTTTTTAAAAGATCTGTTTATGTGTGTAATGTAATAAAGGGACTGTTAGGTAGTGTGTTTATATATGCAGACCCAACAGCTTGTGGTTCTGGGAGTACGGGGGACCTGACAGGTTCCCTTTAATAATATATTATTGGGGATACTATTACTGTTGGGGTAACAAACGCGAGGTACTGGTACTGTGTAGGGCACCATGGGGGCAATATAGAGTTTGTGCAGAAGTGAAGGAAAAAGAGGGGAGGGTACTCTAGAAGCGATTAGTCATAGTCTATGTGTTACATTCTGCAGATCCAGTCATGGCTGAAAGAAATCTTAGTGGTCTGCATCCAAAGAAGAAGAAAAGAGAAAATGAGTGTCTTTAATTGGAGACATCACCGGTGAGTCACTAGTTTTATCTGCACTGTATACAGTGGATATAAAACTTCTATACACCTCTGTTGAAATGTCAGGTTTTTGTTATGTAAAAAGATTATACCAAAAATTATGTCAGAATTTTGAAACTGAAAAACAAAATGAAATCTTTTCGAGTGGAAAAAGAAAAATAAAGAACTAAAATAAGCACACTCTGAAACTAATACTTTGTTGAAGTACGCTTTGAATTTATGGCAGCATTCAGTCTTTTTGCATAGGAGTCTATCATCATGGAACATCTAAAACTGTCATTCTTTGCACAATCTTCCTTGCAGTAGTGCTCCAAATCTGTCAAATTGGGAGGGCATCTCTTGAACCCATATTTTCAATTGGATTCAGACCTGGGCTCTGGCTGGACTATTCCAAAACTTTGATCTTCTTCTTAAAAGGCATTTTTTTTGTTGATTTATGCTGTGGCATGCTTGGGGTCATTGTCTTGCTGAAAAGTAAAATTCTTCTTCATCTTTTTTTTTACAGAGGATTGAATATAATAATAATAATAATAATAGTTTATTTTTTATAGCGCCAACATATTCCGCAGCACTTTACAAATTTTAGGGGGGACTTATACAGACAATACAGAATAAGCATATCTCATATCGAACGGAGTGAGGGCCCTGCTCGCGAGCTTACAGTCTATGAGGAAGTGGGGGAGACACAAAAGGTAAAAAGTACATATATTGTATAATGCAGCCTTGATATACTGAATAGGATAAATAATAATACATGGACTGGTTGCCAGCCAGTATGTGTGCAGTCCTGACAGAGGCTTTTATGTGCATGGTTGGTTTGAACCCGAAGTTGAAGAAGATTTTAATATGGGGGAAAGCTGGGATGGACAGAGTGTGTTTAGGTGATACGCCAGTCTAAAGAAATGTGTTTTTAGGGTTCGCTTGAAACTGTGGGTATTGGGAATTAATCGAACTGTCCTGGGTAGTGCATTCCAGAGAATTGGCGCAGCACGCGAGAAATCTTGGAGACGGGAGTGGGAAGTTCGGATTATGGAGGATTTTAGTTTCAAGTCATTTGCAGAACGGAGGGCACGTGTAGGGTGGTAGACTGAGACAAGGGAGGAGATGTAGGGGGGTACTGAAGCATGGAGCGCTTTGTGGGTAAGCGTGATAAGTTTAAAACGGACTCTATATTGGATGGGCAACCAATGCAATGACTGGCACAGGGAAGAGGCATCTGAGTAGCGGTTGGCGAGGAATATGATCCTGGCTGCTGCGTTCAGGACGGATTGGAGAGGGGAGAGTTTAGTAAGAGGGAGACCGATTAGTAGAGCGTTGCAATAGTCAAGACGAGAATGAATAAGAGCGACAGTAAGAGTTTTTGCCGAGTCAAAGGTGAGAAAAGTCCTGATTCTTGAGATGTTTTTGAGGTGTAGATGACATGAACGAGCGAGTGATTTGATGTGAGGAGTGAAAGAAAGATCTGAATCAAAAATGACCCCAAGACAGCGGGCTTGTAGCTGGGGAGTAATGGTTGAGCCACAAACGGAGATGGCAATATCGGGCACAGGTAGATTAATGGAGGGAGGAAAGACGAGTAGTTCAGTTTTTGACAGATTCAGTTTTAGGTAGAGGGAGGACATAATGTTAGACACAGCAGAAAGACAATCACTGGTCTTTTGTAGTAATGCAGGGGTGATGTCCGGAGCAGAGGTGTATAATTGGGTGTCATCAGCATAGAGATGGTACTGAAAACCGAATCTACTGATTGTTTGTCCAATAGGAGCGGTGTATAAGGAGAAAAGAAGGGGGCCGAGGACTGATCCTTGAGGAACCCCGACAGTAAGAGGAAGTAGGGAGGAGGAGGAGCCGGCAAAAGACACAGAGAAGGAGCGGTCAGAGAGATAAGAGGAGAACCAGGAGAGAACCGTGTCCTTGAGGCCAATAGTGCGGAGCATAGTGAGGAGGAGCTGATGATCCACAGTGTCGAATGCTGCAGAGAGATCCAGGAGAATCAGCAGGGAGTAGTGACCATTAGATTTAGCTGTTAGTAGATCATTAGAGACTTTAGTGAGGGCAGTTTCAGTAGAATGTAAAGAGCGGAAACCAGATTGTAAAGGGTCAAGAAGAGAGTTGTCTGAGAGATAGCGGATTAGACGGGAGTGGACCAGGCGTTCCAGGAGTTTAGAGATAAAGGGAAGATTGGAAACAGGTCTGTAGTTGGCCGTGCAGTTCTGGTCGAGGGATGGTTTTTTAAGTAATGGTTGTATGCTGGCGTGTTTAAAAGAAGAGGGAAAGATACCAGATGAGAGGGAAAGGTTGAAAATTTTAGTTAGGTGAGAGGTGACAGCTGGAGCAAGGGACTGAAGGAGATGTGAGGGAATAGGGTCGCTGGTGCAGGTGGTAGGGCGAGAAGATGCAAGGAGCCTGATCACTTCATCTTCCGTGACTGGTTCGAAGTCAGAAAATGAGCAAGATACAATGTGGCGGGGGGGAGCATGCATAACATTTGGGGATTGGGAGAAAATTTCCTGTCGGATATGGTCAATTTTTTCTTTGAAATAGTTAGCCAGATCGTCAGCGCTGAGGTCGGTGGTCGGGGCCTGTGCTGTTTGATTGAGGAGAGAATGAAACGTGTCAAAGAGTCGTTTAGGATTATTGGAAAGTGAGATGATGAGGTTGTTAAAGTAGGTTTGTTTGGAGAGGTGAAGGGCAGAGTTATATGTTTTCAGCATAAATTTATAGTGGAGGAAATCTTCGGGCAGATTTGATTTTCTCCACAGCCGTTCAGCGCACCTGGAGTACCTCTGGAGAAGACGTGTTTGAGGCGTGTGCCAGGGTTGTCGCCGTCTATGCCGAATTGTTCTTTGTGTAGGAGGTGCGGCTTCATCCAGGGCGCATAGCATTATTTTGTTATAATGCTTCAATGCAGATTCGGGACATGAGAGGGAGGAGATTGGGGCCAATGATGATTGCAACTTTTTTATAAATTTCTGGGTGTTAATGGCGCGTAAATTTCTATAAGTGTGGACGGTGGGAGTGTCTTGAGTAGAGTCACAGTTCTTGACAGAGAATGAAAGAAGATTATGGTCAGAGAGTGGGAGGGGAGAGTTAGTAAAGTCATGTACTGAGCAAAGCCGGGAGAAGATCAGGTCCAATGTGTTCCCGTCCTCATGTGTAGGAGAATTAGCAAGCTGTGAAAGGCCGAAGGAGGAGGTTAGGGATAAAAGATGCGTGGCAGATGGGGAAAGAGGATCGCCAATTGGGATGTTAAAGTCTCCCATGATTATCGTGGGGATGTCGCAGGATAGAAAATTTGTAAGCCAGGCAGCAAAGTGATCCAGGAATTGACGGAGGGGACCTGGGGGGCGATAGACAACCGCCACTCGCAGGGAGAAGGGCCGGTAGAGTCTGACTGTGTGGGCCTCAAAGGACGGGAAGATAAGGGAGGGTACAGGGGGGATAACCTGAAAAGTACATTTTGTTGAAAGAAGCAGACCAACACCTCCACCTGATCTGTTGTCAGGTCGCGGGGTATGAGAGAAATGTAGGCCACCATAGGAGAGAGCTGCAGCGGCAGTGGTGTCCGACTGCTGGATCCAGGTTTCAGTGAGAGCCAGAAGGTTGAGGGAATTAGAGAGGAAAAAGTCATGGATGTAAGAGAGTTTATTACAAGCTGAGCGTGCATTCCAAAGGGCACAGTTGAATGAGACAGAAGATATGCAGGGAATATTAATGAGATTAGCAGGGTTTCTGAATGTAACAGGGAAAGAGTTAGTGTTATTACTGGAGGGTCCTGGGTTGGGAGAAATATCACCTGCAACTAATAGAAGGAAGATACAGAGAGTGAGCAGATGATTGAGTGATTTGTGAGAGCGTTTCCTGCGTTGTATGGTGGGAATGAATGGATCTGCGTGGTATAACATTGTGAAGAGAGCATGACAACTGTACATAGGAGAAGAGAGGAGTGAGGGATTAATATGGATGAAGTGTGCCGCATTTGTGGGTGAACGGTGAATGTGGATGATTGTAGCAACCAGAGTATAAATGGCACAGATACAAATGGTGAATACTGTTTGCCAAAAAGATGACCTGGAAGCAAGTTTGTTTAATTGTCTTGCATGTCTTACCTGTCTCCTGCCCTGTCCAACTGCCATTTTCTAACTGCCAGGGCACTTTGCTAAATTATGGCACTTCGATAAAGTATGCATAAATGCTATATGCATAAATGCCCCCGCATAAATGCCTCCCCTTAACTAAGTCTCAATATATAGGGACGTATCTGCTTAGATCTGCACAGATTTAACTCATTAACAATCAATCACTAGCTTAAAAGACAACAGGAGACCATAAAGTGCAGGGAAAAAAAAAAAAAAAAACAGACTAGTAAACTCGGCATGGATCATAAACTCTTAAAGTAAGTGTGATGACCTTTAAGTATCATGGAATAAAAAAGCTAGAGGAGTGAAAAATATATACCAGAAATTGATAGGCTGCAGAGCATTGCATGGAGATATAATGCAGTTTTCAGGACAGATCACACAAGCAGTGAAAAATATATACCAGAAATTGATAGGCTGCAGAGCATTGCATGGAGATATAATGCAGTTTTCAGGACAGATCACACAAGCAGTGAAAAATATATACCTGTAAGAAGAGAAGAAAGATGAATATTAGCAATGCCATTTTCTAACTGCCAGGGCACTTTGCTAAATTATGGCACTTCGATAAAGTATGCATAAATGCTATATGCATAAATGCCCCCGCATAAATGCCTCCCCTTAACTAAGTCTCAATATATAGGGACGTATCTGCTTAGATCTGCACAGATTTAACTCATTAACAATCAATCACTAGCTTAAAAGACAACAGGAGACCATAAAGTGCAGGGAAAAAAAAAAAAAAAAAAAAACAGACTAGTAAACTCGGCATGGATCATAAACTCTTAAAGTAAGTGTGATGACCTTTAAGTATCATGGAATAAAAAAGCTAGAGGAGTGAAAAATATATACCAGAAATTGATAGGCTGCAGAGCATTGCATGGAGATATAATGCAGTTTTCAGGACAGATCACACAAGCAGTGAAAAATATATACCAGAAATTGATAGGCTGCAGAGCATTGCATGGAGATATAATGCAGTTTTCAGGACAGATCACACAAGCAGTGAAAAATATATACCAGAAATTGATAGGCTGCAGAGCATTGCATGGAGATATAATGCAGTTTTCAGGACAGATCACACAAGCAGTGAAAAATATATACCAGAAATTGATAGGCTGCAGAGCATTGCATGGAGATATAATGCAGTTTTCAGGACAGATCACACAAGCAGTGAAAAATATATACCTGTAAGAAGAGAAGAAAGATGAATATTAGCAATGCCATTTTCTAACTGCCAGGGCACTTTGCTAAATTATGGCACTTCGATAAAGTATGCATAAATGCTATATGCATAAATGCCCCCGCATAAATGCCTCCCCTTAACTAAGTCTCAATATATAGGGACGTATCTGCTTAGATCTGCACAGATTTAACTCATTAACAATCAATCACTAGCTTAAAAGACAACAGGAGACCATAAAGTGCAGGGAAAAAAAAAAAAAAAAAAAAAACAGACTAGTAAACTCGGCATGGATCATAAACTCTTAAAGTAAGTGTGATGACCTTTAAGTATCATGGAATAAAAAAGCTAGAGGAGTGAAAAATATATACCAGAAATTGATAGGCTGCAGAGCATTGCATGGAGATATAATGCAGTTTTCAGGACAGATCACACAAGCAGTGAAAAATATATACCAGAAATTGATAGGCTGCAGAGCATTGCATGGAGATATAATGCAGTTTTCAGGACAGATCACACAAGCAGTGAAAAATATATACCAGAAATTGATAGGCTGCAGAGCATTGCATGGAGATATAATGCAGTTTTCAGGACAGATCACACAAGCAGTGAAAAATATATACCTGTAAGAAGAGAAGAAAGATGAATATTAGCAATGCCATTTTCTAACTGCCAGGGCACTTTGCTAAATTATGGCACTTCGATAAAGTATGCATAAATGCTATATGCATAAATGCCCCCGCATAAATGCCTCCCCTTAACTAAGTCTCAATATATAGGGACGTATCTGCTTAGATCTGCACAGATTTAACTCATTAACAATCAATCACTAGCTTAAAAGACAACAGGAGACCATAAAGTGCAGGGAAAAAAAAAAAAAAAAAAAAACAGACTAGTAAACTCGGCATGGATCATAAACTCTTAAAGTAAGTGTGATGACCTTTAAGTATCATGGAATAAAAAAGCTAGAGGAGTGAAAAATATATACCAGAAATTGATAGGCTGCAGAGCATTGCATGGAGATATAATGCAGTTTTCAGGACAGATCACACAAGCAGTGAAAAATATATACCAGAAATTGATAGGCTGCAGAGCATTGCATGGAGATATAATGCAGTTTTCAGGACAGATCACACAAGCAGTGAAAAATATATACCTGTAAGAAGAGAAGAAAGATGAATATTAGCAATGCCATTTTCTAACTGCCAGGGCACTTTGCTAAATTATGGCACTTCGATAAAGTATGCATAAATGCTATATGCATAAATGCCCCCGCATAAATGCCTCCCCTTAACTAAGTCTCAATATATAGGGACGTATCTGCTTAGATCTGCACAGATTTAACTCATTAACAATCAATCACTAGCTTAAAAGACAACAGGAGACCATAAAGTGCAGGGAAAAAAAAAAAAAAACAGACTAGTAAACTCGGCATGGATCATAAACTCTTAAAGTAAGTGTGATGACCTTTAAGTATCATGGAATAAAAAAGCTAGAGGAGTGAAAAATATATACCAGAAATTGATAGGCTGCAGAGCATTGCATGGAGATATAATGCAGTTTTCAGGACAGATCACACAAGCAGTGAAAAATATATACCAGAAATTGATAGGCTGCAGAGCATTGCATGGAGATATAATGCAGTTTTCAGGACAGATCACACAAGCAGTGAAAAATATATACCAGAAATTGATAGGCTGCAGAGCATTGCATGGAGATATAATGCAGTTTTCAGGACAGATCACACAAGCAGTGAAAAATATATACCTGTAAGAAGAGAAGAAAGATGAATATTAGCAATGCCATTTTCTAACTGCCAGGGCACTTTGCTAAATTATGGCACTTCGATAAAGTATGCATAAATGCTATATGCATAAATGCCCCCGCATAAATGCCTCCCCTTAACTAAGTCTCAATATATAGGGACGTATCTGCTTAGATCTGCACAGATTTAACTCATTAACAATCAATCACTAGCTTAAAAGACAACAGGAGACCATAAAGTGCAGGGAAAAAAAAAAAAAAAAAAAAACAGACTAGTAAACTCGGCATGGATCATAAACTCTTAAAGTAAGTGTGATGACCTTTAAGTATCATGGAATAAAAAAGCTAGAGGAGTGAAAAATATATACCAGAAATTGATAGGCTGCAGAGCATTGCATGGAGATATAATGCAGTTTTCAGGACAGATCACACAAGCAGTGAAAAATATATACCAGAAATTGATAGGCTGCAGAGCATTGCATGGAGATATAATGCAGTTTTCAGGACAGATCACACAAGCAGTGAAAAATATATACCAGAAATTGATAGGCTGCAGAGCATTGCATGGAGATATAATGCAGTTTTCAGGACAGATCACACAAGCAGTGAAAAATATATACCTGTAAGAAGAGAAGAAAGATGAATATTAGCAATGCCATTTTCTAACTGCCAGGGCACTTTGCTAAATTATGGCACTTCGATAAAGTATGCATAAATGCTATATGCATAAATGCCCCCGCATAAATGCCTCCCCTTAACTAAGTCTCAATATATAGGGACGTATCTGCTTAGATCTGCACAGATTTAACTCATTAACAATCAATCACTAGCTTAAAAGACAACAGGAGACCATAAAGTGCAGGGAAAAAAAAAAAAAAACAGACTAGTAAACTCGGCATGGATCATAAACTCTTAAAGTAAGTGTGATGACCTTTAAGTATCATGGAATAAAAAAGCTAGAGGAGTGAAAAATATATACCAGAAATTGATAGGCTGCAGAGCATTGCATGGAGATATAATGCAGTTTTCAGGACAGATCACACAAGCAGTGAAAAATATATACCAGAAATTGATAGGCTGCAGAGCATTGCATGGAGATATAATGCAGTTTTCAGGACAGATCACACAAGCAGTGAAAAATATATACCAGAAATTGATAGGCTGCAGAGCATTGCATGGAGATATAATGCAGTTTTCAGGACAGATCACACAAGCAGTGAAAAATATATACCTGTAAGAAGAGAAGAAAGATGAATATTAGCAATGCCATTTTCTAACTGCCAGGGCACTTTGCTAAATTATGGCACTTCGATAAAGTATGCATAAATGCTATATGCATAAATGCCCCCGCATAAATGCCTCCCCTTAACTAAGTCTCAATATATAGGGACGTATCTGCTTAGATCTGCACAGATTTAACTCATTAACAATCAATCACTAGCTTAAAAGACAACAGGAGACCATAAAGTGCAGGGAAAAAAAAAAAAAAAAAAAACAGACTAGTAAACTCGGCATGGATCATAAACTCTTAAAGTAAGTGTGATGACCTTTAAGTATCATGGAATAAAAAAGCTAGAGGAGTGAAAAATATATACCAGAAATTGATAGGCTGCAGAGCATTGCATGGAGATATAATGCAGTTTTCAGGACAGATCACACAAGCAGTGAAAAATATATACCAGAAATTGATAGGCTGCAGAGCATTGCATGGAGATATAATGCAGTTTTCAGGACAGATCACACAAGCAGTGAAAAATATATACCTGTAAGAAGAGAAGAAAGATGAATATTAGCAATGCCATTTTCTAACTGCCAGGGCACTTTGCTAAATTATGGCACTTCGATAAAGTATGCATAAATGCTATATGCATAAATGCCCCCGCATAAATGCCTCCCCTTAACTAAGTCTCAATATATAGGGACGTATCTGCTTAGATCTGCACAGATTTAACTCATTAACAATCAATCACTAGCTTAAAAGACAACAGGAGACCATAAAGTGCAGGGAAAAAAAAAAAAAAAAAAACAGACTAGTAAACTCGGCATGGATCATAAACTCTTAAAGTAAGTGTGATGACCTTTAAGTATCATGGAATAAAAAAGCTAGAGGAGTGAAAAATATATACCAGAAATTGATAGGCTGCAGAGCATTGCATGGAGATATAATGCAGTTTTCAGGACAGATCACACAAGCAGTGAAAAATATATACCAGAAATTGATAGGCTGCAGAGCATTGCATGGAGATATAATGCAGTTTTCAGGACAGATCACACAAGCAGTGAAAAATATATACCTGTAAGAAGAGAAGAAAGATGAATATTAGCAATGCCATTTTCTAACTGCCAGGGCACTTTGCTAAATTATGGCACTTCGATAAAGTATGCATAAATGCTATATGCATAAATGCCCCCGCATAAATGCCTCCCCTTAACTAAGTCTCAATATATAGGGACGTATCTGCTTAGATCTGCACAGATTTAACTCATTAACAATCAATCACTAGCTTAAAAGACAACAGGAGACCATAAAGTGCAGGGAAAAAAAAAAAAAAAAAAAAAACAGACTAGTAAACTCGGCATGGATCATAAACTCTTAAAGTAAGTGTGATGACCTTTAAGTATCATGGAATAAAAAAGCTAGAGGAGTGAAAAATATATACCAGAAATTGATAGGCTGCAGAGCATTGCATGGAGATATAATGCAGTTTTCAGGACAGATCACACAAGCAGTGAAAAATATATACCAGAAATTGATAGGCTGCAGAGCATTGCATGGAGATATAATGCAGTTTTCAGGACAGATCACACAAGCAGTGAAAAATATATACCAGAAATTGATAGGCTGCAGAGCATTGCATGGAGATATAATGCAGTTTTCAGGACAGATCACACAAGCAGTGAAAAATATATACCAGAAATTGATAGGCTGCAGAGCATTGCATGGAGATATAATGCAGTTTTCAGGACAGATCACACAAGCAGTGAAAAATATATACCTGTAAGAAGAGAAGAAAGATGAATATTAGCAATGCCATTTTCTAACTGCCAGGGCACTTTGCTAAATTATGGCACTTCGATAAAGTATGCATAAATGCTATATGCATAAATGCCCCCGCATAAATGCCTCCCCTTAACTAAGTCTCAATATATAGGGACGTATCTGCTTAGATCTGCACAGATTTAACTCATTAACAATCAATCACTAGCTTAAAAGACAACAGGAGACCATAAAGTGCAGGGAAAAAAAAAAAAAAAAAAAAACAGACTAGTAAACTCGGCATGGATCATAAACTCTTAAAGTAAGTGTGATGACCTTTAAGTATCATGGAATAAAAAAGCTAGAGGAGTGAAAAATATATACCAGAAATTGATAGGCTGCAGAGCATTGCATGGAGATATAATGCAGTTTTCAGGACAGATCACACAAGCAGTGAAAAATATATACCAGAAATTGATAGGCTGCAGAGCATTGCATGGAGATATAATGCAGTTTTCAGGACAGATCACACAAGCAGTGAAAAATATATACCAGAAATTGATAGGCTGCAGAGCATTGCATGGAGATATAATGCAGTTTTCAGGACAGATCACACAAGCAGTGAAAAATATATACCTGTAAGAAGAGAAGAAAGATGAATATTAGCAATGCCATTTTCTAACTGCCAGGGCACTTTGCTAAATTATGGCACTTCGATAAAGTATGCATAAATGCTATATGCATAAATGCCCCCGCATAAATGCCTCCCCTTAACTAAGTCTCAATATATAGGGACGTATCTGCTTAGATCTGCACAGATTTAACTCATTAACAATCAATCACTAGCTTAAAAGACAACAGGAGACCATAAAGTGCAGGGAAAAAAAAAAAAAACAGACTAGTAAACTCGGCATGGATCATAAACTCTTAAAGTAAGTGTGATGACCTTTAAGTATCATGGAATAAAAAAGCTAGAGGAGTGAAAAATATATACCAGAAATTGATAGGCTGCAGAGCATTGCATGGAGATATAATGCAGTTTTCAGGACAGATCACACAAGCAGTGAAAAATATATACCAGAAATTGATAGGCTGCAGAGCATTGCATGGAGATATAATGCAGTTTTCAGGACAGATCACACAAGCAGTGAAAAATATATACCTGTAAGAAGAGAAGAAAGATGAATATTAGCAATGCCATTTTCTAACTGCCAGGGCACTTTGCTAAATTATGGCACTTCGATAAAGTATGCATAAATGCTATATGCATAAATGCCCCCGCATAAATGCCTCCCCTTAACTAAGTCTCAATATATAGGGACGTATCTGCTTAGATCTGCACAGATTTAACTCATTAACAATCAATCACTAGCTTAAAAGACAACAGGAGACCATAAAGTGCAGGGAAAAAAAAAAAAAAAAAAAAACAGACTAGTAAACTCGGCATGGATCATAAACTCTTAAAGTAAGTGTGATGACCTTTAAGTATCATGGAATAAAAAAGCTAGAGGAGTGAAAAATATATACCAGAAATTGATAGGCTGCAGAGCATTGCATGGAGATATAATGCAGTTTTCAGGACAGATCACACAAGCAGTGAAAAATATATACCAGAAATTGATAGGCTGCAGAGCATTGCATGGAGATATAATGCAGTTTTCAGGACAGATCACACAAGCAGTGAAAAATATATACCTGTAAGAAGAGAAGAAAGATGAATATTAGCAATGCCATTTTCTAACTGCCAGGGCACTTTGCTAAATTATGGCACTTCGATAAAGTATGCATAAATGCTATATGCATAAATGCCCCCGCATAAATGCCTCCCCTTAACTAAGTCTCAATATATAGGGACGTATCTGCTTAGATCTGCACAGATTTAACTCATTAACAATCAATCACTAGCTTAAAAGACAACAGGAGACCATAAAGTGCAGGGAAAAAAAAAAAAAAAAAAAAACAGACTAGTAAACTCGGCATGGATCATAAACTCTTAAAGTAAGTGTGATGACCTTTAAGTATCATGGAATAAAAAAGCTAGAGGAGTGAAAAATATATACCAGAAATTGATAGGCTGCAGAGCATTGCATGGAGATATAATGCAGTTTTCAGGACAGATCACACAAGCAGTGAAAAATATATACCAGAAATTGATAGGCTGCAGAGCATTGCATGGAGATATAATGCAGTTTTCAGGACAGATCACACAAGCAGTGAAAAATATATACCTGTAAGAAGAGAAGAAAGATGAATATTAGCAATGCCATTTTCTAACTGCCAGGGCACTTTGCTAAATTATGGCACTTCGATAAAGTATGCATAAATGCTATATGCATAAATGCCCCCGCATAAATGCCTCCCCTTAACTAAGTCTCAATATATAGGGACGTATCTGCTTAGATCTGCACAGATTTAACTCATTAACAATCAATCACTAGCTTAAAAGACAACAGGAGACCATAAAGTGCAGGGAAAAAAAAAAAAAAAAAAAAACAGACTAGTAAACTCGGCATGGATCATAAACTCTTAAAGTAAGTGTGATGACCTTTAAGTATCATGGAATAAAAAAGCTAGAGGAGTGAAAAATATATACCAGAAATTGATAGGCTGCAGAGCATTGCATGGAGATATAATGCAGTTTTCAGGACAGATCACACAAGCAGTGAAAAATATATACCAGAAATTGATAGGCTGCAGAGCATTGCATGGAGATATAATGCAGTTTTCAGGACAGATCACACAAGCAGTGAAAAATATATACCAGAAATTGATAGGCTGCAGAGCATTGCATGGAGATATAATGCAGTTTTCAGGACAGATCACACAAGCAGTGAAAAATATATACCTGTAAGAAGAGAAGAAAGATGAATATTAGCAATGCCATTTTCTAACTGCCAGGGCACTTTGCTAAATTATGGCACTTCGATAAAGTATGCATAAATGCTATATGCATAAATGCCCCCGCATAAATGCCTCCCCTTAACTAAGTCTCAATATATAGGGACGTATCTGCTTAGATCTGCACAGATTTAACTCATTAACAATCAATCACTAGCTTAAAAGACAACAGGAGACCATAAAGTGCAGGGAAAAAAAAAAAAAAAAAAAAACAGACTAGTAAACTCGGCATGGATCATAAACTCTTAAAGTAAGTGTGATGACCTTTAAGTATCATGGAATAAAAAAGCTAGAGGAGTGAAAAATATATACCAGAAATTGATAGGCTGCAGAGCATTGCATGGAGATATAATGCAGTTTTCAGGACAGATCACACAAGCAGTGAAAAATATATACCAGAAATTGATAGGCTGCAGAGCATTGCATGGAGATATAATGCAGTTTTCAGGACAGATCACACAAGCAGTGAAAAATATATACCTGTAAGAAGAGAAGAAAGATGAATATTAGCAATGCCATTTTCTAACTGCCAGGGCACTTTGCTAAATTATGGCACTTCGATAAAGTATGCATAAATGCTATATGCATAAATGCCCCCGCATAAATGCCTCCCCTTAACTAAGTCTCAATATATAGGGACGTATCTGCTTAGATCTGCACAGATTTAACTCATTAACAATCAATCACTAGCTTAAAAGACAACAGGAGACCATAAAGTGCAGGGAAAAAAAAAAAAAAAAAAAAACAGACTAGTAAACTCGGCATGGATCATAAACTCTTAAAGTAAGTGTGATGACCTTTAAGTATCATGGAATAAAAAAGCTAGAGGAGTGAAAAATATATACCAGAAATTGATAGGCTGCAGAGCATTGCATGGAGATATAATGCAGTTTTCAGGACAGATCACACAAGCAGTGAAAAATATATACCAGAAATTGATAGGCTGCAGAGCATTGCATGGAGATATAATGCAGTTTTCAGGACAGATCACACAAGCAGTGAAAAATATATACCAGAAATTGATAGGCTGCAGAGCATTGCATGGAGATATAATGCAGTTTTCAGGACAGATCACACAAGCAGTGAAAAATATATACCTGTAAGAAGAGAAGAAAGATGAATATTAGCAATGCCATTTTCTAACTGCCAGGGCACTTTGCTAAATTATGGCACTTCGATAAAGTATGCATAAATGCTATATGCATAAATGCCCCCGCATAAATGCCTCCCCTTAACTAAGTCTCAATATATAGGGACGTATCTGCTTAGATCTGCACAGATTTAACTCATTAACAATCAATCACTAGCTTAAAAGACAACAGGAGACCATAAAGTGCAGGGAAAAAAAAAAAAAAAAAAAAACAGACTAGTAAACTCGGCATGGATCATAAACTCTTAAAGTAAGTGTGATGACCTTTAAGTATCATGGAATAAAAAAGCTAGAGGAGTGAAAAATATATACCAGAAATTGATAGGCTGCAGAGCATTGCATGGAGATATAATGCAGTTTTCAGGACAGATCACACAAGCAGTGAAAAATATATACCAGAAATTGATAGGCTGCAGAGCATTGCATGGAGATATAATGCAGTTTTCAGGACAGATCACACAAGCAGTGAAAAATATATACCAGAAATTGATAGGCTGCAGAGCATTGCATGGAGATATAATGCAGTTTTCAGGACAGATCACACAAGCAGTGAAAAATATATACCAGAAATTGATAGGCTGCAGAGCATTGCATGGAGATATAATGCAGTTTTCAGGACAGATCACACAAGCAGTGAAAAATATATACCAGAAATTGATAGGCTGCAGAGCATTGCATGGAGATATAATGCAGTTTTCAGGACAGATCACACAAGCAGTGAAAAATATATACCAGAAATTGATAGGCTGCAGAGCATTGCATGGAGATATAATGCAGTTTTCAGGACAGATCACACAAGCAGTGAAAAATATATACCAGAAATTGATAGGCTGCAGAGCATTGCATGGAGATATAATGCAGTTTTCAGGACAGATCACACAAGCAGTGAAAAATATATACCAGAAATTGATAGGCTGCAGAGCATTGCATGGAGATATAATGCAGTTTTCAGGACAGATCACACAAGCAGTGAAAAATATATACCAGAAATTGATAGGCTGCAGAGCATTGCATGGAGATATAATGCAGTTTTCAGGACAGATCACACAAGCAGTGAAAAATATATACCAGAAATTGATAGGCTGCAGAGCATTGCATGGAGATATAATGCAGTTTTCAGGACAGATCACACAAGCAGTGAAAAATATATACCAGAAATTGATAGGCTGCAGAGCATTGCATGGAGATATAATGCAGTTTTCAGGACAGATCACACAAGCAGTGAAAAATATATACCAGAAATTGATAGGCTGCAGAGCATTGCATGGAGATATAATGCAGTTTTCAGGACAGATCACACAAGCAGTGAAAAATATATACCAGAAATTGATAGGCTGCAGAGCATTGCATGGAGATATAATGCAGTTTTCAGGACAGATCACACAAGCAGTGAAAAATATATACCAGAAATTGATAGGCTGCAGAGCATTGCATGGAGATATAATGCAGTTTTCAGGACAGATCACACAAGCAGTGAAAAATATATACCAGAAATTGATAGGCTGCAGAGCATTGCATGGAGATATAATGCAGTTTTCAGGACAGATCACACAAGCAGTGAAAAATATATACCAGAAATTGATAGGCTGCAGAGCATTGCATGGAGATATAATGCAGTTTTCAGGACAGATCACACAAGCAGTGAAAAATATATACCTGTAAGAAGAGAAGAAAGATGAATATTAGCAATGCCATTTTCTAACTGCCAGGGCACTTTGCTAAATTATGGCACTTCGATAAAGTATGCATAAATGCTATATGCATAAATGCCCCCGCATAAAAATTGAAGATTCTGATGCAAAATTAACAGATTTTTGGAACTGTTTATAATTCTCTCCACCTTCACTAAAGCCCCAGTTCCAGCTGCCAAGAAACAACCCTAAAGCATAATGCTGCTTCCACTATGCTTCACTGTGGGTATAGTGTTCTTTTGGTGATTTATTGTTGCTGTAGACCTCTTGGTAGCCTCCTGGACCATTTTTCTTCTTGTCTTTTCATCAATGTTTGAAGGACGTACAAGGGCTAGTTAATGTCACTGCTGTGCCAATTTAAGCCACTTCTTAATGACCTTTCTTCACAATGTTCCATGGTATATCTAATGTCTTTGAAAACATTTTTTACCCTTCTTCTAACTGATAACTTTTAACAATGAGATCCCTTTGTTGTGTAAGCTGTTTCCGGACCATGGATTTTGCTGTAAAAAGCAACGAAGAAAATTTCAGGAAATCCTACTGGAACAGCTAAACTTGATATGAGGTTTATCACAATCACTGTAAATGATTTTAGCTGTGTACTCACTACTATTTGACGAGTCTAAATGTGATTGGCTAATTCTAAACACAACCACATTCTCAAAAATAAGAGAGTGTTCACACTACAACTACTGCAACTACATTATTTTAGTTTTGTTATTTTTATTGTTCCCCTCAAAATTATTTTAGTTTGTTTCTCAATGGATTTGTACAGATTATGGGTGACATTAAAGGTGGAAATAGTTTTGAAATGATTGTACTTGGTATGACCGGGCCCGTGCAGGAAGGAGGCCCACCTACGCCAGTGCCTATTTTAACTGGATATGCGTCCTTGGACGCAGGTTCAGCAAAAATGTAATGCAATGCAGAGACCTGCCGGCTCCCTGCACTGCAGTACATGCCACTGACTAATCAGAGGTCGGCAGCTGACACCGCCGCACATGTCAGTGACGTCATGCGCTGCCTGTGGCAAGCACACTGACGCCACTGGCTATAGGAGATGTCACTGTGCATTGTAGGTGTAAGAAGAATTGCTTATTTATTTTTTAAATGTTTTTTAGAAGTGCAGCAGGCAGGGGGACATTATTATTGGAAGGGGCCCAGGATGGGGGATATTATTACTGGATTGGACCCATGATAGGGACATTATTACTGGAAGGGACCCAGGATGTGGGACATTATACCAGGAAGCGGCCAGAATGGGGGACATTATTACAGGAAGGGGCCAGGATGGGGGACATTATTATGTCAAGGGGCTCAGCATGGGGGACAATATTACTGGAAAGGGCTCAGGATGCATGACATTATTACTGAAAGGGGCCCAGGATGAGGTACATTATTACTGGAAGGGGCCAGAATGGGGGACATTACTACTGGAAGGGATCCAGACAGGGCCGCCATCAGGGCTTACTGCTCTTACTGCTATATGGGACCCGGTGAGCAGAGGGGCCCGAGCCCAGTCATGGCCACCCACTCTTGTGCTTCTGATCACCGGGCCCCATGGTGTAATAAAGTGCTGTGCACCTCAGCGCTGGGAGCTTTTTCCCAGAGTTCCATGGCCGTACGCGCGCCACTCGCCATTGCCAGGACACCAGAAGCGGAGCCTGCAGGGGATCGACAGTGAGGTAAGTATGAAAAAACTTTCTTTTTTTTCTTTATAAAATTAATTCAATGGGTGAGGGGACAGGGACTACACATGATGAAGTGAGAAGGGGAGGGGGTCTGCACCTAATAAAGTGAGAGGGCTAGGGAGATTGCAAATTATTAAGGGGAGGGGGACTGCAAATGATAAAGGGGAGGGGGGAAGGGGACTGCAAATGATAAAGGGGTAGGGGGACTGGAAATGATAAAGGGAGAGGGGGACTGCAAATAATGAAAGGGTAGGGTGACTGCAAATCATGAAGGGGTAGGGGGACTGCAAATGATAAAGGGGAGGGGGACTGCAAATGATAAAGGGGAGGGGGACTGCAAATGATGAAGGGGTAGGGGGACTGCAAATGATAAAGGGGAGGGGGACTGCAAATGATGAAGGGGTAGGGGGACTGCAAATAATGAAGGGGAGGGGGACTGCAAATGATGAAGGGGTAGGGGGACTGCAAATGATAAAGGGGAGGGGGACTGCAAATGATGAAGGGGTAAGGGGACAGCAAATGATAAAGGGTAGGGGGTGACTGCAAATGATAATGGGGAGGGGGACGGCAAATGAAAAAGGGGAGGGGGACTGCAAACGATTAAGGGCTGGGGGGAAGGGGACTGCAAATGATGAAGGGGGAGGGTGACTGCAAATGATAAAGGGGGAGGGTGACTGCAAATGATAAAGGGGGAGGGGGACTGCAAATGATAAAGGGGGAGGGGGACTGCAAATGATGAAATAAGAGGGGGAGGGGGACTGCAAATGATAAAGGGGGAGGGGGACTGCAAATGATAAAGGGGAGGGGGACTGCAAATGATTAAGGGGGACTGCAAATGATAAAGGGGAGGGGGACTGCAAATGATAATGGGGAGGGGGCATGTAAATGATAAAGGGGAGGGGGACTGCAAATGATTAAGGGGGAGGGGGACTGCAAATGATAAAGGGGTAGGATGACTGCAAATGATAATGGGGAGGGGGACTGAAAATGATAATGGGGAAGGGGGACTGCAAATGATAAAGGGGGAGGGGGACTGCAAATGATAATGGGGAGGGGGCATGTAAATGATAAAGGGGAGGGGGACTGCAAATGATTAAGGGGGAGGGGGACTGCAAATGATAAAGGGGTAGGATGACTGCAAATGATAATGGGGAGGGGGACTGAAAATGATAATGGGGAAGGGGAACTGCAAATGATAAAGGGGGAGGGGCCTGCAAATGATAAAGTCAGAGGGGAACTGCAAATGATAAATGGAGAGGGGGACTGCAAATGATAAAGGGGTAGGGTGACTGCAAATGATAATGGGGGAGGGGGACTGCAAATGATAAAGGGGAGGGGGACTGCAAATGATGAAGGGGGAGGGGGGCTGCAAATGATAAAGGGGGAGGGGGACTGCAAATGATAAAGGGGGAGGGGGACTGCAAATGATAAAGGGGAAAGGGGACTGCAAATGATAATGGGGGAGGGGGGCTGCAATTGATAAAGGGGGAGGGGGACTGCAAATGATAAAGGGGAGGGGGACTGCAAATGATAAAGGGGAGGGGGAAAGGGGTAGGGTGACTGCAAATGATGAAATAAGAGGAGGAGGGGGACTGCAAATGATGAAGTGGGAGGGAAACTGCAAATGATGAAGGGGGAAGGGGACTGCAAATGATGAAGTAAGAGGGGGAGGGGGACTGCAAATGATGAAGTAAGAGGGGGAAGGGAACTGCAAATGATGAAGTGGAAGGGGGACTGCAAATTATGTAGTGGGAGGGGGACTGCAAAAGATGATGTGAGGGGGGCGAGGGTCCGCAAATGATGAATTGGGAGTGGGGAGAGCAAGTGATGACTTGCGGGTAGTGTTGAGCATTCCGATACTGAAATATCGGGTATCGCTCTGCAGTGTCTATGAAGGATGGCATGCAGGATGGCAGCGCTCAGCTGCGATCCAGCCTGTCATCTCAATGCCATCCCAGCGTGGGAGAATTCTCCTGCTCAAGCACTGAGCGCAGCCGAAAGCTGCCATCCAGCTTGCCATGCCGCAGACACTGAGAAGCGCTGGCATGCTTGCGCTCTGCAGTGTCTGGCTGTGACGGCATCCAGATGAGCCGAGGTCATGTTCGATCCAGATGAGCCGAGGTCATGTCCAATGAACTCAGCTCACCTCATGCATGTCACTGACAGCGTGGGAAAATTCTCCTTCGCTCAGCGCTTCAGAAATGGGGGTGGATAACAAATTTTTTAGTGTTTTATTCATTTACCCATTCATAATGCAAATGTGGGATAAGTTGGTAGAAGCGACTGATTATCTAGATTACCAGATCTTCCAGATTCTTGACGTTCTCAATACATCTAATATTGTACAGAAACAACTAATTGCAGTTACTAACCAACACACCATAGTGCTAGATTACTTGACTGCTAGAGAGGGTGGGATGTGTCAGATAACAGGTCCTACCTGTTGCCACTACATAGACCCTGCAGGAAATTTCCAGGTAAAGAAATGAGGGATGCGTGGCTCCAAGAACATCATGTCAACAAAGATTCCTGGTGGAGCGACACTTTCTCATTTCTTAATCCTGTCAATTGGTTCAAGGGTATAGGTGGATGGCTAATGGGTATCCTACAAGGTATTCTACAAATAGGAATTTTGATATTACTAGTGTATATAGTTGCCAGGATTAGTATATTTGCTATTAAGAGACTATGCAAGAAAACACATAAGATTAAGCATCACAGACCTGCAAAATATAATGCCACTTCTCCTATAAACATATATGATGAGATTTACAAGCAAGATATTTGTCGGTGAACGGGATTCGTCCCCTCCAGGCTTTTATAGCATGGGGAAGTATGAATATATTGTTTTGTAAAATAATAAACAGGGAGGAATTGTTATGGTTAATTTTTTTAATATCTAGATATCATTATTAATTTAGAAAAACAATTACAACTATTCTATGTCTGAAGTCTTGTGTTTAAGACTTACATTGTGGAATGTCTGACTAAGATACTGGTTTCCTGTGAATTCCCTGAGAAGGTTTTACATTGGGCCAAGGGAAGTGTGTTTATTACTGATAGTCTAATTTCGGTTTCCTGTTCAGTTAACAATTGTATTTCCTTTTTGTCTAGCTAATAAATACGGTGAGTCTTTGTTGCCACACCAGGAAGACTCTACCTGCTGACAATGCATGTCGCATGTATTCTGTCTCTCTCCCTTCATCGATGATGTATCTTAATTTGAATCTCACTGGCAATGTGAAGACCCTTTGCTGTCTATTCCAAAGTTCTCCTTAAAACAAAGAGGGTCTCCATAACAGCCTGTTAAATGCCGCTGTCAGATTGCAGAAACTTCCGATCATGCACGGTGCGCCTCTTTGAAGCCGGCACGGTTACACCTGACTTCAGAGGATCAATGATGAGAGGGAAAGAAGCCGCGCGCATGCGCGAAGTAAGTATACCGCTAGCGAGGACGCCGGCGCTTGTAAGTTATGTTATCACGCCCACAGGGGCGTGATAACATGCTAAGTGGGCCAACTAGTCTGGGAACACTGACGCCGACTAGTCAAAGCCCTACTTTACATATCATAAATGGACTTTAAAAATACTTTTTTTAAAAGATCTGTTTATGTGTGTAATGTAATAAAGGGACTGTTAGGTAGTGTGTTTATATATGTAGACCCAACAGCTGGTGGTTCTGGGAGTACGGGGGACCTGACAGGTTCCCTTTAATAATATATTATTGGGGATACTATTACTGTTGGGGTAACAAACGCGAGGTACTGGTACTGTGTAGGGCACCATGGGGGCAATATAGAGTTTGTGTAGAAGTGAAGGAAAAAGAGGGGAGGGTACTCTAGAAGCGATTAGTCATAGTCTATGTGTTACATTCTGCAGATCCAGTCATGGCTGAAAGAAATCTTAGTGGTCTGCATCCAAAGAAGAAGAAAAGAGAAAATGAGTGTCTTTAATTGGAGACATCACCGGTGAGTCACTAGTTTTATCTGCACTGTATACAGTGGATATAAAACTTCTATACACCTCTGTTGAAATGTCAGGTTTTTGTTATGTAAAAAGATTATACCAAGAATTATGTCAGAATTTTGAAACTGAAAAACAAAATGAAATCTTTTCGAGTGGAAAAAGAAAAATAAAGAACTAAAATAAGCACACCCTGAAACTAATACTTTGTTGAAGTACGCTTTGAATTTATGGCAGCATTCAGTCTTTTTGTATAGGAGTCTATCATCATGGAACATCTAAAACTGTCATTCTTTGCACAATCTTCCTTGCAGTAGTGCTCCAAATCTGTCAAATTGGGAGGGCATCTCTTGAACCCATATTTTCAATTGGATTCAGACCTGGGCTCTGGCTGGACTATTCCAAAACTTTGATCTTCTTCTTAAAAGGCATTTTTTTGTTGATTTATGCTGTGGCATGCTTGGGGTCATTGTCTTGCTGAAAAGTAAAATTCTTCTTCATCTTTTTTTTTACAGAGGATTGAAGATTCTGATGCAAAATTAACTGATTTTTGGAACTGTTTATAATTCTCTCCACCTTCACTAAAGCCCCAGTTCCAGCTGCCAAGAAACAACCCTAAAGCATAATGCTGCTTCCACTATGCTTCACTGTGGGTATAGTGTTCTTTTGGTGATTTATTGTTGCTGTAGACCTCTTGGTAGCCTCCTGGACCATTTTTCTTCTTGTCTTTTCATCAAAGTTTGAAGGACGTACAAGGGCTAGTTAATGTCACTGCTGTGCCAATTTAAGCCACTTCTTAATGACCTTTCTTCACAATGTTCCATGGTATATCTAATGTCTTTGAAAACATTTTTTACCCTTCTTCTAACTGATAACTTTTAACAATGAGATCCCTTTGTTGTGTAAGCTGTTTCCGGACCATGGATTTTGCTGTAAAAAGCAACGAAGAAAATTTCAGGAAATCCTACTGGAACAGCTAAACTTGATATGAGGTTTATCACAATCACTGTAAATGATTTTAGCTGTGTACTCACTACTATTTGACGAGTCTAAATGTGATTGGCTAATTCTAAACACAACCACATTCTCAAAAATAAGAGAGTGTTCACACTACAACTACTGCAACTACATTATTTTAGTTTTGTTATTTTTATTGTTCCCCTCAAAATTATTTTAGTTTGTTTCTCAATGGATTTGTACAGATTATGGGTGACATTAAAGGTGGAAATAGTTTTGAAATGATTGTACTTGGTATGACCGGGCCCGTGCAGGAAGGAGGCCCACCTACGCCAGTGCCTATTTTAACTGGATATGCGTCCTTGGACGCAGGTTCAGCAAAAATGTAATGCAATGCAGAGACCTGCCGGCTCCCTGCACTGCAGTACATGCCACTGACTAATCAGAGGTCGGCAGCTGACACCGCCGCACATGTCAGTGACGTCATGCGCTGCCTGTGGCAAGCACACTGACGCCACTGGCTATAGGAGATGTCACTGTGCATTATAGGTGTAAGAAGAATTGCTTATTTATTTTTTAAATGTTTTCTAGAAATGCAGCAGGCAGGGGGACATTATTATTGGAAGGGGCCCAGGATGGGGGATATTATTACTGGATTGGACCCATGATAGGGACATTATTACTGGAAGGGACCCAGGATGTGGGACATTATACCAGGAAGCGGCCAGAATGGGGGACATTATTACAGGAAGGGGCCAGGATGGGGGACATTATTATGTCAAGGGGCTCAGCATGGGGGACAATATTACTGGAAAGGGCTCAGGATGCATGACATTATTACTGAAAGGGGCCCAGGATGAGGTACATTATTACTGGAAGGGGCCAGAATGGGGGACATTACTACTGGAAGGGATCCAGACAGGGCCGCCATCAGGGCTTACTGCTCTTACTGCTATATGGGACCCGGTGAGCAGAGGGGCCCGAGCCCAGTCATGGCCACCCACTCTTGTGCTTCTGATCACCGGGCCCCATGGTGTAATAAAGTGCTGTGCACCTCAGCGCTGGGAGCTTTTTCCCAGAGTTCCATGGCCGTACGCGCGCCACTCGCCATTGCCAGGACACCAGAAGCGGAGCCTGCAGGGGATCGACAGTGAGGTAAGTATGAAAAAACTTTCTTTTTTTTCTTTATAAAATTAATTCAATGGGTGAGGGGACAGGGACTACACATGATGAAGTGAGAAGGGGAGGGGGTCTGCACCTAATAAAGTGAGAGGGCTAGGGAGATTGCAAATTATTAAGGGGAGGGGGACTGCAAATGATAAAGGGGAGGGGGGAAGGGGACTGCAAATGATAAAGGGGTAGGGGGACTGGAAATGATAAAGGGAGAGGGGGACTGCAAATAATGAAGGGGTAGGGTGACTGCAAATCATGAAGGGGTAGGGGGACTGCAAATGATAAAGGGGAGGGGGACTGCAAATGATAAAGGGGAGGGGGACTGCAAATGATGAAGGGGTAGGGGGACTGCAAATGATAAAGGGGAGGGGGACTGCAAATGATGAAGGGGTAGGGGGACTGCAAATGATGAAGGGGAGGGGGACTGCAAATGATGAAGGGGTAGGGGGACTGCAAATGATAAAGGGGAGGGGGACTGCAGATGATGAAGGGGTAAGGGACTGCAAATGATAAAGGGTAGGGGGTGACTGCAAATGATAATGGGGAGGGGGACGGCAAATGAAAAAGGGGAGGGGGACTGCAAACGATTAAGGGCTGGGGGGAAGGGGACTGCAAATGATGAAGGGGGAGGGTGACTGCAAATGATAAAGGGGGAGGGTGACTGCAAATGATAAAGGGGAGGGGGACTGCAAATGATAAAGGGGGAGGGGGACTGCAAATGATAAAGGGGGAGGGGGACTGCAAATGATGAAATAAGAGGGGGAGGGGGACTGCAAATGATAAAGGGGGAGGGGGACTGCAAATGATAAAGGGGAGGGGGACTGCAAATGATTAAGGGGGACTGCAAATGATAAAGAGGAGGGGGACTGCAAATGATAATGGGGAGGGGGCATGTAAATGATAAAGGGGAGGGGGACTGCAAATGATTAAGGGGGAAGGGGACTGCAAATGATAAAGGGGTAGGATGACTGCAAATGATAATGGGGAGGGGGACTGAAAATGATAATGGGGAAGGGGGACTGCAAATGATAAAGGGGGAGGGGGACTGCAAATGATAATGGGGAGGGGGCATGTAAATGATAAAGGGGAGGGGGACTGCAAATGATTAAGGGGGAGGGGGACTGCAAATGATAAAGGGGTAGGATGACTGCAAATGATAATGGGGAGGGGGACTGAAAATGATAATGGGGAAGGGGAACTGCAAATGATAAAGGGGGAGGGGCCTGCAAATGATAAAGTCAGAGGGGAACTGCAAATGATAAATGGAGAGGGGGACTGCAAATGATAAAGGGGTAGGGTGACTGCAAATGATAATGGGGGAGGGGGACTGCAAATGATAAAGGGTAGGGGGACTGCAAATGATGAAGGGGGAGGGGGGCTGCAAATGATAAAGGGGAGGGGGACTGCAAATGATAAAGGGGTAGGGTGACTGCAAATGATAATGGGGGAGGGGGACTGCAAATGATAAAGGGGGAGGGGGACTGCAAATGATAAAGGGGGAGGGGGACAGCAAATGATAAAGGGGAGGGGGACTGCAAATGATAAAGGGAGAGGGGGACTGCAAATGATAAAGGGGGAGGGGGACTGCAAATGATGAAGGGGGAGGGGGACTACAAATGATAAAGGGGAGGGGGACTGCAAATGATGAAGGGGTAAGGGGACTGCAAATGATAAAGGGTAGGGGGTGACTGCAAATGATAATGGGGAGGGGGACGGCAAATGAAAAAGGGGAGGGGGACTGCAAACGATTAAGGGCTGGGGGGAAGGGGACTGCAAATGATGAAGGGGGAGGGTGACTGCAAATGATAAAGGGGGAGGGTGACTGCAAATGATAAAGGGGGAGGGGGACTGCAAATGATAAAGGGGGAGGGGGACTGCAAATGATAAAGGGGGAGGGGGACTGCAAATGATAAAGGGGGAGGGGGACTGCAAATGATGAAATAAGAGGGGGAGGGGGACTGCAAATGATAAAGGGGGAGGGGGACTGCAAATGATAAAGGGGAGGGGGACTGCAAATGATTAAGGGGGACTGCAAATGATAAAGGGGAGGGGGACTGCAAATGATAATGGGGAGGGGGCATGTAAATGATAAAGGGGAGGGGGACTGCAAATGATTAAGGGGGAGGGGGACTGCAAATGATAAAGGGGTAGGATGACTGCAAATGATAATGGGGAGGGGGACTGAAAATGATAATGGGGAAGGGGGACTGCAAATGATAAAGGGGGAGGGGGACTGCAAATGATAAAGGGGAAGGGGGACTGCAAATGATAATGGGGAGGGGGCATGTAAATGATAAAGGGGAGGGGGACTGCAAATGATTAAGAGGGAGGGGGACTGCAAATGATAAAGGGGTAGGATAACTGCAAATGATAATGGGGAGGGGGACTGAAAATGATAATGGGGAAGGGGAACTGCAAATGATAAAGGGGGAGGGGGACTGCAAATGATAAAGTCAGACGGGAACTGCAAATGATAAATGGAGAGGGGGACTGCAAATGATAAAGGGGTAGGGTGACTGCAAATGATAATGGGGGAGGGGGACTGCAAATGATAAAGGGGAGGGGGACTGAAAATGATGAAGGGGGAGGGGGACTGCAAATGATAAAGGGGGAGGGGGACTGCAAATGATAAAGGGGGAGGGGGACTGCAAATGATAAAGGGGGAGGGGGACTGCAAATGATGAAGGGGGAGGGGGACAGCAAATGATAAAGGGGAGGGTGACTGCAAATGATAAAGGGGGAGGGGGACTGCAAATGATAAAGGGGAGGGGGACTGCAAATGATGAAGGGGGAGGGGGACTACAAATGATAAAGGGGAGGGGGACTGCAAATGATGAAGGGGTAAGGGGACTGCAAATGATAAAGGGTAGGGGGTGACTGCAAATGATAATGGGGAGGGGGACGGCAAATGAAAAAGGGGAGGGGGACTGCAAACGATTAAGGGCTGGGGGGAAGGGGACTGCAAATGATGAAGGGGGAGGGTGACTGCAAATGATAAAGGGGGAGGGTGACTGCAAATGATAAAGGGGGAGGGGGACTGCAAATGATAAAGGGGGAGGGGGACTGCAAATGATAAAGGGGGAGGGGGACTGCAAATGATAAAGGGGGAGGGGGACTGCAAATGATGAAATAAGAGGGGGAGGGGGACTGCAAATGATAAAGGGGGAGGGGGACTGCAAATGATAAAGGGGAGGGGGACTGCAAATGATTAAGGGGGACTGCAAATGATAAAGGGGAGGGGGACTGCAAATGATAATGGGGAGGGGGCATGTAAATGATAAAGGGGAGGGGGACTGCAAATGATTAAGGGGGAGGGGGACTGCAAATGATAAAGGGGTAGGATGACTGCAAATGATAATGGGGAGGGGGACTGAAAATGATAATGGGGAAGGGGGACTGCAAATGATAAAGGGGGAGGGGGACTGCAAATGATAAAGGGGAAGGGGGACTGCAAATGATAATGGGGAGGGGGCATGTAAATGATAAAGGGGAGGGGGACTGCAAATGATTAAGAGGGAGGGGGACTGCAAATGATAAAGGGGTAGGATAACTGCAAATGATAATGGGGAGGGGGACTGAAAATGATAATGGGGAAGGGGAACTGCAAATGATAAAGGGGGAGGGGGACTGCAAATGATAAAGTCAGACGGGAACTGCAAATGATAAATGGAGAGGGGGACTGCAAATGATAAAGGGGTAGGGTGACTGCAAATGATAATGGGGGAGGGGGACTGCAAATGATAAAGGGGAGGGGGACTGAAAATGATGAAGGGGGAGGGGGACTGCAAATGATAAAGGGGGAGGGGGACTGCAAATGATAAAGGGGGAGGGGGACTGCAAATGATAAAGGGGGAGGGGGACTGCAAATGATGAAGGGGGAGGGGGACAGCAAATGATAAAGGGGAGGGTGACTGCAAATGATAAAGGGGGAGGGGGACTGCAAATGATAAAGGGGAGGGGGACTGCAAATGATAAAGGGGGAGGGGGACTGCAAATGATAAAGGGGGAGGGGGACTGCAAATGATAAAGGGGTAGGTAACTGCAAATGATAAATGGGAAGGGGACTGCAAATGATAATGGGGGTTGGGGACTGCAAATGATAATGGGGGAGGGGGACTGCAAAAGATAAAGGGGGAGGGGGACCGCAAATGATAAAGGGGAGGGGGACCGCAAATGATAAAGGGGTATATTGACTGCAATTGATGAAATAAGAGGGGGAGGGGGACTGCAAATGATAAAGGGGAGGGGGACTGCAAATGATAAAGGGGCACGGAGACAGCAAATGATAAAGGGGGAGGGGGACTGCAAATGATAAAAGGGGAGGGGGACTGCAAATGATAAAAGGGTAGAGTGACTGCAAATGATAAAGGGGAAAGGGGACTGCAAATGATGAAGGGGGAGGGTGACTGCAAATGATAAAGGGGGAGGGTGACTGCAAATGATAAAGGGGGAGGGGGACTGCAAATGATAAAGGGGGAGGGGGACTGCAAATGATAAAGGGGGAGGGGGACTGCAAATGATGAAATAAGAGGGGGAGGGGGACTGCAAATGATAAAGGGGGAGGGGGACTGCAAATGATAAAGGGGAGGGGGACTGCAAATGATTAAGGGGGACTGCAAATGATAAAGGGGAGGGGGACTGCAAATGATAATGGGGAGGGGGCATGTAAATGATAAAGGGGAGGGGGACTGCAAATGATTAAGAGGGAGGGGGACTGCAAATGATAAAGGGGTAGGATGACTGCAAATGATAATGGGGAGGGGGACTGAAAATGATAATGGGGAAGGGGAACTGCAAATGATAAAGGGGGAGGGGGACTGCAAATGATAAAGTCAGACGGGAACTGCAAATGATAAATGGAGAGGGGGACTGCAAATGATAAAGGGGTAGGGTGACTGCAAATGATAATGGGGGAGGGGGACTGCAAATGATAAAGGGGAGGGGGACTGAAAATGATGAAGGGGGAGGGGGACTGCAAATGATAAAGGGGGAGGGGGACTGCAAATGATAAAGGGGGAGGGGGACTGCAAATGATAAAGGGGGAGGGGGACTGCAAATGATGAAGGGGGAGGGGGACAGCAAATGATAAAGGGGAGGGTGACTGCAAATGATAAAGGGGGAGGGGGACTGCAAATGATAAAGGGGAGGGGGACTGCAAATGATAAAGGGGGAGGGGGACTGCAAATGATAAAGGGGGAGGGGGACTGCAAATGATAAAGGGGTAGGTAACTGCAAATGATAAATGGGAAGGGGACTGCAAATGATAATGGGGGTTGGGGACTGCAAATGATAATGGGGGAGGGGGACTGCAAAAGATAAAGGGGGAGGGGGACCGCAAATGATAAAGGGGAGGGGGACCGCAAATGATAAAGGGGTATATTGACTGCAATTGATAAAATAAGAGGGGGAGGGGGACTGCAAATGATAAAGGGGAGGGGGACTGCAAATGATAAAGGGGCACGGAGACAGCAAATGATAAAGGGGGAGGGGGACTGCAAATGATAAAAGGGGAGGGGGACTGCAAATGATAAAAGGGTAGAGTGACTGCAAATGATAAAGGGGAAAGGGGACTGCAAATGATGAAGGGGGAGGGTGACTGCAAATGATAAAGGGGGAGGGTGACTGCAAATGATAAAGAGGGAGGGGGACTGCAAATGATAAAGGGGGAGGGGGACTGCAAATGATAAAGGGGGAGGGGGACTGCAAATGATGAAATAAGAGGGGGAGGGGGACTGCAAATGATAAAGGGGGAGGGGGACTGCAAATGATAAAGGGGAGGGGGACTGCAAATGATTAAGGGGGACTGCAAATGATAAAGGGGAGGGGGACTGCAAATGATAATGGGGAGGGGGCATGTAAATGATAAAGGGGAGGGGGACTGCAAATGATTAAGGGGGAGGGGGACTGCAAATGATAAAGGGGTAGGATGACTGCAAATGATAATGGGGAGGGGGACTGAAAATGATAATGGGGAAGGGGGACTGCAAATGATAAAGGGGGAGGGGGACTGCAAATGATAAAGGGGAAGGGGGACTGCAAATGATAATGGGGAGGGGGCATGTAAATGATAAAGGGGAGGGGGACTGCAAATGATTAAGAGGGAGGGGGACTGCAAATGATAAAGGGGTAGGATAACTGCAAATGATAATGGGGAGGGGGACTGAAAATGATAATGGGGAAGGGGAACTGCAAATGATAAAGGGGGAGGGGGACTGCAAATGATAAAGTCAGACGGGAACTGCAAATGATAAATGGAGAGGGGGACTGCAAATGATAAAGGGGTAGGGTGACTGCAAATGATAATGGGGGAGGGGGACTGCAAATGATAAAGGGGAGGGGGACTGAAAATGATGAAGGGGGAGGGGGACTGCAAATGATAAAGGGGGAGGGGGACTGCAAATGATAAAGGGGGAGGGGGACTGCAAATGATAAAGGGGGAGGGGGACTGCAAATGATGAAGGGGGAGGGGGACAGCAAATGATAAAGGGGAGGGTGACTGCAAATGATAAAGGGGGAGGGGGACTGCAAATGATAAAGGGGAGGGGGACTGCAAATGATAAAGGGGGAGGGGGACTGCAAATGATAAAGGGGGAGGGGGACTGCAAATGATAAAGGGGTAGGTAACTGCAAATGATAAATGGGAGGGGGACTGCAAATGATAATGGGGGTTGGGGACTGCAAATGATAATGGGGGAGGGGGACTGCAAAAGATAAAGGGGGAGGGGGACCGCAAATGATAAAGGGGAGGGGGACCGCAAATGATAAAGGGGTATATTGACTGCAATTGATGAAATAAGAGGGGGAGGGGGACTGCAAATGATAAAGGGGAGGGGGACTGCAAATGATAAAGGGGCACGGAGACAGCAAATGATAAAGGGGGAGGGGGACTGCAAATGATAAAAGGGGAGGGGGACTGCAAATGATAAAAGGGTAGAGTGACTGCAAATGATAAAGGGGAAAGGGGACTGCAAATGATAATGGGGGAGGGGGGCTGCAAATGATAAAGGGGGAGGGGGACTGCAAATGATAAAGGGGAGGGGGACTGCAAATGATAAAGGGGAGGGGGAAAGGGGTAGGGTGACTGCAAATGATGAAATAAGAGGAGGAGGGGGACTGCAAATGATGAAGTGGGAGGGAAACTGCAAATGATGAAGGGGGAAGGGGACTGCAAATGATGAAGTAAGAGGGGGAGGGGGACTGCAAATGATGAAGTAAGAGGGGGAAGGGAACTGCAAATGATGAAGTGGAAGGGGGACTGCAAATTATGTAGTGGGAGGGGGACTGCAAAAGATGATGTGAGGGGGGCGAGGGTCCGCAAATGATGAATTGGGAGTGGGGAGAGCAAGTGATGACTTGCGGGTAGTGTTGAGCATTCCGATACTGAAATATCGGGTATCGCTCTGCAGTGTCTATGAAGGATGGCATGCAGGATGGCAGCGCTCAGCTGCGATCCAGCCTGTCATCTCAATGCCATCCCAGCGTGGGAGAATTCTCCTGCTCAAGCACTGAGCGCAGCCGAAAGCTGCCATCCAGCTTGCCATGCCGCAGACACTGAGAAGCGCTGGCATGCTTGCGCTCTGCAGTGTCTGGCTGTGACGGCATCCAGATGAGCCGAGGTCATATTCGATCCAGATGAGCCGAGGTCATGTCCAATGAACTCAGCTCACCTCATGCATGTCACTGACAGCGTGGGAAAATTCTCCTTCGCTCAGCGCTTCAGCAGGAGAATTCTCTCACGCTCACTGCAAGCGCAGGAGAATTTTCCCACGCTGTCAGTGACTTGCATGAGGTGAGCTGAGTTCATCGGACATGACCTCGGCTCATCTTTATGCCGTCAAAGCCAGACACTGAGGAGCGCAAGCATGCCTGCGCTTCTCAGTGTCTGCGGCATGGCAAGCTGGATGGCAGTTTTCGGCTGCGATCCAGCCTGTCATGTGAATGTAGCAGAGCTGGAGCCATCCTGGGAACCATGGAAAGGTAAGGATGAGGTTGCTTTATTATTTTACTTTTATTGCAGAAGACATTGGCTTCAGCTGGAATGGGCATGATGGTAAGTATGGTTTAATTTAGAACAACAAAGAATTGTGTGTTTATTTCAATTAAAGGACTTTATTCTGGGTGTTTGTGGTTTTTTTTTAACTTTGACTATGGGGTTAGTAATGGGGGTGTCTTATAGACGCCTCTCCATTACTAACCTGGGCTTGATGTCAGCTGGCATTACAAGCTGACATCAACCCCAGCCCTATTACCCCATTGCCACCGCTACAGGGCATGGATGCGCCATTTCTGGGGCGGCTGACAGCTGGTGTTTCTAGCCTGGGAGGGGGCCAATATTCATGGCACCCTTCCAGGGCTATTAATATCAGCCCCCAGCTGTCTGCCTAGCCTTTGCTAGCTATTAAAATAGGGGGGACCCCACGTCATTTTTTTGGGGGTCCCCCATTTTAATAGCTAGTAAAGGCTAGGTATTCAGCTGGGGGCTGATATTAGTAGCCTGGGAAGCTCCGTGGGTATTACCCCCTTCCCAGGCTTCAAACATCTGCCCCAGCCGTCTGCTTACCCTCCGCTAGAGACTAAAATTACGGGGAACCCCACGCCAATTTTTTTTTTCAATAAATCCTATA
The DNA here is from genome assembly GCF_046119375.1 of Phyllobates terribilis. Lineage (NCBI taxonomy): Eukaryota > Metazoa > Chordata > Amphibia > Anura > Dendrobatidae > Phyllobates > Phyllobates terribilis. Next base: position 450,465,007 of record NW_027362762.1, read on the forward strand.
TTTTAACACTAAATGACAAGTACAGTAATCAACACTATCACTGTACTTCTTATACATGTGACTGACATGTTTCTATCTATCTAATCTATGTGTGATGCTTTATTCTTTCTATTCTAAATTGTCGGGTACCGCTGCTGAATTGCCGGCCGGCTTTTTTAAAGAGACGGTGCATGAAAACACTATTTTTTTTTTAATAAATCCTTTAACACTAAATGACAAGTACAGTAACCAACACTGTCACTGTACTTCATATATATGTGACTGACATGTTTCTATCTATCTAATCTATGTGTGAAGCTCTATTCTTTCTGTTCTAAATTGTTGGGTACCGGTGTATGCCGCTGCTGAATTGCCGGCTTTTCACGTAATACATTGTACATTATTCTTAGTTGTTTTCCTTCATGTAGAATTAACCTACAAGGAAAAGATAGGGTTTATTTTCATTCCGATATTTGTGTCCCATTGACTTGCATTGGTTTCCGGTATCGGAATCGGCGATATCCGATATTTTTTGGGTATCGGTCCGATCCAATCCGATCCGATATTTCCCGATATCGGAAGGTATCGCTCAACACTACTTGCGGGGTCTGGGGGAGAGCAAATAATGATGACTTTTGAGGGTGGGGACAGTAAATGATGAATTGATGAGGGGGCAACAAATGATGAATTGGAGATGGGGCCGCATATAATGATAAATTGAGGGTGGGGTAGAGTAAATGATGTATTGAATGTGGGGGAGAGTAGCTGATAATGAATAAAGGGTGGGGGTGGGAGAGAGGACAGGACATGAGATGACAATGAATTGAGGTGGAAGAGGGGCATGTAAATCGAATGAATCGGGGGAGCGGGAGGTACAGAGTGGGGGGTGTTGAGGGTGCAACAGTGTGACTGGTATTGAATTGGGGGAAAGAGTACAGGTGCTAAATTATATATTTATTGGGTGGGGAAAGTGGCTATTTGCACTCAGTGGTGGCGCAGTGGTGGATTACAATTTATATTTGGAATGGTGGGTTCCATAATAACTAATTTTATATTAATGGTGGGTGCACGTCTGTATTCAGCTGTGTAGTGTAGAAGTTGGGGAATGTGCTGTAGATAACTGTGTGTTAATTTCTGCAGAGACGAGTCCTGGCTAGAAGAAGTGATGGTGGTCAGCGCTGGATTAAGAAAAGCGAACATGAATATCTTCAACTAGAGACGTCACTGGTGAGTTAGTGTGTTATATGTACACTTACACTATATAGTATATACAGAGCTCCTGTGTATAATGTCACCAGTGATCCCTGAATTATCTGTACACTGACACTATATACAGAGCTCCTGTGTATAATATCACCAGTGATGTTTGATGGGAACTGTTAATATGTGAGGACGTGGTGCACAAGTGGAGTTTTTCCAAGAGTGGGTGGTGGGACTGTGGAAGGTTCGAGGGGTGGAGGCCAAGTTGAGGTGGAAATTTTGCCAGTATGGGGCCCTGAAATTCCTGGTGGCAGCCCTGGATCCAGGATAGGAGACATTATTACAGGAAGGGGCCTAGGATGGGGGACATTACATTTCTTAAAGAGCTATCACATTTAACAATCTCTTCAGGATAGGGAAACTAATGCAGAGATATAAACTGGTGAGAGCCTTTCACAAGATGATGCCATGCTGTATGTTACCGACTAAATAAAAGGGTGTGTCAAGCCTCCATCAGAAACAGTATTAGAGGATACACTAGTAGTATTCAATATGGTGATCATTTACACCAAGCTAACAATATACACCCCCTTTGATTATAATACACCCCGGATACCTTGATAATACACAATATATATAATATACACTCCCGATACCCGCACTTATTGATCACTCTGCAGCTAGGACTTCTGTTGGCATTTGTTGGGGAAAAAGTAACTAACACACTGATAGGAATATGTTTTCTTTCCACATAAAAGGGCTTATTTACCACCGTGGCATAGGAAGTTGCCACTGTGCCATCAGGAAATCTGCAGTTGGCATACAATTATGCCTAATGTAAATAAAATTTATGGAAAGAGGTCACAACGTTGGCACGATTTTTTTATGAGAACATCTGTGACTTGTTCTCTTATATTGCTACAGACTAGTGTCAGCACAGTACCATGATGTTCCAGTACCATGAACCAGTAAACCATTTTCCCATTAAGAACTGTATGTTCTGATTCTAACTACCTATTTCCTTATACTGTGCCCAGTACATGACCCCTGCCCCGCAGCTCATAACCTTCCCGTACCAGCTGGCAGGCAATCATGTCTCTTCTCTCATTCATTACCACGGAGCACAGAGATGAGACCTGTGCTGTGATTGGCCCATGTTACATACAGCGCTGAATGGCTGCATTTTTAAATGAGAATGATTTTCCCCTTCCCATGGCAATCGGGTGAAAACTATGTACGATCGTACATCCCAGCTGTGTAATTGCAGCCAGGTATATTTTTCCCGGACAAGCCCCTGTGATTCAAAGAAAACATAGTTTATAGATCCATGTGTGTGCATCAGTAGAGACCTGTCAATTACCTAGAGTGGTCTGAGAAAAAGCCCGCCGTGGACGGCACCAGACTAATTCCATCTCTGCATATAGTCCCTTGCCAGGTCTTATAACTATATTTTACCTGAAGCACTAAAGCGTTTCAGAGAATAACATAGCAGTAATGCAGCCAGGCTCCCATTCATCCTGCCCGTGGTATGGACACCATGAATCAAGTAACAGGTTCCCTTTAATAAGATCCAAGCTGTCCTAGTCTGATGTCAAAACCAGTCCTCCGTGGCATTTGGCAGTTGGACCAGGGCAGTCTTCACCTTTGACGGCGGCATCCAGGGCGCTTACTAGTCCATCTAGTCACTAGACCACATTCGACGTCCTGGCATGCGTCAAGGGGCTTAGTAAACACCAGAGGCGCCCAGGATGCCAGGCAGAGAATGCCAGCCACAGAAGTGAAGACTGCATTGATCTGGATGACAGGACTGGACACAAATGTTTTTGATTAACTCTATATTGTTTCCTAAGGGGTCAGTTTTGTGTCTGGTGGTGCGTGCAGCATTTTGCTGTGACATCGGACAGGAACACAGAGTGTGCAACATTTTATATCAGTTGTGTCTAAAAATTATTTGGCTGTGTGAACGCACCGTGATTGATACATCGCATACAGTTAGGGTATGTGCCCACGATCAGGAGCCGCTGCGGCCCTGACTCTGCAGAGTAGCCGGGCGGCTTCACCCCTCACTTTCCAAACGAGCAGCCGTAATTTTTTTTTTTCACATGCGGACTTTCCTCATTCATGTTAATCTATGGGGAAAGTCCACATGTGGACTCGCAAGAGAAATTGACATGCTGCAGTCTGGAAAGACGTGCCGCATGTCAGTTTCCGCAGGTGCACAGAGACACATAGTGGGTATGGGATTTCTAGAAATCCCATCCACTATGCTGTAACATCTGGCCGCTACGGTTTTGACGCTGCATAAGTCTGCAGCGTTAAACCCACAGTTGCTCCTGATCGTGGGCGCGCAGCCTAAGGCTTTATTCTCACAGAAACTTTCTGATAAAAAGAAACAATTAGTGAATCTCTTCACAAAATAATACAACGGAAAGTGGACGTGTGATACGTTTTGACGAATTAGTATATAAAACAGAGGTACCCAACAACGGGGTGCTCACCTCTAAATTATTGGTAGAAGCGTACCTCACCCTGTTAAGGGTAAAGGGAACGGTAGTGATTGGAGATGCCTGGCGTGCCTTCCTTTCTCCAAAGGAGTTTGAGACTGTTCAGCAAATAACACTAGGTACATACTGTATATAGTGCGTGTGTGTGTGTGTGTATATATATATATATATATATATATATATATATATATATATATATATATATATACACACTCGAAAGACATACTGATAGGGAATTTAGATTGTAAGCCCCAAAGGGGACAGCAATACTGATGTCTGTGAAGTGCTGTGGAATTAATGGCGCTATATAAGTGAGTAAAATAAATAAATATAGTAGAAAAAATGATGCTAGACTTGGCGCTGTCACTATAACATAAGGTAAAATATGTTAATTTATTTAAGTGTCTTAAAAGGTTACACATTTTGAGGATCTGCTCCCCTTCATCAAACCAAAAACAAGGCATCTCTTCATAAGTGTCATTTCATTCCTTTGGTGGGACCTGATACAGTATGTCTGACACTGACTTCTTTGCTTCCAACCATTATAAGTGAAGCAACATCGCCACCGAGTGGTCACTGCAGTGAACTACTCATGCTAGACGTAAAATATACCTAACCCAATGAAAACCTACCCCTTGGAAACACTGACCCAGATCTAGTTATTTTACAATGTAACAAGAGGTTCTTTAGGGCTACTGATTTATAACACATATAATCCTGGGTGCGCCTGCAGAGAGAAAAGTGAGGGGGCCATTATACTTGGTGCCAGTCAGGCAAAACAAATTGGATGTGGTAACAGGCGTACCAGCCATTCATAGGGAAGCAAAGCTAAGCCTAATATCCAGTATGGTAAGTTGTTTCTGAATCTGATTTCATAAAGATCATTTGTATTTCTGATTATAAATGGTTGGCCTCATTCTGGAGAAACAAGTAGAACAGTCCATGAGGTATTACAGATGCTGTGATGTCATAAACATGTCCACCAATCATAAATCAGCTCTGCCCAGAAGGATAAAGAACCACCCATGAGGTAACAGTTATGACTGTGATGTCATGGAGCTGAGGTGGACCTCCACCAATCAGAGAGCAGTACTGGGGACATGCCAGCTCTGCTCAATCTGAGCTATTGTTCTTCTAACCTTTCTGTTCCTTGTGAACATGTCATGAAGAGGAATCTCCAGAGGGAAAGTCATTGTCACATTCAGAGCCAATCGGAAGTTGCCCCCATTTCCTGATGAATGGGATTTATGGCAGACACTTTAGCACCAACGCTCCATTGTTCCTTGATGTTGTATTGTAGTATATGATTGTGAAAATTTGGTTTTGTTTGAATTTAACATGGTTGTCTAGTGAAGATACGTTATCACCTATCCAAGAGATTGATGATAGCTTAGAAATCAGTCAGGGTCCAACCGCTGACACCTGCACCGATTGGCAGAATGGAGCACATGCCCAACCACAGCTCCATTCACGTTCAGTGGGGCTTCCAGAAAAAGCGCAGCACCCTAGGATTAAAGCACATGCCCAACCACAGCTCCATTCACGTTCAGTGGGGCTTCCAGAAAAAGCGCAGCACCCTAGGATTAAAGCACATGCCCAACCACAGCTCCATTCACGTTCAGTGGGGCTTCCAGAAAAAGCGCAGCACCCTAGGAAATTAATGGAGCAGTGGTCAGGCAGGTGCTCTGCCGCTCCATTCTAAATGGGAATAATAGGGATAAAAGTTCTGCCGATTCCTGCAGTTTCCAATGGTTGGACCCCCACTGATCTACAGCTTATCCTGTGAATAGGTGATAACTTATCTCCACTCAACAACTCCTTTAAGTCTTCTATCAGAATAACCAGTGCATTGGGCAATGTTCACATGTTCTGTCCGTAAGAACAGCAGATCCAGCAACAATCCGATGACAAGTTGTGCAGACACAACATTTTTATCTGACTAAAGCAACTGATTTCAACTGGATCTGTTTTTTAACATTGAAGTCTATGGAAAACGGATCCGTTAATGAGCCACCCGTTTTTCTTTCATTCGAAAAGGATCTGTTTTTTGCTTATTGGATCAGTTTCAAATGGAAGAAAACAGATCAGTTTCCCATAGGCTCCAATGTTAAAAAAATAAATTCAGTTGAAATCAGTTTTTTTTAGCCGGGCAAAAAAAATAATGTCTGTACAACTTTTTTTGTCAATGGATTGTTCCTGGATCCGTTCTAACGGATGACTACTGGACATGTGAACACAGCCTTACAGTCTGAAGAATACAGAGAGAAATGTAAATAGACTAAAGGCATCATAACTGATATATGGGTTCCACACCTCTAAAAGCCTCCATCATGGACCCAAAACCACTTTTAAGTACCACCCACACCTGAATGAGAAAAAGTTGCAATCCCAGACGACCATGCTGCTACTACGTTCTTGGTGACCATGCTGCTACTATGTTCTTGGAGACCATGCTGCTACTACGTTCTTAGCGACCATGTCGCTACTACGTTCTTGGCGACCATGCCGCTACTACGTTCTTGGCGACCATGCCGCTACTACGTTCTTGGTCACCATGCTGCTACTATGTTCTTGATGACCATGCTACTACACTCCCTGACAGAAGTTATGTCGCTTATCCATGTTATGTAAATAAAAGCTTATAACCTGAAGTTAAATTCATCCATTGTTTTTATAAATTACTCTTTTGAAAGCTGAAACCCTCCCAAATTTGGTTTAGGTTAAGAAAATAAATTGGCATCAATGCTGAAATATTGATCATTTAATGAACACAGAATGATCAGATTTTGGCAAGACAAAAGTTTTGTCGCCTGGTCATATAATGCACCCAATCCTAGTTTACATCCTCACCAGTGCTCAGTAAATGATCAGTTAATTAGTGGGTGTGTATAAAAAGAAACCCAGCACCCCAGACCTTCACTTGAACTGCAACTTGAGCTCTGACAACATGCCAAAAATCCACTCTGCGACCAAAGCCTTGATTATCAAGAGGCTGAAGACCAGATCCACTGCAGAGGTGGCTGGCATCTTTAATGTGTCTCAGCGTCAAGTACAAAGAATGAAAAAAAAGATTTGAAGAGACTGGAGATGTGTTTGACAAGCCCAGGTCCAGCAGACCCTGCAAGACAACTGCTCAGGAGGAACTTTTGTTGGTTAGAAAATCCAAAGCAAGCCCCTCTTCCACTGCAGCAGAGCTCCAACAGGCCTGGTCACCTCAAGTCCCTGTGTCAACTAGAACAGTTTGTAGGATTGTGTCTCGAAATGGCCTCCATGGTCGAATCAGTGCCCAGAAGCCAACACTAATCAAAAGGCAAATAAACTGTGTGGCATTTGCAAAGTCCCACAGCCTGCTAAACAGATGGACGCTGGAAAAGTGGCAGAAGGTGGATTTCTCTGATGAATCTACAGTAGAATTACACCACAGCCGCTGCAAATACTGCAGGAGACCTACTGGAGCCAGTATGGATCCAAAATGCACCCAGAAAACAGTTAAATTTGGTGGTGGAAAGATCATGGTCTGGGGTTACATTCAGTATGGGGGTGTGCAAAACATTTGCAAGGTGGAAGGCAATATCAATAGCCTAAAATATCAAGAAGTATTAGCTACCTCTTACATTCCAAATCATAAAAGGGGTCAAAGTCTGCAGCAGGATGGTGCTCCATCTCATACATCCATCTCTACAACAAAGTTCCTCCAGGCAAAAAAGATCAAGGTGCTCAAGGACTGGCCAGCCCAGTCACCAGACATGAACATCATTGAGCATGTTTGGGGTAGGATGAAAGAGGAAGCTTGGAAGACAAAACCAAAGAATCTAGATGAACTCTGGGAGGCATGTAAGACAGCATTCTCTGCTATTACTGATGACTTCATTAATAAATTGTATGAATCATTGTTGAACCGCATGGATGCAGTCCTTCAAGCTCATGGAAGTCACACAAAATATTAAATATGATCCTAATAGCATCACAACTTCATTCACCAATGTTATGCAACATATATTTGTATTTTAAGATAATTATTTGTTTGAATATCACATTACTTTCTGAGGGCGACAAAACTTTTGTCTTGCCAAAATCTGACCATTCTGCGTTCATTAAATGATCAATATTTCAGCATTGATGCCAATTTATTTTCTTAACCGAAACCAAATTTGGGAGGGTTTCAGCTTTCAAAAGAGTAATTTATAAAACCAATGGATGAATTTAACGTCAGGTTATAAGCTTTTATTTACATAACATGGATAAGCGACATAACTTCTGTCAGGGAGTGTACAACGTTATTGGCGACCATGCTGCTACTACTACGTTCTTGGTGATTAATCTGTGCTACAGTAAATTTATCACTTAAACATGAGCCATGTATGAGGGAGTCAGAGTCGTGGAGTCGGTGTTATGGAAATTCAGGAGTCAGAGTTGGAGTCGGAGGTTTAGCTTACCGACTCCACAGCCCTGATGCTGCTACTACGTTCTATGCGACCATGCTGCTACTACGTTCTATGCGACCATGCTGCTACTACGTTCTATGCGACCATGCTGCTACTACGTTCTATGCGACCATGCTGCTACTAGGTTCTATGCGACCATGCTGCTACTACGTTCTATGCGACCATGCTGCTACTACGTTCTATGCGACCATGCTGCTACTACGTTCTATGCGACCATGCTGCTACTACGTTCTATGCGACCATGCTGCTACTAGGTTCTTATGTATGAAGTGTTGGAAGCAATGAAGACTCTGCAGCAATCACTGGGACCACCTGATTGTTGATTGTTGGGGGTGCTGAAATCTGGAGCTGCCACAGATCTAATACTGATAGTCTATTCTAATGGATAAACCATTAATCTTATAGAAATAGAAACCCCCTTTACTTCGCTCCCTAGTGTGTGCGGGTGAGATGGGGATATGGGAAGTATATGGCAGGACTGTCACAGTCACCATTGCTAGGATACAGGTCCCTGACACCTGCAGAGCACAGAGCTGCTATCACTACCCACCACGAGTCACCATGTGGCCCCAACACTTGGGGGCCACAGACCGGTGACTACTTTAACCCCTTACCCACGGGGGTGCAGACCACTGCTCTGCTATTCCTACATACGGAGACAGTTCAGACCGTATAAGCCACTAATAACCCACTCGCGATAGTGTCCAGCTTCCCACATGCACACAGTAAAGACAGATCACATTATCCACCTGATTCTGTCGCCACAGTCCCGTTGCTATAGACGCCAGCCACCTTGTCCTTGGCAACGACGTAAGCGTCCATGCCCTGCCTCATATGACGTGGTAAGCGCTCCGCCGTACTCAGGAGCCGGAGTGCTGGCAGTAGCTCCTCCTCCCACATGACGTCACTGGTCGTCACACCGGTAGCAGCCGGAACCTGAGTGTCCCGGAAAGAGCGGCTTACCTGTGACCTGCGGCAGCGCTGTTCCCGTGAGTGTCGCCTCTGACAGAGATGGGCGAGGACGGTCTCAGCTCTCGGCAGCAGCATGAAGCTACGAGCAAGTTCTGAGCGGTGAGGACGCGCGGTAAACGGTAGTGTGAGCCATGACGTCATCTGCTGACGGACGGGCGGGGTGTAGGGCACAGGGCGGCGATAAGCGGCCATAGATGCTGGGCTGCACCCGGATTAACCGCTTAAAGGGGGTGTCCAGTGAGGACAAGTTATAACAGTGCCCCCTTCTGCCGACCCCAGTGCTCTCTGTTATCACCTGACCTGTGTATAAGACATAACTTGTTTCCCCGGACAGCCCCTTTAAGGACGTGGGCACCTTTCATTGTTGTTTTCTTATCGTCTCACCTTATTTTTATATATATTTTGTTGTCACCATAAACGTAAGACGGCTTCTTGTTGCAGTTTTGAAAGACGCCATTAACTTTACAGGGAACTCATTTCCAAATGTGGCGAAACGGTGAAATCCCGCCATTGTTCTCCAGCGTTCATTGTGCCGTAGAGATGTTCTCCAGGGCGGTGACGCCAAGGCCAAACTGATGGAGGTTCTTTTCTATTATTTTAGTGCCGAAGTTTGTTGAAAATTTCCAACCCCCATTAGTTTATTGTTTTTCTGTAAGGACATTGTTAGTTTTTGTTTTTTTGCGTTCCTTCTGTAGTTTTTATTGGTACCATTTTGGGGTACACACAACATTTTCATTATTATTCGATGCATATTTTAATTTTTTTAGTGTTTACCTTTATGGAATAAATACTTTCTATTTTTGTATATTGGACTTTTATGGATGCAGAGCTATTTTTTTTATTTTTAGCCTTACAATGTTTGAACCTGTGATCGCTTGTACTATATACTGACTCTTGAGCGCTTCCACCATATACGGCAATATTTTAGTCACTGGATATCCAAGATGGTGGCAGTGGGGGGCCGACAGCAGGACTGTGATAACCTTGGAAACCCATTGGCACCCCACCATTACTCTTCAGTGAGAAGAGGGGCATGCAGTGGGCATTCCAATGGATACCCTAGGTCGTTGCCACAGATTAACAGTGGTATTGAAGTGGTTAAACAGCAGGTAGCTCTGATCCGGGGTCTGTGTGCTCCTGAAGATTGGCTCAAACTGTGCGCTCTCCAATGCTGCTAGCAGAGATGGCTTTGCCTTTGCAATATGGATAAGCGCAGGGAGACTGAAGCTGGTCAGATCTTGCAATTCAGTTGGCTCTACAGCAGGGGTGCACAACATTTTTTGGTCCAAGGGCCACATTCCCATACTAAACCAATCCCAAGAGCCGTAAACATTTATAGTAGTGGGACTCGCATAGATACATCACCAGAATCACCATCAGTACATTTAATATATAGTATTTGAGGTGGATTTGGAGAGTTTCTGCTTCAAAAAAGATTAGTGTGAACACACGCTAACTTACACTGAGTTTTTGGAGCAGAAATTCATCAAATCTCCTCCTAATCTCAAATCTCTAAATTTTGAGGATTTTTATTTTTTAACATAGCCATGAAGCATGTTATGGATTATTACATGTGCACGAATGGGGCACCAGAGCAAAATAAATAATTGCCCCCTCACTGTGCTTCCTGCACAAAATATTTCCCCACACACTGTCCTCTCTATAATGTCCCCCAGACACTGCCCCTCTATATAATGCCCCCCCCCCCCCAACACACACACTGCCCCTCTCTGTAATATCCCCCACGGTGCTTCCCTGCATAAAAGATGCAAATACATTTTGAATATAGGAACAAGGGAGCGGCGTCTCCTGGATCCTGTGGGCCACAACGAACCCCTTGGCCCTGTTCTAAAGCCTAGAGAATGCAAGCGCACACTCCTTACTTAGGAAAATGCCCACTTCTGAGACCGCACTGGTGGCCATTAGCCTAGACAATAAGCAAAATCTATAGGATTACAAGTCTCTGTTCTTAGGAGCGCAGAAGATTTTTAAAAAGAAGCACTTTTACAAGCACTTTTTAATTTTCTCCATTTAATAAGATGAGACAACCCCTTTAAATACTCCTCTTAAGTTAAGATCTTGTGAGGCTGTGGAGAAAATCCTCAGCATAAATTGACATTTGCTGAAAATTTTACCCAGTGCATCTTCATGTACCATGAAACACATTTGTTGCGGCAGTAATGGAGGCGATGCTTATGTCATGTGTCTTGTGACCGCTTTTTTCAAAGCTACTGCTTTTTCAGGGTTCTAACAACTGCCAAGGCATTCTGTTGCCTGACTAATAAGTGAAATGGCGAGCAAATTTCTGTGCCGGAATCTCATTCTTTCACAGAGTCGGTCAGTCTAGGCAGACAGCTGCATCTTATGAATGCGCCATTTCTTGGGTGGCTGAGAACTGATGTTTTTAGTCTGGGACGGGGGTAATATCCATGGCCCCTTCCTATCCTATTAATATCAACCCACAGCTGTCTGCCTAGCTTTTGCTGGTTATTAATTATAGGGGGGACCCCATGTCATTTTCTCCAATAACCCCCCACGACAGCACCAAAGGAGGATGTCGCCCCACCCTAATAGGGACAGGAGACACAAAGAGGTTAAATGGCCCCTCCCTCCAGTGTTTTTCCTGTCCCTATTGGGATGAAGAGGTCATCCAGGGTGCTCTGTGCCGGCGGCAGAGACCCAGCATACCTTTTTAAGCTGGGCAGCTGGGACCGAGCGGTGTTCTCCTCCTCCCTTTATGCTTCTCCCGTCTCCTCTGGACTCGGGACCCCCATCCCCACCGAGTCCGCGCCTGCGGGTAAAGGTCCGGTGGGTGTCGGGCTGGAGGCCTCCTCGAGCTCTCCAGCCCAGCTCCTCCCCCTTCTCAGACGGCCTGACGCGGACCGATGATGACGTCACTTCCGGTCTGCGTACGCAGTTACCTAAAAATGGCCGGAAAGTGACGGGGGACGCCGAAACAGGGTCCCTTAGGTTACTTCTGGTCTGTTTAGGACAATGGGGGCCTCTGAAAATGGAAATAATATAAAGCAAAAAAAAAAAAAAACCCGCAGGTGATCGTAGGTGTTCCTGCTTCACCAATTGGACCAAGGGGGAGGATCCGTCCCACCCCCCTCCCCAGGGAATGCGAGAAAGCGATGTGTCCAGTCGCCTATTTAAGAGCCCTGGACAGAAGACATCTAAGGTAGGACCTAATCCGTTTTGTATATTTACACACTGGATGGTCAGGAATCTATCTTCTCCATGTCTGCGGAGCCCAGCGCGATGCCAGCCCCAGTAAGTCTGGCACTGGGGGTCCTTTCCTAGGTGCAGGTTAGAATTGGTATGTTAATTACCCTTCTCCCTCTTTTTTAGGGGGACAAGGATCCTGCACCAGGGAATAAATCTAGCCGGAAGTGTGCTGTATGCGCAAAAAAACTATCTTCTTCAAACAAAAAATATTTTATGCCAGAAATGTACGGAGAATATTATTAGGGAAGAGCAGCGATCACACATAGATGAAATCAAGGGGATAGTCCGTTTGGAAGTTCAATCTTCATTGGCCTCCTTTTCCCGATCCACTTCTGACTCGCCTCCAAAGGCAACGAAGAGAAAGATTTTCTCTGGAAGAAAGAAGAGACTCGGACTCCCAGTACTAAATATCCCTTTCAGAAGATCTCGTAGAGGAAGGTGAACTCAGCCCAGCAGAGGAAGGTCTGGAAAATAAGAAATATTATTTCTCAACGGAATTTATGGAAGACCTCCTCACAGCAGTAAGAAGAATGATGGAGGTGGAAGAAGAGAAGTCCACTAGATCAGTCCAGGAAGAGATGTTCGGTGGTCTCTGTTCAAAGCAAAAGATGGTGTTCCCGATACATAAAAACATTCAGGACTTAATCCTGGACGAATGGGAAAATCCTGAAAGACGACTGAATACACCAGCAGAATTGAAAGACAGGTTTCTGGTAGATTGAGAAACCTCAAAATGTTGGACCGAGATGCCTAAGGTCGATATTCAAGTGTCAAGAGTCGCTATAAAAACAATATTGCCATTCGAGGATTCATCGCAACTGAAGGATCCTCTGGACCGCAAGATGGACAGCCTTCTCAGGAAATCCTGGGAGACATCAGCAGCCCTTCTGAGCACTAATGTAGTCTCCACGTGTGTTGCACGATCCATGTCGAGATGGCTCATCCAACTTGAAGAGCATCTGGCTATGAGCACATCCAGAGAAGAGATGCAAGCTTCCCTACCCTTGCTGCAGAAGGCCACTGACTTTCTGGCTAATGCCTCAGCGGAATCTGTGAGAGTAACCGCCAGGGCAGCAGTCCTATCGAACTCCACAAGGCGAGCACTATGGCTGAAATCGTGGAACGGTGATGTGGCCTCCAAAATAAAACTCTGTTCCATTCCCTTCAGGGGAGAATATATGTTTGGCCAGGCCCCTGACGACCTCCTGGAGAAGGCGGATAAGAAGTCCTTGCCAGAACCCAGACACTACAAGAAGACCCCCTTTCGCCCCCCTCGGGAGCAGAATCCCCAGTACAAGGGGAAAGGGAAGTCTGGTCGGTGGAGCTGCCCCAAAGGAGGGAAAGATAGGAATATTTTTTTTCCAAAAGGACAGCGACAACAGAAACTGTGACGCCGGAGCAGTGGGGGGGGGCGAATCATGAAATACCTTCCCCCAATGGCAAAAGATCTGCTCCAGTCAATGGGTCTTGAAGGTAATTCAAGAAGGGGTGAAGATCGAATTCTCCTCATATCCTCTAAGAAAAGTGAGGATAACTCGTCTAACCTCCCCGAGATTAAAAACCGCACTGATGTCCGGCCTAAAAGACCTACTATCCTTGGGGGCTATTTCACTGGTCCCAAAAACAGAAAGACACACAGGCCTGTTTATGATAAGAAAACCAAACAGCACTTACAGAATAATAATAAATCTGAAACCCTTAAACCAGTACATCATCTACCGAAGATTCAAAATGGAGTCCATCAGATCAGCAGTTCCCTTGATAGGACAAGAATATGTAATGGCAACCATCGACTTACAGGACACATACTATCACGTCCCTATACATCCAACATACCGAAAATTTTTAAGGTTTGCAGTGGTTCAAGAGGATCAAATGTTACATTTTCAATTCAATGTATTGCCTTTGGGGATATCCTCAGCACCAAGAATATTTAACAAAATTATGTCAGAGGTAGTGGCTTCTATCAGAAAAGAGAAAATCTGCATCATTCCCTACCTCGACAACTTCTTACTAGTAGGTCCCTCGGTGGCATCACTCCAGGAAGATCTGCAAAGAACAATCCAAATCCTGACCACCCTAGGGTGGTTGATAAATCGTCAAAAGTCAGACCTGGTTCCTGCCACAGAAAAAACGTTCCTGGGTGTTCTACTAGACTCCGCCAGACAAACCTCCTTCCTACCAAAGGACAAACAGATACTTTTGAGATCCAAGATATCGAATCTGAAGACCCTGAACAGGATGTCCCTAAGATTTGCCATGTCAGCCCTCTGCTCCATGACAGCCTGCATTCAATCCATAGCCTGGGCTCATGCTCACACCAGGGTATTGCAAACCCATATTCTTGCACAGGAAGATCATGATCCCTCATTATGTGAAGACATCCCTGTCACGGTGGCTCAGCCCGAGAAACCTAAGAACAGGGGTTCCATGGTCTCAGTTCCCTCTGATAACACTGTAGACGCCAGCAAGACGGGATGGGGAGCCGTCGTCACTCAAACCCCCTTCCAAGGGGTCTGGACAGAAGAGACCAGCAGGAGAGCCTCCAACTTCCGCGAGTTAAAGGCAGTGGAGGAGGCACTCAAAATATCGGCTCCAATCATTACGGGCAAACACGTAAAAGTCTATTCAGACAACATGACTACCGTAGCTCACCTGTCCCATCAAGGGAGTACAAGGTACGAGAATCTAAAAAGTATCTCGGCAAGAATATTCTTTTGGGCAGAAGGACATCTTCGTTCCTTATCAGGTCTGTGTAACATACCTGGCGGCGTCCTTGCATGGTGGTCCATCTCCCACTGTGCAAGAGCGCGCACTTGATCTCCAGTCCAGAATGTCTCTCTGGCTTCCCTCCATGCTGTCTGTTTGTGTCTGTTTCTGCTGCTTAAGGGCGGCGCCCGATCACTTCCTGCTTTTTGTACCTGCTGTGGGTCAAACCCCTTGTGCGTCCTCAGCCTATTGCTGTCTGTCACCTGGTATATAGCTCAGCTGCTCCCATCTATCCCTGCCTGAGCATAGTGTTTCATTCAGTGTGTGCCTGCACTCTGAAGATGCCAGGTCCCGTTCTTTGTCTCCTGTCTTGCGGTATCAGTTCCCGTGTCTGAACTGAGTCCTGTCTGTGTACTCTTGCCTGCTGCCTTTCCTGGAGGCTGTATTTCCAGGCCTGTCTGAACACGCTCCTAGCCTGTTCCTCCCGCCTTCTAGGGGCCGATTACCTAGATCCGTTCCTGTATCTTGTCTGTCCTGTCTGAACACGCTCCTAGCCTGTTCCTCCCGCCTTCTAGGGGCCGATTACCTAGATCCGTTCCTGTATCTTGTCTGTCCTGTCTGAACACGCTCCTTGCCTGTTTGTCCCGCCTCTCTGGGGGCCGATTACCCAGACCTGCTCCTGTATCTTGTCTGTTCTGTCTGAACACGCTCCTTGCCTGTTCGTCCCGCCACTCTGGGGGCCGTATTCCCAGACCCGCTCCTGTGTCCCGCTCCTGTGTCGGTCTCGTCCGTACACTCAGTTCCAGTCTGTACTCTCTCCTTTCTTTCATCTGTCTTTTCTCTATGTCCGTTCCTTTCCTTTTTCTGCAGAGTCTGAACTCGTACCTAACTCCTGCCTGTTGTCTCTGTACTCCCGTTTGTGAGTTTGTGGTCCACTCGCTACTTCACTGCAAGTACCCTGTGGGTGTCTGGCTCTGCCTTTCCCTTCCTGTCTGTTCCGTGTGAACAGAGCCCTGTCCCCCCTACTCAGCCTTGCCTGCTCTGACTCCTTTGCTCACTGCTCCGGCGGTTCTAGTCTGCTCTGACTCCTTTGCTCACCGCTCCGGCGGTTCTAGTCTGCTCTGACTCCTTTGCTCACCGCTCCGGCGGTTCTAGTCTGCTCTGACTCCTTTGCTTACCGCTCCGGCGGTTCTAGCCTGCTCTGACTCCTTTGCTCGCTGCTCCAGCAGCCTTGCTCCGCTCTGACCCTTTTGCTCGCTGCTCCGGCAGTCTCGCTCCACTCTTGCTCACCGCTCCAGGCGGCCTCGTCCTGCTTTACTCTTGCTCACTGCTCCAGCAGTCTCGCTCAGCTTTGATCCTTTGTTCACCGCTCCTGGCGGCCTTGTCCTGCTCTACTCTTGCTCACCGCTCCAGGCGGCCTTGTCCTGCCCTGTTCTCGCTCACCTCTCTGGGCGGCCTCACTCTGCTGTGTTTGTCCGCCACATCTGTGGCTCTGTTCCTGAGTCCCAGTGTGTACTGGGTCCTATCCCGCCAGTGTCCCTACCTGCTAGTGCCTCCCTGTCTGCACTCTAGCTGTGCTTGCCTGTACCCCTCTGCCTGTATTGTTCCTGAGTCCCAGTGTGTACTGGGTCCTATCCCGCCTGTGTTCCTACCTGCTAGTGCCTCCCTGTCTGCACTCTAGCTGTGCTTGCCTGTACCCCCCTGCCTGCTTACCCGCCTGCCTGCATACCAGTCGTGCCTGCCTATACCCACCAGTCTGTGTGCCAGCCTACCAGTCTGTTCCTGTATTCCCCTGTGTGGGTCAACAGCCGTGTCCGGGGTCTGTCCTGGAGTAGCACCTGGTCCCTTTGCTCGGTTCCTCCTTGGTGCACTGGCGTCTTATGCCGTCGTGCGACCCTGGTCGGATCGGGTGAATACCTAGTTAAGCCCCTCCAGGCATTCACTCTCCGGCACGGTCCAGTGGAATCACTACAATCACACGCACACGCCGCTCAGCCCGGGCGTGTGCATAACAGCATGCTCAGGCCATGGTTCCCGTTGAGCCCCACGGCCTTCGCTCTCTGAGAAGTTTTCCAGCGAATACATGCATTAAAATAAATAAAAAAATTTTTCCTTAGCTGAGTTCCAGGCGAATTACGCACCGTCCAGATGGATCTATCAGCTCTCGTTCCTGCGGATCCGCCACGTTACTATGGGGATCCAAGACAGTGTCGTGCATTTGTGGAGCAATGCATGCTACACTTTAAGGCCTACCCTCTCTATTTTCCTTCCGATTGGGCTAAAGTGGCCTTTATGATTGACTACCTAGCGGGTGATGCCTTGAAATGGGTCACCCCCCTATGGGAAGCATGGGATCCTGTCGTCCTTGACCTGCAGGCCTTCCTGGTGGCCTTTCGTATGGTCTTCGAGGACCCTAACCCTGAAGCCCCTGCTGAAGCTTCACTTCCCAATATCCCGGAGCAGCCCCGACGGGTAATGTGTGTGGGTAGCGCAATAGTCCTCCAGCCCAATGAGACTACTGCCCACCCAGAATCCTCACAGGGTGACTACGCTTTCCGGAATACTTCTCCCAACCTCAAGAGGCAGTCCAGACGTGCTAGACGTAGAGGCAAGCCGTCACGCCAGGGTCTGTCCTCCCTGAGACCTCCTGACCCCAACCTTGAAGTCCCTACTGAAGCTTCATCTCCCTGTATCCCGGAGAAGCCCCAACGGGTAATGTGCGTGGGTAGTGCACCAGTTCTCCTGCCCGAAGAGACTTCTGCCCATCCAGACTCCACACAGGAGAACTTCCTGCACCCGGCATCAGATGCTTCACCCACTTTAACCGGTGTGCATGTCCAAGGATGCTCCAAAGCTGTGGTTACCTCAGAGTCTGTGCACCTCTACTACCTGGTGGAGGACCCCCTGTTGCCTCCTGAATCCTCCGGGATACCACTCGATGACAAATGGAGAGAGACTTCTCTACACCCGGTACTCGATACTTTGTCCGCTTCGTCCTGTGAGCCTGACAATGGGTACCCCAAAGTGGTAGTTACCCCCGAGTCTCTACACCCCTCCGACCAGGCGGAGGACCTCCAGTTGTCTCCTGAACCCTTCGGGATGCTACCTGGTAGCGAAAGGACAGAGACTCTCCTATACTCTGTACCTGATACCTCGCTCGCTTCGTCCAGTGAGTCCAACCTAGTGTACTCCGAAGCAGAGGTTACTCCCGAGTCTCTACACCCCTCCGACCAGGCGGAGGACCTCCAGTTGTCTCCAGAACCCTTCGAGGTGCTACCTGGTAGCGAAAGGACAGAGACTCTCCTATACTCTGTACCTGATACCTCGCTCGCTTCGTCCAGTGAGTCCAACCTAGTGTACTCCGAAGCAGTGGTTACTCCCGAGTCTCTACACCCCTCCGACCAGGCGGAGGACCTCCAGTTGTCTCCAGAACCCTTCTGGGTGCCACCTGGTGGTGAATGGACAGAGACTCTCCTATATCCTAGATCTGATACCTCGCTTGCTTCGTCCAGTGAGTCCGACCTAGTGTACTCTGAAGCAGAGGTTACCCGTGAGTCTCTACACCCCTCTGACCAGGCGGAGGACCGCCAGTTGTCTCCAGAACCCTTCGGGGTGCCACCTGGTGGTGAATGGACAGAGACTTTCCTATACTCGGTACCCGATACCTCGCCTGCTTCGTCCAGTGAGTCCGACCTAGTGTACTCTGAAGCAGATGTTTTCTCTGAGCCTCTGCACTCTTCTGACCCGGCGGAGGACCTCCAGTTGTTTCCTGAATCCTCCGGGGTACCACCAGATAACAAAGAGACAGTGACTTTTCCTCATTATGTACCTGATAACCCGTCTATTTCTTCCTGTGAGCTTGACAAGATGTACCTCGAAGCAGAGATTACCCCCAAGTCTCTGTCCCCCTCCAACCCGGTGAAGGACTTCCAGTTGTCTCCTGTACCCTCTGGGGTGCCACCTGAAAATATGTGGAGAGAGACTTCCTTGTGTGCTGTTCCTGGTACTCCACCCGTTTCGTCTGTTGCTGAGGATGGCTGGATAGGAGGTAGCATCCTAGCTAACCAGATGAGATCAGTTTTTCCTGTGGACAGTGGAAGTGATCTCCTTGAAGTGAACGACTGGTCCTCGAATTCCCTGCGGAAGATTCTGGCAGGCCTGAAGAAGAGGGGGCGTAAGGGGGGGGGGGTACTGTAACATACCTGGCGGCGTCCTTGCATGGTGGTCCATCTCCCACTGTGCAAGAGCGCGCACTTGATCTCCAGTCCAGAATATCTCTCTGGCTTCCCTCCATGCTGTCTGTTTGTGTCTGTTTCTGCTGCTTAAGGGCGGCGCCCGATCACTTCCTGCTTTTTGTACCTGCAGTGGGTCACACCCCTTGTGCGTCCTCAGCCTATTGCTGTCTGTCACCTGGTATATAGCTCAGCTGCTCCCATCTATCCCTGCCTGAGCATAGTGTTTCATTCAGTGTGTGCCTGCACTCTGAAGATGCCAGGTCCCGTTCTTTGTCTCCTGTCTTGTGGTATCAGTTCCCGTGTCTGAACTGAGTCCTGTCTATGTCTCCTGCCTTGCGGTGTCAGTTCCCGTGTCTGAACTGAGTCCTGTCTGTGTACTCTTGCCTGCTGCCTTTCCTGGAGGCTGTATTTCCAGGCCTGTCTGAACACGCTCCTAGCCTGTTCCTCCCGCCTTCTAGGGGCCGATTACCTAGATCCGTTCCTGTATCTTGTCTGTCCTGTCTGAACACGCTCCTTGCCTGTTTGTCCCGCCTCTCTGGGGGCCGATTACCCAGACCTGCTCCTGTATCTTGTCTGTTCTGTCTGAACACGCTCCTTGCCTGTTCGTCCCGCCACTCTGGGGGCCGTATTCCCAGACCCGCTCCTGTGTCCCGCTCCTGTGTCGGTCTCGTCCGTACACTCAGTTCCAGTCTGTACTCTCTCCTTTCTTTCATCTGTCTTTTCTCTATGTCCGTTCCTTTCCTTTTTCTGCAGAGTCTGAACTCGTACCTAACTCCTGCCTGTTGTCTCTGTACTCCCGTTTGTGAGTTTGTGGTCCACTCGCTACTTCACTGCAAGTACCCTGTGGGTGTCTGGCTCTGCCTTTCCCTTCCTGTCTGTTCCGTGTGAACAGAGCCCTGTCCCCCCTACTCAGCCTTGCCTGCTCTGACTCCTTTGCTCACTGCTCCGGCGGTTCTAGCCTGCTCTGACTCCTTTGCTCACCGCTCCGGCGGTTCTAGCCTGCTCTGACTCCTTTGCTCACCGCTCCGGCGGTTCTAGCCTGCTCTGACTCCTTTGCTCACCGCTCCGGCGGTTCTAGTCTGCTCTGACTCCTTTGCTTACCGCTCCGGCGGTTCTAGCCTGCTCTGACTCCTTTGCTCGCTGCTCCGGCAGCCTTGCTCCGCTCTGACCCTTTTGCTCGCTGCTCCGGCAGTCTCGCTCCACTCTTGCTCACCGCTCCAGGCGGCCTCGTCCTGCTTTACTCTTGCTCACTGCTCCAGCAGTCTCGCTCAGCTTTGATCCTTTGTTCACCGCTCCTGGCGGCCTTGTCCTGCTCTACTCTTGCTCACCGCTCCAGGCGGCCTTGTCCTGCCCTGTTCTCGCTCACCTCTCTGGGCGGCCTCACTCTGCTGTGTTTGTCCGCCACATCTGTGGCTCTGTTCCTGAGTCCCAGTGTGTACTGGGTCCTATCCCGCCAGTGTCCCTACCTGCTAGTGCCTCCCTGTCTGCACTCTAGCTGTGCTTGCCTGTACCCCTCTGCCTGTATTGTTCCTGAGTCCCAGTGTGTACTGGGTCCTATCCCGCCTGTGTTCCTACCTGCTAGTGCCTCCCTGTCTGCACTCTAGCTGTGCTTGCCTGTACCCCCCTGCCTGCTTACCCGCCTGCCTGCATACCAGTCGTGCCTGCCTATACCCACCAGTCTGTGTGCCAGCCTACCAGTCTGTTCCTGTATTCCCCTGTGTGGGTCAACAGCCGTGTCCGGGGTCTGTCCTGGAGTAGCACCTGGTCCCTTTGCTCGGTTCCTCCTTGGTGCACTGGCGTCGTATGCCGTCGTGCGACCCTGGTCGGATCGGGTGAATACCTAGTTAAGCCCCTCCAGGCATTCACTCTCCGGCACGGTCCAGTGGAATCACTACAATCACACGCACACGCCGCTCAGCCCGGGCGTGTGCATAACAGTCTGCACATAAAAGGCTCAGACAACATCCAGGCCGATTTTCTGAGCAGAAGGAAAATCCATCTGGGGGAATGGGAGCTGGACTTAGACATTTTCCACATGCCGACCAGACAATGGGGTCGTCCGGAGGTGGACCTCTTTGCAAGATGCCAGAACACCAAGGCAGAAAATACTTCTCCCTAGATCCAAACGACGTATGCCTAGGGATGGATGCATTTGCTCACCCGTGGCGTTTCCATCTAGCATACGCTTTTCCCCCAATTCCATTGCTACCCAAGACCTTACAGAAAGTAAGGACCGAGGAGGTCAAGATAATCTTGATAGCCCCACTTTGGCCCAAAAGGAGCTAGTTCTGTGCACTAAATAGTCTAAGCATAGAAGGACCCCTCATTCTGCCAGCAATCAAAAACCTTCTCCATCAGGGCCCAATATTCCATCCAGATCCAGAGAACCTCCATCTAGCGGCCTGGCTTCTGAGTTCACAATCCTGAAAGCCAAGGGACTCTCAGACCGAGTAATTCATACCCTACAAAAAAGTAGGAAACAAATCACAAACTCCATATACAGCAAGATATGGAAGATCTTCCTAACATGGTATAAACCAAATATACCAGATCTTTGGCATCCTGGCATGACCCAGATCTTGGATTTTTTACAAGAGGGGCTGGAGAAAGGCGTTAGACCCAGCACCCTCAAGGTTCATATCACGGCGCTGAGTGCCTATTTCGACCAGAGCCTAGCCGAACACCGATGGGTAAAAAGGTTCATGACAGCAGCTACTTGTCTGTGTCCCAGAATATTCAACCACGTTCCCTCCTGGGATCTTAATATCGTCCTTAAAGGTCTGACACTACCACCGTTTGAACCTTTGGCCTCAATAGAGCTGGATAAATTAGCCTGGAAAACAACTTTTTCTAGTAGCGATTACCACTGCCAGGAGAGTGGGAGAAATGCAGGCCTTCTCAGTAAATGACCCATATTTGAGAATCCTGGATGATAGGATGATTCTACAACTGGACCCATCTTTCTTGCCAAAGGTAGTCTCAGACTTTCATAGATCACAGGAGATAATTCTGCCTTCCTTCTGTCAGGACCCAAAAAATAAAAGGGAAGAAGAATTCCATACTTTGGACGTGTCGTTTGTTGTTCTTCACTACCTCCAAAAGACAGAGGCCTGGAGGAAGGATCAGAACCTCTTTATTCAGCCATCTGAATAGAACAGAGGGAAGAAAGTCTCAAAGGTTACCATCGCTACTTGGATCAAGAAAGCAATTGTGGAGTCATATCAGATCCAGGATCTCTCACCACCAGAAAAGCTAAAAGCACACTCTACTAGAGCCATGTCCGTCTCCTGGGCAGAGAAGGCTAACTCTTCCCTCGAGCAGATATGGAGAGCAGCTACATGGTCCTCAGTCCATACCTTCACCAAACATTACAAACTTAATTTAATGCCCATTAAGGACTTGGCCTTTGGGCGGAAAGTGCTTCAGGCCATTGTCCCTCCCTGAGCATGAGTCTTTGGTACTCCTCCTTTGGTGCTGTCGTGGGGGGTTATTGGAGAAAATAGAATTAGACTTACCGGTAATTTGGTTTCTAATAACCCTCCACGACAGCACTCGTAATTCCCTCCCAGGCTTGGTTAGCCAAAAAATAATCTAATTTGAATAAGAATAAATATAATTTGAAGCATCCATACTTGTGTGGTCCTTTTATAAAACATTGGAGGGAGGATGAGGGAGGGGCTATTTAACCTCTTTGTGTTTCCTGTCCCTTTTAGGGTGGGATGACATCCTCCTTTGGTGCTGTCGTGGAGGGTTATTATAAACCGAATTACCGGTAAGTTTAATTCTATTTTTTTTGGGGGGGGGGGGTTCCCCATTTTAATATCCAGTAAAGGTTAAGTATACGGCTGTGAGCTGATATTAATAGCCTGGGAAGCTCCATGTGTATTACCCCCTTCCCAGGCTATAAACATCTGCCCACAGCTGTCTGCTTTCCCTCAGCTGGTTATTAACATTTCAGGGAACCCCACACCATTTTTTTTCATTAATTAAATACATGTAAAGTAAGTTACACACGCAAAGCAATAATTATAGATCTAACTCCCATTTTTTTTATATTTTTATCTATGTATTGAATATTTACTTTGAAAACTATCTTTAAAAGCTAATGTTAAAATCGCATTGCATACGGATTGCATTCACACATCATTCAGATGTAATTCGGATGCTAGGTGAGAAAAATCGCATTGTACTCGCATGCCACATGTCCAACTTTTCAGGAACATCGTCGGACCAATTTTATTAACGCTGATGGGTATGGGCCCTTAGGGGACATTCAGGGATAGATGGATGGGTACTATTACTAATAGGGACAGTCAGGGATAGGCAGATGGATACTACTATTAAAGGGAATTTTTCACCCCCCTGGGCGATATCAGACCCCTACTATAGGCCTACAGGGTATAGAAAAGTAAATCTCTACTTGCCTGTATGGCCCATAGCAGAGGTCTGATTACAGAGAAATCTGGTTTTATAAAGTCTGTTTTCCAGAGGCTTGGCGTCAGGGGGACACCAAGCAAATCCCTCCTATCTGCTTACTATTCCCCTGAATCGCCGCCTCTGTGCTAAATTACCATATCCCCGCCCTCTGACAGGCCCTCTGACAGGACGTGCCCTGCTCTGCCTCCTCTCCCGCACATGTGCAAAGCGCCGTTCCCATGGAGTGCGCTTTGCTTCCCTCCAGCCCCGTTTGGTTATGTATTGCCAGCGGAGCTGAAGTCTGTGACTCACCTTCGATTCGCAATACAAGGCTGCGGCGCAGTACGCAGCCAAACGGGGCTGGAGGGAAACACAGCGCTCTTCATGGGAGCGGCGATTTGCGTATGCGCGGGAGGGGAGGCAGAGCAGGGCACGTCACAGGGCCCGTGATGTGCAGGTGAGGGGGGGAATATGGTAATTTAGCACAGAGACAACGATTTAGGGGAATAGCAAACAGATAGGAGGGGGTTTGCTTGGCGTCCCCCGGATGCCAAGCCTCTGGAAAACAGACTTTATAAAACTAGATTTCTCTGCAGTCAGACCTCTGCTATGGGCCATACAGGTAAGTATACAGTTAGGTCCATATATATTTGGACAGAGACAACATTTTTCTAATTTTGGTTCTAGACATTACCACAATGAATTTTAAACAAAACAATTCAGATGCAGTTGAAGTTCAGACTTTCAGCTTTCATTTGAGGGTATCCACATTAAAATTGAATGAAGGGTTTAGGAGTTTCAGCTCATTAACATGTGCCACCCTGTTTTTAAAGGGACCAAAAGTAATTGGACAGATTAAATAATTGTAAATAAAATGTTCATTTCTAGTACTTGGTTGAAAACCCTTTGTTGGCAATGACTGCCTGAAGTCTTGAACTCATGGACATCACAAGACGCTGTTTCCTCCTTTTTGATGCTCTGCCAGGCCTTCACTGCAGTGGTTTTCAGTTGCTGTTTGTTTGTGGGCCTTTCTGTCTGAAGTTTAGTCTTTAACAAGTGAAATGCATGCTCAATTGGGTTGAGATCAGGTGACTGACTTGGCCATTCATGAATATTCCACTTCTTTGCTTTAATAAACTCCTGGGTTGCTTTGGCTTTATGTTTTGGGTCATTGGTCATCATTTCATACTACAGATGGACAATCAGTTTGGCAGCATTTGGCTGGATCTGAGCACACAGTATGGCTCTGAATACATCAGAATTCATTCGGCTGCTTCTGTCCTGTGTCACATCATCAATAAACACTAGTGACCCAGTGCCACTGGCAGCCATGCATGCCCAAGCCATCACACTGCCTCCGCCGTGTTTTACAGATGATGTGGTATGCTTTGGATCATGAGCTGTACCACGCATTCGCCATACTTTTCTCTTTCCATCATTCTGGTAGAGGTTCATCTTGGTTTCATCTGTCCAAGGAATGTTCTTCCAGAACTGTGCTGGCTTTTTTAGATGTTTTTTAGCAAAGTCCAGTCTAGCCTTTTTATTCTTGATGCTTATGAGTGGCTTGCACTGTGCAGTGAACCCTCTGTATTTACTTTCATGCAGTCTTCTCTTTATGGTAGATTTGGATATTGATACACCTACCTCCTGGAGAGTGTTGTTCACTTGGTTGGTTGTTGTGAAGGGGTTTCTCTTCACCATGGAGATTATTCTGCAATCATCCACCACTGTTGTCTTCCGTGGGTGCCCAGGTCTTTTTGCATTGATGAGTTCACCAGTGCTTTCTTTCTTTCTCAGGATGTACCAAACTGTAGATTTTGCCACTCCTAATATTGTAGCAATTTCTCGGATGGTTTTTTTCTGTTTTTGCAGCTTAAGGATGGCTTGTTTCACCTGCATGGAGAGCTCATTTGATCGCATGTTTACTTCACAGCAAAACCTTCCAAATGCAAGCAGCACACCTCAAATCAACTCCAGGCCTTTTATCTGCTTAATTGAGAATGACATAACGAAGGGATTGCCCACACCTGTCCATGAAATAGCCTTGGAGTCAATTGTCCAATTACTTTTGGTCCCTTTAAAAACAGGGTGGCAAATGTTAAGGAGCTGAAACTCCTAAACCCTTCATCCAATTTTAATGTGGATACCCACAAATGAAAGCTGAAAGTCTGAACTTCAACTGCATCTGAATTTTGTTTAAAATTCATTGTGGTAATGTCTAGAACCAAAATTACAAAAATGTTGTCTCTGTCCAAATAGATACAGTATGGACCTAACTGTAGATTTACTTTTCTAATACCTGTATGGCCATAGTAGAGGTCTGATATCGCCCAGGGGGTGACACTTTCCCTTTAATAGGGATAGGTGGATGGGTACTATTACTAATAGGGACAGTCAGGGATAGTCTGATGGGTACTATTATTAATAGGGATAGTCGCAGATAGTCGGATGGGTACTGTTACTCGCGGGGACAGTCAGGGATAGGCGGATGGGTACTGTTACTCGCGGGGACAGTCAGGGATAGGCGGGTGGATACTGTTACTCGCGGGGACAGCACTCGGGCGGAATGCTATAAAAAAAAAATTACAAAATATTCTTAAATTCTTTATAAATATGAAATGGGGCTAATGAGGAAAATATATTAACAGTCTGATCCGGCAAGAAAAGTCAAGTTTGATTCCGTAAAAAATTTGTATCTCATTCAAATCAATTCCTATTTCATAAAACAAAAATGTATATATCAATTAGAGTAAGGTAAGCATAATTATTCAGGAATATAATCCATAATTAATAGACCTTTATTAGTCCCATTAGCAAGTATCCTATAACCAAGGGTGTAAATATAGTGGGTGCAGGAGTTAAAGTTAGAAAAGTTTCTTCTGCACATATGAGAAAACTAAAACTGTGAGAGACTAGTGGTTAGTATTTGAAGGCCCGCTTGGGAGATGTTGCATTAGGGCCAACAAGTTACGCCAGTGGCTATAACCGATCATCAGGGTGGTACAGCACATGAATAAATAATAGAATTCATAAAGCACAATTTATAGAGCTACACCCAAGATTGTGAATTACTGAGGATTCATCCACCATAATTATACGTAGATTATTAGCTGTAGACTGTGTCTGAGGCTGGGTGAAGGCACTTTTGAAAGTAAAGAACTTCAAAGTAACTGCACATCAAAATGTAGACAGTCCAGTTTGGCTGGATTTCCCACTAAGGTACTATTCAAATTTATCCAATGACAAACGGTGGTACCAGGGCTCAAGGCAAAGCAGAATAGCAGTGTATGAGCGTTAGTACTCATCCATTTCACAGATCGACTTACTTCTCCACAACCTTCTGTTGATACACCACAATGCAGGTCTGCGATATAAGTGCCAGTGGTTTGGATACAACGCCAAGCCATAGCCGGAGTTACGGTCTGGCATGACGTGCAACCCGTCAGCCGGTATCATAGCGTGAGACCCCACTATACATGACTTGGTGACCTCAATAAACTGAGTTCATCAGGGGGAACTGGATGCCCTAAATACCACCCGTGACCCAATGGAAGCATAACATGCACACATAATGTAACAGTAGTTCAAAGTAAAAGAGAAAACCCACCTCAATCTCCTTAATTTGGTTAAGAAAACCAGAAAACAGACAGGGAGGGAAGGGTAGAAGTAAGAAAATAATAATCATAAGGAATAATAGGAACTTTACTATCTTTCCTAATAGATAATAAATAATACAATGAAGATACTAAAAAAAAAGTGGCAAAAACAAGTCATGAACAGGTGTGTGGGCACTAATACCCCTAGGATCAGGCAGACTGGTACGAATACTCATAGGGACAGTCGGGTACAAGTGGACTTCACATACCATGCGGAAAGTAAATAAGTAAAAGTAATAGTGCATATAAGTAACATTGGGGACTTGGTAAACACCGTTTTTGTTTTTTTTAAAAAAAACAAAAACGTAAATGCCATCCAACCAACGCCAAGGTGTACCACAATCAGGATGGTCCTAACCTCAAGTATTAAAACCTTACCATGCGTCATAGTGACATCTGTGTGAATAAGGGCTGAGCAGGGTCCCCAACATGGACACACAGCAAATGAGAAGCTGTTTAAATGTAATGTCCAGCTCAAAGGAAGGGAGGCCGCACCGTTACCTGCACTAAATGCAGAAACCTGAAACTAAACCGGAAAAAATCAACTGGAGTATAAGTTGGTATGCATGCGAAGTAGGAGCATGTTCACACTGGCCAGTAAACAGACAAAACCCAGGATAGAAACAAAATGAACATATACCCTGCTGTAAGTAAATACGTAAAGACAATAGTGCATGTAAACAACATTGAGTACTTAGTAAACACCGTTTTCCCACAATAATAAGGACCTAGAAATTACGTAAACTTAAGCCCCACATATCACAAAAATTATTTAAATAACTGAATTAGAAAAAAAAAGTTTGGACCACATGTATAACAAAAACGGAATGTGTCAGTGTATGGTTATCGGAAAATGGTCCAGTCTTGAACTAGTTAATGATTCTTTGCGAGGAACATTGGACCCACTGATTAGGGAGTTTCAGCACATGGTCATACTTTAAAGGAGCACTCCGTGAAGTGCTTTAACCTTCTGGTTTGATAGTAGTGGTAAATAATGGTCCCCTTAATTGTCTTACTGGGGTTACATTCCAAATTTCGGAGCCATTGCTTTATTTCTCAGAACGTGACCCTCACTCTGACAGCCTGGATCACACGGCTTAGTGCGGACCACAAGTCAGTCTCTATGCATTTGTCAGGCCTTCAGTACAAGTGTCATATAAGATTTTAATCTGTCTGGTTCCTAGACGTTGGACCAAGCTAATATTTACCCCCTCCACGTGGATAAAAAGCACCTGCTGGTGTCTAAGAGGCTTCTTGTTTTTGGTACATAGTATACTTTACTAGTTGGGAGTCCTTCTTTTTAGTAAAGTTTTGTTTTCTTATTTTGGGTACATGTTCCTTTATATGTTTGGGGTTGAGCAGTGTGTGCTCATGTATTCTTTCCATTTTAGGAAATGTAGCAGCGAGGCTTGTAAGTTGGAAGAAGAGGGGACCGCCATCATGCAGACAAGCGCTGGACATGCCCATCAGACGGGAAATGGTGATGGCTTGCCCTGCCTTTCTCTCCCTGCTAACCGTTCACCTGCAGATGGTTCCGGCATCTCTGGAGATGTAGCAATAAATATACATTCAGCAAATTCAGAAAGTGGCGCTAGATCCGGCCCAAGACATGCCAGACCAACCATACGGATTCAGAATCGAACTGGTCACACGCACTCTCATACCAGTGATGGGGGTGCACATAACGATCCAAATAACACAGACCCAAGAGAACATGGCAACAGCATCTCCGAGGTCCTGCATGTCTATCAGTGGTTGGATAAAAGCTTTCCGTATATTTTAATCTTTAGTGCCAAACTCATTGTTCAGCACCTAACAGGTATTGTCTCATTTTCACTCACATTGTAGTTATTGTTGTTCTGCATAAAGTCGATTAAAGGGAATCTGTCACTAGATTTTTGCTACCCCATCTGAGAGCAGCATAATGTAGGGGCAGAAACACTGATTCCAGCCATGTATCACTTATTTTACTGGTTGCTGTTGCTTTGATTAAAACGATTTTCTCTGCTGCGGGTTTACCAGTTCTCTAATGCAGAGTTCTGTATAACCCTGCTCACACCACTGACTGGCAGATTTCTGCCTATGCACAGTGTACACAGAAAGTTGCCTATCAGTGGTGGCGGTGGGGTTATACAGAGCAGGAGAACTACATAGCATGAGGCAGCAAGTCCTGTAGTAATAACATCACAGTTTTATCAGCAGTCGATTATCAAAACTACAGCAAACAGCCTAATAAGTGACAAATCGCTTGAATCAGGTTCTCCGTCCCTACATTATGCTGCTCTCAGATTAGGTGGAAAAACCTGGTGACAAATTCCAATTAACAATTAATCTCCAGATTAAATGAAATTTAATATTTGGTGCTGCTGTCCTGAAGAGTCGCACTGTTCTTACACATGTCCTTTCTGGAATGATTGACAGCTGTCGGAAGACTCCACTGGTGTATACCTTTGATGCACCATGTCACCATAGCGTGACGCTTTCCAGATTTTTATTTGACATTTCATTTCATTTTATTTAGAGGGCCGTTACTTTAAACGATTTTGTTGTGTTTTATATTTTAACTTTCTTTTTATTTTGTTTTTTTATTAGGCATTACTGTTGGAATTGGCCTGCTAACAACTTTTCTGTATGCAAATAAAAGCATTGTAAATCAGGTTTTTCTAAGAGTAAGTAAGCTCATTAGCAGCCATGAATATGGATTACTGACACAAAACACATCAAGAATAAGTCTGCGAAGTGAAATCATGTTTTAAAGCGCAAACAGAGGTTTTGGGGTTTTTTTTTTGCTTCCTGAAGCAGTTTTGAATAGTTTTGGAAGAGTTTTTTTTTTTTTTTTCCTGAAGTGTGTTTTGCAGCCTTTTGATTGGACAGTACCTAGTTTGGAGCCGATTCCATCAGGAGGTGCTCCGAAGACGTGACATTTCTTTTTTTCAGAACCTGAAGAGAAATCAAACGCTCAAAAGACTTAACATATGAAAAGCAAAGTGGTTTTGCAATAGAAGTGAATAGGAAGAGTCTTTCAAATATTTTTAGGTTAGGTTCACAATGTTTTGGTTTTTTTTTGGGGGGGGGGGGGGGGAGTGTATTTTCAGAGCGGAAAAAGCTGCTCCAAAAAACACTCGAATGAATGGGCCTATGTTCAGGTTTTTGAGCTTCTTTCAAACTCTTCAGGCTTTCAAAAGACGCCAAGTGTTTAAAATAAGTAACATGTACATCTGCAGGCATTTTCCACTGGGAAGACACTCAATACTATAAAATACAAGTCAATGGGAAGGCTAAAAAGATGTTTGTAAGATGCGGCGGCATTAATGATGAGTAAGCGTGTTCGTTTAACCCTTTCACAGAGCACGCTCGGATGCTTACCGAGTATCTTCGGCGTGCTCGTGTATTATGTTCCAGTCCCTGCGTCTGCATGATTTAAGACAGCCTGAACACATGTGAGGATTCCCTAACAAACAGGCAATCCCTGCATGTGTTCATGCTGTCTTACAGCTGTAAATCATGCAGACGCAGAGACTGGAACATAATATACAAGCACGCCGAAGATATTCGGGAAGCACCCGAGCAAGCTCGGTGAAAGGGTTAAACGAGTACGCTCGCTCATCACTAGGCGGCATCTCTTTGAGCGTTTTTGCTTAAAAAATGCTAGCGTCTTTTTCATTGTTTAATGGAATTTAAAAAACATGTGGAAAATGATGTTAAGACGCTCAAATTACACACACAGAATAAAAGATGAATAATAAAAGCCAGCAGAAAAGGTCATTGAGAGAACGATGTAAAAAACCATTAAAATATCTCGCTTCAGGTTTTCAAAACTCCAGAAAAATAAGTTTGATTTCTGAAGCGTCTTTTGCTTCAAATATTGTTTTTTTTGTCTGCTGGAAAAAATGTGAACATACCCTTAGAGCAATTTTTCGGAGCGTTTTCTGGAGGGGGTCTACTAAAAGAACGGAGTGCTTTTTTAATCTACATACACCCTCACAGGGCATGCTATACACTGTGTGCAGAATTATTAGGCAAGTTGTATTTTAGAGGATTATTTTTATTATTGATCAACAACTATGTTCTCAATCAACCCAAAAGACTCAGAAATATCCAAGCTTAATATTTTTGGAAGTTGGAGTGGTTTTTTTTTTAGATTTGGCTATCTTAGGAGGATATCTGTTTGTGCAGGTATCTATTACTGTGCAGAATTATTAGGCAACTTAATAAAAACCAAATATAATCCCATCTCACTTGTTTATTTTCACCAGGTAAACCAATATCAGTGCACAAAATTTAGAAATAAACATTTCTGACATGCAAAAACAAAAACCAAAAAAATTAGTGATCAATATAGCCACCTTTCTTTATGATGACACTCAATAGCCTTCCATCCATAGATTCTGTCAGTTGCTTGATCTGTTTTCGATCAACATTGCATGCAGCAGCCACCACAGCCTCCCAGACACTGTTCCCAGAGGTGTACTGTTTTCCCTCCCTGTAGATCTCACATTTTATGATGGACCACAGGTTCTCTATGGGGTTCAGATCAGGTGAACAAGGGGGCCATGTCATTATTTTTTCTTCTTTTAGACCTTTACTTGCCAGCCACGCTGTGGAGTAGTTGGATGCATGTGATGGAGCATTGTCCTGCATGAAAATCATGTTTTTCTTGAACAATACCGACTTCTTCCTGTACCACTGCTTGAAGAAGTTGTCTTCCAGAAACTGGCAGTAGAGCTTCACTCCATCCTCAACCCGAAAACGTCCCACAAGTTCATCTGTGATGATACCAGCCCATACCAGTACCCCACCTCCACCTTGCTGGCGTCTGAGTCGGAGTGGAGCTCTCTGCCCTTTACTGATCCAGCCTCTGGCCCATCAAGAGTCACTCTCATTTCATCAGTCCATAAAACCTTTGAAAAATCAGTCTTAAGATATTTCTTGACCCATTCTTAACGTTTTATCTTATGTTTCTTGTTCAAAGGTGGTCGTTTTTCAGCCTTCCTTACCTTGGCCATGTCCCTGAGTATCGTACACATTGTGCTTTTTGATACTCCAGTAACGTTGCAGCTCTGAAATATGGCAAAACTGGTGGCTAATGGCATCTTGGCAGCTTCACTCTTGATTTTCCTCAATTCATGGGCAGTTATTTTGCGCCTTTTTTGGCCAACACACTTCTTGCGACCCTGTTGGATATTTGCGATGAAACGCTTGATTGTTCGGTGATCACGCTTCAAAAATTTGGAAATTTCAAGACTGCTGCATCCCTCTGCAAGATATCTCACAATTTTGGACTTTTCAGAGCCCATCAAATCTCTCTTCTGACCCATTTTGCCAAAGAAAGGAAGTTGCCTAATAATTAAGCACACCTTATAGAGGGTGTTGATGTCATTAATCAACACCCCTCCTCATTACAGAGATGCACATCACCAGATTTACTCAATTGGTAGTTGGCTCTCAACTCTATGCAGCTTGGAGTAGGACAACATGTATAAAAAGTATCATGTGATCAAAATACTAAATTGCCTAATAATTCTGCACACAGTGTAAATGTCTGATATATGCTGGTCGCACTACTGGGACCTGTACCTATGTGGAAAATGGGCAAGTCCAGTCCTGCCCTATGAGGTGGTTGCCATTTCCAGGTGGAAAATTGGTCTTGCATTTGCCAGTGGCTACATCTACAAGTGGGTGTGAAACCCCCATTCTTGATAAAGATGTGGGTCCCAGAGCGGAGAACCAAATCTATCAACCCTTTCTGGCATGTCTAGTGAATATGAAATAAATGTGTGTGAATACCCTCTATAGGGGTTGTTAGGTTGGCATGCACAGTGTATTCTTGTGCTCTGATACCCATACACAAATTACTTATTTAGTCATGGTTGTTGCCTTTTTTTTGTAAAATAATTATCTAATATTTACCACTTAACTGTATTTGTGCAGAATTTTGTACATTAATATTTTTTGTACTTGTTTCATAGGATAAGTATTCCAAATTGCAATGTGTCTGGCTCCTGGTATTTTTGTCCGGCTGCTCAGTGCTTTTGTATTACAGCTTCTCATCTCAGGCACTTTATTATAGGTATGTTTATATTAACAATATATTGTTATTCATGTAAATTAAATCTCATTCTGAAAAGGAAGGAACAGGGAGGGAAACCTATACTCAGATTAGGAATTTATAGTATAATATGAAGTTGTAAGGCTGCGTGCCCATGAAGCATTTTCTAAGCGTTTATGCTGCGGAATTTACTATTGGGAAACGCTTGGTAATCCGTCCCCCATGGTCCCCAATGACAAGCCGCAATGTCAATGCCCATGCTGAGCTCAAAAATCTGCAGCATGTCCATTAATTTTGCGGACATGCAGCGTAATCGCCGCCATTGACTTGCATTGGACCGCGTGACATCCGCATCACTACATGTGCACAAGCGGGTATCACACAGTTCAATGTGCGGATGGTACCCGGGTCTGGAGAAGAAGAGACTCTCATCCAGACCCGGGTACCATAGAAACTGTAAAAAAAAAAATAATTTAAAATAAAAAATAAAGGTTATACTTACCTTCCCATGTCCTCCCGGTGTTTTCTCCCCTTCGTCTGCTCTGCTGTATGGGTCGCGGTGTTGTGAAGGACCTGCCATGACGTCATTGAGTCATGTGACCTGTCACATGACTCAGTGACCTCACCTCTGATCCTTCACACCACCGCAAGCAGTGCAAGACACCGGACGCGCCGGATAAAGCACAGGGAGGACATCGGAAGGTAAGTATAATCTTTAATTTTTTACCATTCTTATTCTTTTTTTTAACTAACTTGGTCACACTGCTATAAATCCATGCCGGTTCCATGGATTTATAGAGTGTGAACAAGTTGTCAAGCACTTTTCCAAGTGATGCTAAAATCGCTTGGAAAGCGCTTGATAACCCGCATGCAGAAATGCATGTGAAGAACGCTTCACTTCCGCTTGTCCCTGGCAGGAAAAACGCATGTACAATCCGCATGTGTTTTTCCTGCCAGGGAGAAGCGGAAAAAATATGCAGCATTTCTGCAACGTGGGCACTTAGCGTGAGTATTCCCTCCCCCCCTAAAACGTAGACTTCTGGCCAATGTTATTCTGTGATACCAAGAATGTTTTAGGAAGTATTTTTATTATTTCCAGGCTATGTTACTTTGTTCCTTTTTATTTTTATAGCTTGATTTTTATGAATCCAGCTCTTGGACCTTTGCAGTTCTGGGATGCTTTGTGGATTGTGGGAATAACAGACTTTGTTGTGAAATTTTTCTTCATGGGCCTGAAGTGCTTCATTCTCCTGGTGCCTTCTGTTATGATGTCACATACAAGCAAGGTAATCTATTCTAAGATTTGATATGCCTTTAATCATAGTTGAAGTATATTCTGACGTAGGCTACTTATTAGATCTATATATTATATTTAATAATATTGCTAGTCATGTGAAAACTTGTAACATTTTGCACTGATTTTACTCTCTAAAAGAGTTGTTCCCAAAATCAGAAGTTATCTCCTATCTTTCAGATATGAGTTAAATTGCTGATCCCTGGGTATCTGACCACTGGTACACCCTGGCGAATGCGAGTTTGGGGCTCTGTTAGCTCAAAAACAGTGCTCTGCATACACTCCATTCACTGTCTGGACATTGTCTTGGACTGCCGGAGAAAGCTGAGTGCGGTACTTGACTATTGTCACACCCACAGGTGGCGCACGTTGTTCATGGACCCACTATGCCGGACTTACCTAGGAAGGGGCATAGCTAAGTGTCTATCTAGTGTTCACTGCAGCCCCTGATGGTGGAGTCAGGCGTGGGCTGCAGGTAGCCTCCAGGAACCACTTCTAGGCCGTCCCCGGTACTGCTGACCCCAAGGGACAAGGACTGGACTCGGACTAACTTAGCAGGATAGGATATAGACTCAGTTCAGACTGCACAGGTCCTGGATCCTCTGGCGGAACAGATACTGACCCGGAGTCAGAGACGGGGCTGGATTCGGATACTGGTATTATAATCCGGAAAACAGAGAGTACTAGGATAGGTACATGTTAAGATGTACGGGTCTCGGGAACTGGTTCAGGTACCGCCAATGCAGTTTCTTATTCAGGGGCCAAGGGTTCGGGTTCAGGGCCTGGCCGCACAAGGACCAGGGGTTTGGGTTCACACTTAACTACACGGAAGGAAGGACCTGGCAACATACAGTTGCACAAAAACCTACTTAAGGATCTATAGCGGTTGCTCAGGCACCTCCTTATTGGGGAGGGTGCCTTTTATACAAGATGCCTCCCAGCTATTGGCTGGGGGCACCTTTGCATTTGCGCGCACTGCCCCTTAAAGAATGGGTGAACGTGTGCACTAGGCGTGCTGCTAGAAAGCCTGTGCGGTGTGCAGGGGAATAGGAAGCAAGGAGACACAGAGACCACGCCACGCGGCCAGGGCAATGAGTATTTCGGCATGTCTGCATTGAGAGGGAAAGGGAACCGTCCAGGAGCGCCGGCACTGGTATTACAACTACAACGGCAGTCCCATTGACAATGAATGGAATTGAGACCGGGCATGCACACCTCCATTCCAGTTGAGAAAGGGCTGCAGAGCATGCTGTCATTTTGCTGAATTAAAGAGGGCCAAGTAGAGTTTCAAAAAAATTCTTATGCTCTTAGGCCCTCTCCATACCTGTAGAATCGCCCCCGGGCCTCCGATCGGCCCTTCTGTCTTTTATCTTTATTCTGGGTCTCCAGAAAGTTACAACCAGGTCTTCTGTTCCCTAAGCCCCCACAGTGTCACATGGGGCACATCACTTGTCGGCGACAAGCATCACATCCCACATGTCATGTCGTGGAACCTAGTGAATAGAAGACTAGGCTACCTGGAACAAAAATAGTGTCCAGAAGAGCCGATTAGAGGACTGGTGGCGCTGGACAGCTACGGGAGGGCCAAAAAGAGGTGAGTATAAGGTGTGTGTGTCTTTATTTATTAACCCCCTTTCTGGCAGATTCAATTCAGATCAAATATATTTGATGCAAATCTAATTTTCCCGCTGAAGCTTGTGAATCTGCCCAAATCGAATGAAGGTGTGTGTGTCTTTATTTATTAACCCCCTTTCTGGCAGATTCAATTCAGATCAAATATATTTGATGCAAATCTAATTTTCCCGCTGAAGCTTGTGAATCTGCCCAAATCGAATGAAGGGAGATTCACTGAACTCTGCTGTTGACTTGTGTTTTTTTTTTTGTTTTTTTTTTAATTATAGTATTGTATAACACCATTAAAAATAAATCCTGTAATTGATGGCATTTCTCTTAGGCTGCAGGGGCTCACGTGGATTTGTAGAAATGAGCTCAGCAGCGTTAGGTAAAGTGTGGAGGAGCTCAGCATTAATTGCCTGAGCAGCTGCTGGGTCACAGGAAACCCCCTCTATGCATCATTGAGGGTCCTGTAGTCTGATACAACTGTGTTCCATCTGATGTTGTAAGAAGTGATGTCACAATTGTTGCTTCGAGATCTGTTCTCTTTATTTCGGCCATTATCAGAGCCCCTAAGAACCGCACATAACATGATTGGCATATTGTCTGAGTTCCTAAGTGTCCTTGGGATTGAATTAATTATCATGTACTTATATTACCTTGGAGGGGCGTGTTTCCAGTATAATTCATTAGTCCATAGCGAAAGCCAGATTGATCAATGTAGTTTTATCCTACAGGTAAAAAAAAAATAATCTTTTAGTATTGGAATTTGGTTGTTCGGCTTCTTTTTAGTCTGTATATTGATAGAGATTATAAAGACACTATTCAGGGAGCCCCCTGCAGTTTTATTTGCCAGGGCATCAAGGGAAAAGGGTGGTCTTTAGAAGTCTTCTTCTCAAAGTGAGAGCTTCTTTCTCTGTGCTTAATTGCAAAATGTGCAGACATTTGGGTGGATGACTTTGCCTTTCTATTTTAGGGCTTTTGGTACATGTGTTTAGAAGAAGTTTCCCAGTATTATTGCACGCTGGTCTCCACACCTGTCTGGTTCCGTTACCTGATCGATTATGGGGCTCAAACTAGTGGAGCTGAATGGCATTTTGGTATTCTGTTGGCTTTGCTCTACCTCATTATAAAAGTAAGTACACGTGTGCCTGCTGCAGTTTTCTGTTTTTAGATGTGTATTGCCTTGTTTTTTTTCAATGTATTTTCCTATTCAAAAGATGTCGGCTGGTTATTTTACTTATTACACTTAGTGCATGTATTTGAGACATTATCCATATCTGCACATTACAGGGGACATATGTAATCCTCTCCTAAGCTGCCGTCAGATTACTACTGATATTCGGCATCTATCCAGCATCCAGGCTCAGAGATGCTGCAACTGTAAGGCTGTTAACTGTCTCCGGACAAGGTTTTTATTAATTTAGAGATATATCCGTAGGGTAGGAGATAACTTCTCTTACACCTTGGACTTCCCCCGAGACTGAGGCTTTGGAACCTTGGAGCTTGGCTTTACAACGTCCCCCATCTTGAATGAAGCAAAGATGCTCATGCTTTACCTCTGCTTCATTAATTCTTTAGGACTCCCAGAAAAAGCAAAACATGGGTATTTAGTTACATAGTTACATAGTTTATAAGGCCGAAAAAAGACAAGCGTCCATCCAGTTCAGCCTATTTCTTGTGCACTGCAGCTATTCCGCAGCGTTGATCCAGGGGAAGGCAAAAAAAAACCATGCGGTATAGGCCAATTTACATCATTGAGGAAAAATTCACTTCCCGACACCAATCTGGCAGTAAAATTAAATCCCTGGATTAATTAAGCTAAGCATAAGATGTAATTTTATTGTTCTCAAGAAAGGCGTCCAGGCCTCTCTTGAACTCTTTAAGTGAGTTGGACATCACCACTTCCTCTCCCAGAGAGTTCCAGAGTCTCACGGCTCTGACCGTAAAGAATCCCCTTCTATGCTG
This sequence comes from Phyllobates terribilis, assembly GCF_046119375.1. Classification (NCBI taxonomy): domain Eukaryota; kingdom Metazoa; phylum Chordata; class Amphibia; order Anura; family Dendrobatidae; genus Phyllobates; species Phyllobates terribilis. Next base: position 450,503,276 of record NW_027362762.1, read on the forward strand.
GTGCAGGAACCTCCTTTCCTCCAGACGCATAGTGTGCCATAGTGGGTAACGCTAAAGCTGTGTGTGAGGAACGTTTCCACTGATGGTCTAGGGAGGAAGATGGTTTGCAGCACAGGAGTTAGCAGTTAGCCGACTGTCGTCCACTGCTGGGAATATTCTGTTACTTCTGGTCACATGATACGAGCTGCTGTCCGCTGACAGCAAGAGAAGAGAAATCCAAAATTACAAAGGAGTGAATAAAGAAGCTGAAAGAGGGAACAATTTATTACGCATTGGTTATATAGCGCCATCAGATTCCGCAGCTCTCTGCATACATCATCATCCCTGTCCCCAATGGGGCTCACAATCTATATTCCCTATCAGTATGTTTTTGGAGTGAGAGAGGAAGACGCCGTATTCGGAGGAAGCCCACACAAACCTATACAAGCTCCTTGCAGATGTTGTGCTCTGTGGGATTTGAACCCAGGACCTCCGCGCTGCAAAGCTGCAATGCTAACCACTGACAATTAGAGCATGTGCACACAATGTATTTTTTTTAGGTGGGTCTGCTTTGAAACTCACCTAAAAAAAACCAAACATATGCATTGCAATATCAAAATAGCTTTCTGTTCACATGCTCATTCTTTTGGAGCTTCTTTTAATCATTTCAGGCTTCCAAAGCCATGAAGTGGCTAAAAGTAATGGCCTGACCATTCTTCAGGTAACGTTCACTATGTTATACACAGAAATAAAAAAAAATTAAAAACGTAGGCGACAAAAACAACTGGCAATAGCTATAGAGAGTACACCAAAAAAGACTGCATGACAAACACTGCTGGCATTCTCCCGAGGCCACTTTCTCTTGCAAAAACCAGGTGATTTTCTGCAGATGACGTCTTTTTCAGGTGGTGAACCTGCCAATTTTTTCACTCTGGCAGGTTTATTTTTTCCCCGACATATCCTTTTGATTGTGTCTCGAGAGCTTTTTGGCCACCAACATTTTATTTTATATTGTGTTATGTTTTTGTTTTTTAACTAGCATCTTCCAGATTCTCTTTTTTAATTTCCTTCAACAATGAAGAAATCACTAGCAGTTTTACAAGCAAAACCACTGGAGGAATATTCACATAGGCACCCAGATGTCTATTGAACCTTACTATTGACTTGTATTGTAAAGTATAGAGCTTCTTCAATGCATAAAACTCCTGAAGAACGTCAGCTCATTTCTTTTTGTCGTTTGTCATTTTTGGAAACCTGATGTGGTTAAAAGACTGAACAGTATGTTGTTTTTAAATAGAAATGTATTTGTCCATTCTTTTGAACGATGAGGTAGCGTTTTTTGAGGAGGGTTTTGGATCTCCCTAAAAAACACTGTGTGTGCACACGCTTACACTGAATAGTGGTGGGATTTTCATTGGATTTGGTTAACTTAGTGAAGTTGTCCACTACTTTATATAATGCCCCCAATGTATTTGACCTGTGGAGAGAAGATTTTTTCTAATCACCTTGTGTTGTGTTTAGTGCCTGTGAGCGGCGCTATCGCTGACCGCTCACAGGCATCACGTGACCCCCGACTGTAGCCGCCTCTTGCTTCCACTGATGTCACGTCAAGTGAGGCGTGACATCAGTGACGCGCTCCCCGCTCGTGCATTCATTGGGAAAGCGCGCTTTGCATGCTGGGCTGTGACGCTTGGGGAAACCCCTCCCACAACCCATTACTCACCGGGGAGCGCATCACTGGGTCCCGCACGGCTGCAGCTGGAACTTGACGTGACCTCATTGTATGTCAGAGCCGGCTGCAGCCGGGAGTCACGTGATGGCTGTGAGCGGCCAGCTATAGCGCCGCTCACAGGCAAGAAGGACAGCACAAGGTACTTATAAATAATCTTATTTCCACCATTTAAATACATTTGGGGACATTATCCATAGTAGTGGACAACCCCTTTAATGATGTGGATTACTCCAGAGATGGATGTAGGTTTTTTTGATGCAAGGTGGGGGGGGGGGGTTGTAAGATATGTAAGCTTTGCCATTAAAACAAATGCACTGAAAAATGCAGATTTCTTGATTCCAGTATTATGGAAAACCACACAAATATTTACATGCCTTTCTTTCCAGCTCGTCATTGTTTTCGGACAGTGGAGAACATCTGCTGATGTATTACGACTGTTTTTTACTCAGCCTGTAAGTAATCCTAAAATATATAATTCTATTCTTTAAGTATAAAAAATAATTAAGCAAGGCAGAACGCAATTGTGATTGGTGCGATCGAATTGTTGTAAAATAACTTCTGACCTCACCCATCAACCCGATTTTTTTTTTTTACTTTGTTAGTCTCCTTGGGGGTCTCATCATTGTGCTACATACAGTGATACCACAGTATCGCTGTATATAGCAAAAATCACGGTCTCCTTTGGAACCCAGCCACAGACACGGAGGTCTTGAACAGACCCCCGGCTATCATGGCAAACCATTGCCGCCTCGTGATCATGTCACAGGGCAGCAAATGGGTGCATAGAATGATGCACCACCCCCGGTGGTGCGTTTTTAAGTGGTATTGAACAGGTTGACAATCTCAGGCGAAGCTCTGCTACACCCGGGTTGTTAGAGGCAGGTCCTGGCTGTGTTTCAGCTATTCACTGCTGGGTATGGGACGGGTTCACCACATGAGCCCGCTCCTGACTTGTGCCGTACATGTACGGCAGATGTCAGTAAGGGATTAAAGAAGCTTTCAGAATGTAAGAACGATGCAGGTAATGGGCTGAAGGAATATTTTTCTCTTGGTTCTTGTGATCAGCAGTGGCCCCATTGGTTAGACACTCGCCAGTCATTATGACCTATTCTAGCAATATGCTATAACGTTATAAGATGTGGACACTCCTTTAGGATTCTTCTTCTGTTATTTTCCTTTTCTCTTGCTATAACCTTGGCTTTCTTCATTTTCTGTCCCTCTTTTTCACGCTGTTGATTAATCTTCCTTATCACAGTCTTTAGAGCGTTGCCCTTTCTGATATTGGCGTCTGAGTTTCAACTAAAAAAAGCCTCTTCCACCAATTGTCAGTCACCATCCTCTAGTCCCGATGTTTACCATGTTCAGCATATGTTTGGTTCTTTTAGGTTTTTGTTACATGTATTTTAAAATCAATTTTGGCAATGTTCCTTTTTTTTAATATCACGATCCTTATAAAAAACTGAGTAATCTTGCAATGATCACAGTGGCCACTGGGGGCCTTTATAGACTCCTGTCCTTTCAGGAAAAGTTTTCAGGCGGCAGAGGCAGAACTATAACAACGGGTAAAAATTCTATACACAGCTGATAAAACAATAGTCAGCAGATCCGGCTCCCCCTCTTTATAATGACCTTCTCACACGCTCATTAGATCCTCTAATACAAAACATGGGGTCCTCGTTTGTTCATTGTGACTAATGTACATGTGTTATTTCCTGAAACATTAAGTGTGAGTGTGGCGCCCCTGAAGGTTCAGTCGCCACAGGGATACTGCACCTCAGACCGAGGTGTGGTATCTCCTCTCCGAGGTAAGGAAGGAGCACCTCTCAGGACTCAGCCATCCACCCAACACTACACCTCTCCCACCTGTGGGGGGCTTTAAGGCACCAGGGTGCTGCCCCAGCCGGGATAAGAGGAGATGGGGGGAACCAAAGATAGGGGGGAACCATGTAGTGGGTGAGGGTGGAGGACGCACTTTAGGTTACACCACAAAATTCATATTTAATAACCAGCCATCTTGGGCTTATGGTCTTTGATTGTGATCTTCATCACTGAACGTGGCTTTCTGTGTGAACCTGCAGCTGATTGAAGATACACGGTCCTCGTGCTCTGGCCTTGAGGCGAGGAGCGGGCTAGAGTTAACGGCTGTCTCTATCCGGTCAAGGTCCCTACCTAAGAAGGCCTGGAGGGGAGCAGAGGAGACAAGCTCCACAGGCAAAAGGATCCCAGGGGGATGCAGACGGAGCGGCATACGCCACCTGTCCTCTCTATTCTGGCCTAGTCAGAGGGATTCCTGCTGCAAAAGGGGTACCGGCCCCCGATATCTGACTGTCACTTCAAGTCTTAGTCGGAGAAGCCCGGAGGCTCAGTGGGTCCCACCGGGTAACGGACGGAGCGGAGTCGCCACCCGTACCTTTGTTCTGTGCATAGTCCAGAGGGAGACCCGGCCTTTGTAACACGCACCACATACGGACTGGAGAGGACCTAGTGGGAAAGTCTAGGAACACTCTGGAGCGGGGGTCCTGATTGATGCACCCGAACTACCCGGAGTGTGCTGAACCCCTTCCTGGTGGCCGCAGCGCGCCGTGAGGAGTAAGGAGAAGCCTTGCAGCTGACACCTAACAACGTGAGTAAAGCTTGGAAGACTGCATCTATTGCCTCCGGTTCTTTATTGCAACACGGCACCGCACTACACCGCACCACATCTCCTACTACTACTCCCCTGATCCGTTTTCTCTGCCCTGAGGCCCTGCTCTGCCTGTGGGGAGTAGTACCATCTGCTGCTGCCACGACATCCCGCCTCAGAGGACTGAACGCAGCGCTGGTGGAGGATCACCAGAAACCACACGTGGCGTAGTCATCAAATCCACTCAATTAACACCAAACCCTGAAAGCCCATTAAATCTTTCATGTGACGGCCCTGGGCACGGAACGGGTCCAGGCCACGGCTGCAACCCCTCAAACATCTGACCCGGCTCAGAGTACCCCCATCTCCCAGGGAGGGCTGAGAGCGTCACATGAGTCTAAAAAAGCCCCAGTGAGCAGTGTGAGAATTATTATATTTTTTACATTTCTAAATCAGATTTGATTGAAAAAAAATGCTCCCAATTTTTAAAGACATATAATACAAAAAAAACTGATTTAAACAATGGGTCATAATCTGATGATTATTCTCCTTTAATTCTTCTTCTTTTTTTTTTTTTTTTTTACCCATTCGGCCTTTGTTGTGAAAAACCTAAATGCAATCCTGGTGTGAAGCCACATGGAAATGATCTTTGTTTGGCATTGGTCCTGCAGTGCAAGCAGTTATCTAGTCTGGCAGGATTTCTAGCATTTGCACTATACATATGCAAATCTCAGGCTGCTGAAATGTGTGTGTGTGTGTCTGCAGTCTGAATCCAGGCAACATTCCCATTTGCAGGCTTGAAACATCAGGGGATAAGTGGCTTTGACATGCTTTTCTGCTGCCAGAATGATGCCTCTGTTGCAGTCTTTCTTGTGTAGTGGTGGAATTCTGTAATCCGGGACTGTCCTATATCCATGTTTTAAAGATACCCAAATGAACAGTGTTACAGACAAAAAAAGAGCAACTTCCAGAGACGACTTTTTTCTTTTCTACATACAATCCTTGAACATGCCAACATAATGCACTATCAGTAACGTTACACTACATCGATTCACACTGATGAAATCCATTAATTGAACAGTGTGTGTCTCCATCAATGGGAAAAAAAAACCCTGCCTGAAGTTTAATTTGTATTTTTTATTAAATATATAAATATATGCACAAACAAGTGTTAATAATTAAGTCCTCAAGTTCTGGGCATATAAAATGAGGAGGTCACAGAAGATGGGTGTCAGCCTATCAACAGACAGCTACGGCATATGGCTGGCCTTAGTTATTAGCAGTTCTTAGCAGCAGTGATAAAACAGGGTCCATCATATGAATTAATGTCTCGTTTGCTTGACATTTATTCGAGTCCAAATACAAACCGTGATTACACAGATTTAAATATATATATATATATATATATATATATATATATCAGTTCATCAAATTCATCCTTTCTCAACCAGTAATACATTCTCTATCGCAAGATTATTTATAAGCCATAATAAAATTTGTTATGAGAAAAGCATCTACATCTGTTTTTAAATGTAGAATTAGTGTCTGCCATTACTACCTCTTACGGTACAACATTCCACAGCCTGACTGCTGTAACTGTTAAGAACCCTTTCCTATTTAGATACCAGAATCGCCTTTCTTACACACATAATGAATCAAAACCTACAAAAGACAAAAATATATCTCATACCCTACCATCATTATATATAAATGTAAAGCAAAGTTGCATAATAAATATAGGGTACTTAGTGAACTATTTTTGATCAAAAAAAGTATACAAGCCGTCCCACCAGCGGCAAGGTGACCCTAAATTGGGACGGTACCTATACTGCCTATATTAAAAACCTTACTGTATATCAAAGTTGAAGTAATGCATATAAAAGGGTAGACAAATAGGACCGGGTCCCAACTCCAGACCACCCAGGCCCGTGGTAAGCTACATATATACTAATCAGCTCAACAAAGGGGATGCCACACCCTTAAATTGCACAGAATGCAAACAAGACAAAAAACCAAGCAATGTGAACTGAGGTCTAAGATGGTAGACATGCAAGAAATAGGAGCATGTTCACACTAGCAAAAAGAAGCAAAACCTACAAAAGACAAAAATAGATCTCATACCCTACCATCATTATATATAAATGTAAAGCAAAGTTGCATAATAAATATAGGGTACTTAGTGAACTATTTTTGATCAAAAAAAGTATACAAGCCGTCCCACCAGCGGCAAGGTGACCCTAAATTGGGACGGTACCTATACTACCTATATTAAAAACCTTACTGTATATCAAAGTTGAAGTAATGCATATAAAAGGGTAGACAAATAGGACCGGGTCCCAACTCCAGACCACCCAGGCCCGTGGTAAGCTACATATATACTAATCAGCTCAACAAAGGGGATGAATGTCCACTGGTCCTTGGAAGGAATAAATGATGTGCCAGTTGTTTGTATTGACTACACATGTACTTATACATATCGCCTCTGAAGCATCTTTTTATTTTTTTCTCCTTCCCCCCCCATGACGGCACCACGGAAATCTACAGATAAAAAGGGCAGTACCTCTCTCCTGCATCAGTTGGTTTCCTGTCCTTGACGGGGGACCTACAGTGTAGAAGAAAAGGCATACTTGAGTGCCAGAAGAAAAGGATCGTCGTGGGATGCCAGACCGATTCAGGCGGCGGAGGGGGGGCTTCCCTGCCTCGGCTGGCGCGGTATCCTGAAGCGCCACTGCTGGGGTTAGTAGGCCTCTAGGGTGTGCGGGAAGACAGATGGAACATCAGCTGTGGACGCGCTGCCTCTCCCTGGATCCTCACGGTGCCCGGGCCGGCGCTGGTGAGAAGCGCGCACCGGAACTTCCGGGTTCCAGTGCACACGCGCAGGGACGCAGCATGCCCCTATGACGCGGCATGTCATGACTGGGAATCCAGTCGGCGCATGCGCACAACCTCTTCCGGAGACGCTGTGAGTGCGGGTGTCCCTAGGGGAGGGAAGCGCTGGCGTCCAGGCCAGTTAAATACTATTAAAAATAACAAAAAAAATGCCCGGGTATGGGTCAGTCGGAGGTGTTCCGGAAGTAGTGCAGACGGGGGGAGGGGAGTGCCAGGGGCTTATATACCAACAGAAAGCACTAGGAGAGTGCTTCTGATAGAGCTCTGCTAGTCTCCCCTTCAGCCATGAGTGAGCAGGAGCACCAAGAGGGGCAGACTCTGCATCCCCAGTCACCACCACAGCGGCAGTCGCAGCCACAGCAGCAAAGAAAAAAGCGGGATAAGGAAACGGGACGTCAAGAGGACCCTTCCAATCATCACAAGCGTGGTAACAGTGGGAGTGGGCATTCTGGCAGATCGTCCCAGCACACCAAGGACTCCAGTGTGGCGTACACCGAGAGAAACCATCTACAAAAATGGTTCCTCCTCCTAACCCGGGAAGGAAAAGTGCTGGCAAGTCACTACGTGGGAAAAAAAGACTCTGCAGCTCTTGTATTGAGCAAACAATCTTTGAAGAAACCTCGAATTTTGCCTCAGAGCTTAGGTCCATAATAAAGTCACAGGTAGAGAATACCTTTTAGGTCCCTTCAGGAAAAAACAGAAAACCTGAATCCAGGTCTAGCAGTCTAGAGGATAAAGAGGGGGACTCGGATACGTCCAACTCATCATCATCTTCATCCAGGGACAGAGGCGGTCGTAGCTATTACCGTATAGTGGAAACCGCCTCGTTAAAGCAGTCAGGTCCACCATGGGGTTGGTAGACCCTCGTCCAAAAAGATCAGTTCAGGACATAATGTTCGACGGACTAGAACAAAAAAGAGAAGATCTTTTTACCTTAATGAGAAAATCCAATTCCTAATTAGAAGAGAGTGGGAAAAAAACAGAAAGAAAGGGCCTTTTAACCCCAAAGAGGAAGTATCCGTTTGATGACCTGGCATGTTCGGGGAGAAGGCACCAAAATTAGACGTGGCAGTTGCTAAGGCTTCCAAAAAGTTTTCTCTTCTTTTGAGGACATGGGAGTATTGAAAGATCCCATGGACAAAAAAAGCGGACCAACTGGAATCACAGCTGAGGGAAAAAAAAACATCTAGGGATGCTATACTAGACTCCATCCCAGTAATGAAAGGGGCAGCTGCCTTCTTGGCTGACGCATCTGCTGACACTGTCAGGCTGGCAGTTTTCTCTAACGCAGCCCAGCGAGTCCTCTGGCTTAAATGTTGGCCAGGAGACCTCCAGACAAAGTCAAGGTTATGCTCCATTCCCTATAAGGGCAAATTCTTATTTACGCCCACGCTTGATGATATTCTGGATAAAGCGGGTGATAAACGCTTCCCTGTCCTGTCCAATACCACTTATAGGAAAACCTTTTGGAGTAGGAAATGTATCCGTAGGAAAGCCCCCCCCCAGGGACCAGGATAAGTGGGAGGATAGAAGGAGGAAAATCAGAGGGTTCATGTTCAAAAGACCCCCCCCCCCTATTCCTCCCCCCCCCCCCAATGACAACAGAAAGCCTTCCCAATCAGGGTTTTCCCCAGGTGTGAAGAAGGCTATGTCTTTCTCCCGGCCTGGGAAAGAATATCCAACAGCTCTTGGATCCTAGACCTAATAAAATCAGGTCTAAAATTTCAATTCCACTCAACTTTCCAACCAAATTTTATAGTGACACCCCAGAGATCCTCAAACGAAGAGCAGCTAGCCTTAGAGCAGGAAGTTCTAGGCCTAATAGGGAAAGCAGTCCTTCAAGAGGTCCCTTACCGAGAAAAAGGCGAAGGATTCTACTCCCCTGTTTCTGAGGAAAAAAACGGATGGAACTTTCAGGACAATCGTAATCTGAAGAAGCTGAACAAGTTGTTGAAGGTTCAAACCTTTTAAAATGGAAACAATAAAAACATCTGTAAAAATGCTGTTTCAGGACTGTTTCATGACTGTTATGGACCTAAAGGACGATTACTATCACATCCCCATCCACAAAGACTATCAGAAATTCCTCAGGGTAGCAGTCCCGATAAGAGGGGTAGTCAAGCACTATCAGTTCACGGCTCTCCCATTCAGTCTAGCCACGGGTGTTCACCAAGATACGGTAGTTGTAGAGATAATGGCACACTTGAGGGAACAAGATATCCTAATTGTCCCGTACCTGGACGATTTTCTGATAATAGGCAACGCTCTCCATCATTGCAAGAACCAAGTAGAGAAAGTCATGGATTCTGTGACAAACTTAGGCTGGCTTTTGAATCTAAAGAAATCCAAAACAGAGCCGAACAAAGTACAAGAATATCTGGGTATCATTGGATTCAAAAAATTAGGAGTGTCATCTCCCGGCAGAGAAAATTCAGAAGGTCATAGCTCGGATATCTCTGATAAGGGACCACCCCTCTATGACTGCGGAAAGCAATGTCCCTCTTAGGTTCCATGACTGCCTGTATCCCGGCCGTTCTATGGGCCTTCATGATTCCATGGGACCACCATCTAGACTATGCTTTTCCTCCAATTTCCCTGATTCCGGCAGTTCTGAGGAAGATCCGAGAAGACAGGGCAAAAGTGATCTTAATAGCCCCCTTCTGGCCGAAGAGAATGTGGTTTTCTTGGCTAAGGATGATGTCCATCTCCGACCCCTCGGTACTCCCGGAAGTCCCGGATCTTCTCTCCCAGGGGCCGGTTCTTCATCCTCAGGTAACAAACTTACACATGACAGCTTGGAATTTGAGAGGGCTCTCCTAAGGGATAAAGGTTTATCCCCGAACTTAATCTCCACTTTACTACAAAGTAGGAAACCTGTAACCACTAAACTTTACGGGAAAACTTGGAGAAAGTTCCTTTCATCTTCAGGTTCCAGGTTACAAGGAGGGGGCTCCTCTGACAGCCATTTTAGAATTTCTGCAGAGGAGGTTGGAACAGGGCCTAGCTATAAGCACCTTGAAGGTTCAGGTCGCAGCATTAAGGGGCTCTATACATTTATGACCTGGCCGGGAATCAGTGGATTTCTAGATTCATCAAGGCGTCGGCTAGATCTAGGCTCATCCCTATTCGGATCCCACCTCCTTGGGATTTAAACTTAGTCCTCACTGCCTTAACCAAACCTCCTTTTGAACCTTTGGCAGATACATCTCTAAAAATCCTATCCTTTAAGACATCACTTTTAGTAGCGCTCATGTCGGCGCAGAGAGTCCTTGACATCCAGGCTTTATGTGCAGGGCCCACCTTTTCATAAATCTTGAAGGATAGAATCATTCTCAAAACCGATCCAGCCTACCTGCCAAAAGTGGTATCACGGTTCCATAGATCTCAAGAGTTCACCCTTCCTTCTTTTTGCCCCAATCCCAAGAACAAGGGAGAAAGGGACTTCCATACATTAGATGTCAGAAGGTGCCTAATCCAGTATCTGGCGGCCACACAAGAGTGTAGGAAGGATAGGGCTCTTTGTGTGCTTCCAGGGACCTTGGAGGGGGGAAAAAAGCTTCCAAAGGCACGTTGGCTAGATGGATAAGGGACGCCATCACTCTGGCATATCTCCCTCTACATTCTTCAATCACTATCGGCTGGACCTAGCCTCTTCAGACCTTACTTTTGGTAGAAGGGTTCTGGAAGCGGTGGTCTCTCCCTAATGATACATTTCTCTGCAATTCTCTCCGTGGTGCCATCATGGGGGAAGGAGAAAGACGTAGTTAGTTACCGGTAACATGATTTCTCAGAGCCCATGACGGCACCTGTACATTCCCTCCTTTCACGCGTGTGTGTGCGCACTTGATTTTGTTATTTATACGTAGTCACATGGTGTTCCTGATTTGATCTCTCGTTTTATACACCCTAAAATCTAGTTTGCTTTACAGCTGCTGCCTGACAGAGTATTGCTGCTCAGCTTACTTGTAACCAGAATACCCAAGTCCTTCTCCTATTCTGTAGTCCCAAGTACACTCTCATTTAATGTATATGCAGCAATAGGATTACTCCGTGCTATGTCCATTACACATGGCAGATGAGGTTTAATGTTCATAAATGTAGACATCTTATCCAGATCGTTTTGTAATACTGTCAAGCTCAGTATTTCTTATCCTACATAGTTTTGTGTCTTCTGCAAAGACTGATACTTTACACTCAATCCCATCTACAAGGTCATTCATAAAGAGAATAAAAAGACTTGGGCCTAATACTGATCCTTGTGGTCTTTCACTCTGCTGACTATATCCCATTTAGAGAATGTGCTATTTACAACGACTTCCTGTCCCTTAACCAGAAATTTACCCATGTGCACATGGTGCCCCCTAGTCCCTGCTTCTGGAGCTTCAGTACTAGGCTGTTGTGTGGCACAGTATCAAGTGCAAAGTCCAAATATACCAGATCAGCTTCATGACAAACATTCAGATTTGCATTTACCTCCTAATAGAAATCCAGTACGTTGATTAGACGCAACTTGTCTTTCATGACTCCATTCTGCTTGTCTATTGTTATATTGTCTGCAATATATATTTTGCAGGTTACCTTTTATAATGCCCTCAAGAATTTTGCACACTACTGTTGTGTAACTTACCATTTTACCCTTCTTAAATATTGTTACCATGTCAGCCATCCTCCAATTCTGTGGTACCGACAAGAGTGTCTAATAAGATGAGATACAGCGGTTTGTGAATTACTGAGCTTAACTCCCTCAATATCTGTGGATGAATACCATCTGGCCTGGGGGTTTTGGTCAATATTTATTTTTTTCAGACGCAGACTTGTTTATTGTGTTAATTTGGGTATATTGGGTGGTGAACATTGATTACTGCTTTAGTGAAGGCTATGTGGCACAAGCAGTTTATCCTTAAATCATTGGGGCAGACTAGTTTTCGGACACCAATCATCACACTTTTATGGCAGGTCTAATTACATGGCATAACATTTGTTCATGGTAAAATATCTTGTGCCACATCCACTGATGGTGAATTGCCAAACAATTTATCACATAGAGAAAAGTTCTCCACTATATTCTATTTGTTTAACCCCTCCACATCAAAACCAATTTTCCCTTTCCTGACTAGGCCAAATGTTTCAAATCTGACTTGTCACTTTGTGTTAATAACTCTGGAACGCTTCTAAATATCTCACTGATTCAGATTTTTTTTGTGATGCGTTGTACTTTTATGTTCATGGTAAATTTAGGTTATTTTTTTTCTCTTTATTCATGAAAATATAGTAAATTTTATATTAATCAATGTGGCACATTTATTACAACAGTTGGAAGCATCCTGCGCTCTGGGTGGTGATGGTTTTTTTTTGTTTGTTTTTTTTGTGTTTTGTTTTTTATTCCTGAGACCTCTTTTATTCTACATTACACTTGACACCTTTTACCATGTCACACATTCCGCATGGTTATCCACACACATATAGGGGCCGATTCAGCAAAGCTTTTATGGTAAACTATCATAAAAGCTTTGAAAGGTGGCAAAAATGCTGTACAACGGGGAGTTGCACAAAAATTTGTAGATTTTTAGCATTGCCACACCAGTTTGACTTGACTCTGCCAGATTTAGTGGTACTGCGGCGTAACCATGCATGCCACAGATTAGATGTGCCAAGTTCATTAAGCAGTGTGCGCCTGTTAATGAATTCAGCAACATTTACTCCAGCACCACTGGCGTAGCAAAAGCGTGTGCTACACCAGTCTTGATGACAAATTGGCTCCAAACTATACAACATCTTTAAATGCAGCTTTCACAGTCTTGGATTGGGTAGTAAGCTAGCACTGTGATTCATGTGGAACTTTATCTCTGAAGACATCTAGTCCATGACTGCTTGCATTTGCTTTATTTGAAACTCTGTATTCTCATGCAGAACAGTAGTATCACATGCAATTATATTGTTTTTAGCATTTAGTTCATATACTTCCCTTTTTCCTGCAGAATTATGGCGTGGCTGCAACCAAAAGGCAGTGTTCAGAAGCTGAAGACATCTGTGCAATATGTCAAGCTGAATTCACTAAACCGACTGTTCTTATATGCCAGGTAACAATGACCCTTTTAGAGTCATTTTCTTGTAACTGATCTTGATGTATCACATTGACTTTTAAAATGACTCTTCCGTATTGATTTAGCATAAGAAGACCGAATGTGTGCACAGTTATGTCATTTTTACATTGCTGCGCACTGTGCTCATATTTTGCAGAAGTTTTTCAGGTGGGTCCCACAGCAGGGCTGTGGAGTCAATAAGCCAAACCTCCTACTCCTCAATTTCCCTGACTCCCACTCCACAGCACTGTCTCACTACTGAGCATGTACATAAAGTGCAGCACAGATTCTTCTCAACTCAAAGCTTCGATCAGGAACACAACAGACATTTATAGGACATTTCATAACTTTCTCAAATTCTTATGAAAACATTTACAGCTCATTCTGCATTGTACTACTGTACCCAATGTATTATATATTTTCGGAGTCGGTCCATTTTATACAGACTCCACCAAAATGGACACAGACTCCGACTCTACAGCCCTGGTTCCACATGGAATCCATCTGAAAAAGACAACGTATGCACATAACAAAGACCATAAAAAATCTATATTAGGGGCGAGGCCCCCAATTACACGTAAATCAAAATAGAAAATACCCCTAAAATATAACCTTTAATAGTGAAGTTAAAACAAACATATACTCTCAAAAGACAATACACTTTTTAAAGTTTTTCTAGGTGTATACACTTCTAGATATATTATTTCAAAGGAAGAGTATTCTTAACCACTGCTGTCCCTTATAACCCTATAGCACCCTTAGTTTTAAGTGTAAAAGACTTAAAATACATATGAAATAACTTAATATCTTATAATCAAGACAGATATCTTATAATTCAGCATAGAGGGATAGAGCTATCTTAAACCTACCGTATTTTTCGGACTATAAGACGCACCTGACTAGAAGACGCACCGGACCATAAGACGAACCTAGGTTTTAGAGGAGGAAAATAGAAAAAAATTTGAGCAAAAAATGTGGTCACGATGAACTGTTAAGGGGGAGCGGGTCTGCTTCTGACACTGGTATAGGGGTAATGTCCCCCAATTCTGATAATGTCCCCCATCCTGGTAGATATGCCCCCCCCTTCCTATTATACGTGGCCCCCATCCCCATCCTGATATGCATGGCACCCCGCATCCTTATCCTAGTATGCATGGCACCCCTCATCCTTATCCTAGTATGCATGGCACCCCTCATCCTTATCCTAGTATGCATGGCACCCCTCATCCCTGTCCTGGTATGCATGGCACCCCTCATCCCTGTCCTGGTATGCATGGCACCCCTCATCCCTGTCCTGGTATGCATGGCACCCCTCATCCCTGTCCTAGTATGTATGGTCCCCCTAATCCCCATCAGGCTGCACATAAAAAAATAAACACTCCTACTCACCTTTCTTCTCTCCTCCAGCGCTGCGTCCTGTCTGCCCGCACCGATCTCTCCATGTGAGCCGCGCATGACGTCACTGCCATGCGCGGCTCACAAGGAGAGATCAGCTGCCGGAAGTCACTGTTCCCCACGCCGGGACTGTGTGCGCGGGGAGCAGTGACTTCATGCTCCTTAATAGCGGCACACAGTGTATCACCAGCGCGGCTTCTGCTGCTGCCGGGCGATCGCGTGTGCCCGCTATTAAAGGGCATGAATATTCACCCCCTCTCCACGCCCATGGTCGTGGGGAGGGGGTGAATATTCATGCCCTTTAATAGCAGTGAATAGTCATTTTCTTTAGCAGCGGGGACAGTATAGGCTGCAGCAGGCGGCTGCTGCCTCCTGTGCCCCGCTCCCCCCAATAAATATATGCAACCCCCCCATTTTCCTCCAAAATTTTGGAGGACAAAAATGCGTCTTATAGTCTGAAAAATACGGTATATGATATTAATGTATCACACAAAGGTATGTAACTGTATTGTACTTAGCTTATCACCAACTTCATACTATGTGTCCCAAGAATCCTGATGCGTTTTTCCCCAGGCGGAGTGGCTTGGGTTCATCAGAGGATATGTTGGTATGCCATCAAGGCAGCATCATCCTATGGCCACAGAATAGAAAATCAAGTGTGCCATATTATATGCACATACCCTAACAAATAAGGAAACGTTGAGCCATGTGACACCAGAATGCTGTTTAACATAAAATGTTTCTCTTTTCTTCAGCACATTTTCTGTGAGGAGTGCATCGCTCTCTGGTTCAATAGAGAGAAGACCTGTCCTCTCTGCCGCACTGTGATTTCCAACCACAACCACAAATGGAAGGATGGAGCCACCTCTCTACAACTGCGGCTCTTCTAGTCTTAAGTCTCCTAAATACAATGTTGACTGCATTTCCTTCATTCTGTTTGTTTTTCTTTTGGTGTATAGATTTACTTAAAAATATTTTGGCGACTTGTTGAAATGAAGGGCTAGACATTTAATGGATTTGTTTTTGGTTTTCCATTTTTATTGTGAGTGTTCTGGTTTACTCCTAATGTCAGGTTTCTTCCATATGCAAATGTCATACTTGTATAAGAGATTTAGTAGTTCAGAGCCAAACTCCTTTATATTACAAAAAATTATACTGCTTTTATTATTGTAATCACTTCTAGAAGGAATTATATTTGAAGACATGCAAGTTATGGCATGAGATATGACTATATGCATGCCATACTAGAAGTTGATTACTTTTAAAGCGCCACTCTGGCGTTTTTTTTATTATTATTTCACCGCCGTAGTGTTGTCACTCATGTAAGTTCCCTGCCCCTATCAACATATTTACTAGTCGCCATCTTATACTGTTATCGGTGCCACTCCGATCAGCTTCTGCTGTTTGTGACCTACCTGATCGCTCCAGTGTTTGCTGGGCGATCCGGAAGTCTCCACTCAATGTAAGTCTATGAGAGCCAGAACGAAGCTATCATAGACTTTTACAAAGAGCTTGCGACCGTTAGCTATGACTTCCGGTCAGTCAGAAGTTGCGGTCACAAGATGCGGTTCCGGGTTGGAGTGGTGCCAGGAAGAGCAGAAGACGGCAGCTGGTAAGTATATTACTGGGGGCAGGGAACTTACATTAGCGGCACCACTCCAGAGCTGAAATAAAAGATAATGCCGGAGTGGTGCTTTAAAGCAGCCTACCAATTTTAATAAATAACATTTATTCTTTCTCTAATAAAAAATAACACACAAACTTCTAATATAATTTATGTATGAATTCCCAAATTCTGAAGGTAAATAGCACTTCTGGACATGACCGGTTCCCTTTAAGAAAATAGTGGGCAGCCGCAGACATTTTACTAAATAACATTAATTAGAGATAATTCCACTCTAAACGACCTAACTTTCTAGCAAACGTCTGGTCCCAACTCCTGGGCTATGAAATCCCAGCATGCAAAGCAGGATCCCACAACCCTCCGCCACAGACTTACTGGCAAATCAAGAGCTCTTGTGTTTTATTGCGAGATAATTAACACAGCACTGCCGTATTTATGTACACAGCAGTTGCCAATCGGCATGTAGAATGAGATCCCAAAGCCGTCCCTAGCCCCCCTTACTGACGAAGCATTCCTAAAACAGCACATTATGTACACAGCAGTTACAGATCAGTAATGGCTATGTACATAATGCAGCAATGCTGTTTTAAAGGCACGAGGTCTCGCATTTTTGCTAGTAAGGGGGGGCAGCGGAGGGTTGTGGGATCCCGCTCTGCATGCCGGGAAGTTTCTAGCAAATATTGCGTCCTCTAGCGTTCGTTCAGACATTCTATTTTCATGTTCTCTAACCATGTTTTTCTATAATGGAACAAGAACATGTTGAATTCTATGGTGGTATTCACATGTCCGTTTTTAATCGGCATCACAGATCAGAATTACCCATTCAAATCTATGGGTCAATGATAATCATGGCCAGGACTTTGGCATCTGTGCGCTGTCCATGATTAACATTGTAATGTATATTAAAAGCTTTACAAATGATGTACTTATTTCTTCATAAGTGAAAATCGCTGATAAAACTCTGATGGTGAAGGCTGACACACTGAGCAAACACTGATAAACCCAGACCGTTTCTTGAGTACGTGAAAAGTCAAGGACATCTGAATGAGGCGTCAGGGTGACATTAAGGGCATATTTTCTAAGTAATGTTATTTAGTAAAATTGCCTGTCTACAGCTGGCTATTGTTTTCTGAAATAAAAAGGGCAGCCCCAGACCAGCGATAGAACTGTGCCGCCTTACAAAGTACCATTCTCACAATGTAGCAATATTTGGTTTAGACACGCCGTTGCCTCATATTTTCTTTTACATTTACATAAAGAGGTTAAGAATGAAAGGTAAAATGTGAGGCTCAGGCTTCATCTTGGTCAGTCTGATGAGGCTCCACTAGAAAAAGTTTGATAAATCCTGAAAAAGCTAGTATTACTGAGTCCAAGTTGTGCATAGATTGATGTAAATTTTGATTATTTGTTTGTTTTTAATTTGTGTTAGTGTACAGGTTCATAAATTTCCACTTGTAAGGATGACCCCATATTTTCTTTCACTTTTCTGAGACTAAAGTTACTTTTCCAGCTTGCATGCTTTTGTTACACATATCCTCCATCATTCTATCTTCTTTTACAGTATTGTGACTTGGCATCCACTTTGAGTGATAATTGCATCACATGGACAGGCAAGAATTCCATCACTCAATATAATACTAAGGAAATCCTGAAAACATGACCTGTTGGTGCCTCTTGAGGACCAGAGCTGGGGAACACTGATCTACAGTCATAATCGTTTAATAGTGCCAGCATAATCCACAGCACTTTACAATTCAGAGGGTACATGTACAAAATACAACATTGCAGAAAGACAAACATATCAATAATTCAAACAATAGGCGTAAGGTCTCTGCTCACAAGGGCTTACAATCACACATAGGCAGCCCAAAATCAACTTTTATATTATGAACCTAATCGCATTTTGGACGTACTTGAATAAATAGTTGGTGTTAAATTAATGATAGGAAGCCGTTTCTGGCCATACATTGTGGCCACTGCAGTGGAAATGTGTTGCTTGCTGGCCATTCAAATGATTGTAGACCATGTAATACATGGGTAGGGTCCAAGAAAAGCGAAAGCGTCCCTTAGTTAAAGGCTATCCACTCAGGCTTATAGAGCAGGGTTCCCCAACTCCAGTCCTCAAGGCCCACCAACAGGTCATGTTTTCAGGATTTCCTTAGTATTGCACAGGTGATAATTCCATCATCAGCACAGGCAATAGTTACATCACCTGTGCAATACTAAGGAAATCCTGAAAACATGACCTGTTGGTGGGCCTTGAGGACTGGAGTTGGGGAACCCTGTTATAGAGGATATGGCGCTATATGATAACCTTGTGACCTAATGGGGTGCATGAAATAGGAATGTCTTTGTAAGACATCTTAAATCTGCTAAAATTGGCCATATTTAGACATGATCTATGACGAGTTTGAGCGCAATTTGTACCACTCTACGGTATATGTATGTATACACAAAAACCAAAGCAGAGCCATTTTCTTGTTTGTATTGTCTATTTAATTCTGCACCTCCACTGTGACCTGAGTAAAGCCACACCAGCATTCTAGTAGGTTCTCCACAGAACTGCAGCATTTCTACAATGGATGGTATAAATCCTAGCTTTACTAGCTGGCATCCAGCCTAACAGATTGTGTACGACTTTCTATGCTAAAACCTTGTTTATACGAAAAGAATGATTTATACGAGTCATTTGGAAGCGTATTTTATATTCGCCTAAAAAAAGAAGGAATTCTGAAAAAAGGGCACCTTTTAAAAATGTATATTGCATCTTGTTTCTTCATTCAGTGCATGTATGTAAAGAGAATCAATCTGCTTATTTATAAGAAACTGCTTAATAAATGTATCTTCTCAATACTGGGATTGCTGGCTCTTTTTTCTAAAGTCTGTTTGCTGACGTTGAATGTGTACATTGTGTACTTATTGGTAATGTTCGTGCGATTGTGCTAAAATGCAGCCATTTAAAATACAAATGACATATCTCACTATATGCAGTGTGATATTCAGGAGGCGGCCACACTGACTGCTGCTTGTGACCCCACCCTAAACAGTCATTCTGGAGCAGTGGTGCACAACATTTTTTGGTCCAAGGGTCACATTGCCATACTGAACCAATCCTAAGGGCCGCAAAAAAATGTAAAGAGGTAGTTACATGAATGCATCACCAGAACCAGTTTTTTAGTATTTGAAGAGGATTTGGGGAGTTTCTGCTCCAATAAAATTAGTGTGAACGCATGCTAACTTAGAGATTTGAGATGAGGATTTGGCGAGTTTCTGATCCAAAAAAAAAAGTTAAAGTTAGCATGCGTTCACACTAATTTTATTGGAGCAGAAACTCCCCAAATCCTCCTCATCTCAAATCTGTTTTAACACCACTATGAAGCACATTATGGATTGCTTCATGTGTACAAGATCAGAACCACCATAAGCACATGAGTGCAACACCAGAACTACCATCAGTACTTGAAAGCAGCATCAGGACCACTAACTGTGCATTAATGCAACACCAGAACCAGCGTCGGTACATGAATATAGCACAAGAAACCCTGAAGCCCTGGACATGGCATCTGCCCCACTGAGCAAATGCCTGCTGGGCTGCAGCAGTTATCTTCTCAGTGGGCCGGCGACCCTAGCTTTATGGCCGTTGGCCCTTTCATTTCTCCTCACCGATAGTGTGTGTGGGCGCGAGAGTGTGTACGCCCACAGCACTCAGTATGCCACAGCCGGGAACACACTGCTTGAGAAGAAGCCAGCCATCAGGAGGATACACTTTGTGGGTGGGTTGAGCGCCATCTGCGCTCTCATTCTCCCATTTGAAGTTGCGCCTGACCTGCAGGTGCAGCCGGTTGTGTTCCCTCCAGCCTCTGCATGAGTACAAAGATGATAGGTCCTTGTGATGTATATACATAATCATCAGACTCCTATGTGATGTATATACAACAGCCTTGGTGATTCCTATATGATGTATATACATCAGCCCCGTCGTCTCCTAATGTGATGTATATACAACAATCTCAGTGCATCTTTTGTGATGTAAGAAGCATCATTATGTATAGTGTGGATCTGTGATATATAGTATATACTAAGGTGCTGTCTGTATATAGTGTAGATATGTGTATATAATATGGTGCTGTATAGAATATATAGTGTGGACTTCACACTACATAGTACAATCACAGCGCCACAATATACAGTATTCTATAACACAATATATAGTGTACTCTCCAGTACAAACTATACGCACAGCTCTACAGTACATTCTACAATATAGTCCACATATTATTATAGTCCACAAACATCATATATATTGTGGAACTGTGTATGCTGGATGTTACAAAGGTCATCACCAAAAGGTGCATCGGGGTGGCGTCACTCAGCTCCTTATTTTTTTTTTTTTTTTAAATTTGATTTGTTTATTAAACAATTTTATAAGCAATTATACATTACATTTGGTGTCGGAAAACATCCAAAGATAGCACATCAACATAGATATACATCAAGAATGACATATAAAAGTAAACATGTCAAATGGGTTACCACATACATATAGTTTCCTTGTCTTAGGAATGTCCCATCTTCTGAAATTATATGCAGAGAAAAAGATGGAAAATAGAATATTTTCCTGATGATACAATCCAAACTTGAAACTTTAAACCACAACTTATCAAACTTATGTTGTCTTTTCCATGCTTAAAATATCTCACATCATAATGTATAAGGATCTAGATGTCTGCCTCCATGAGTAACATTTGTCATCCGTGACACGTGATTCAGCTCCTTATTCTTCAATTGCAGTAAGTACAGCTTACATTACCCTTTTGAATGTCCATTTATAACAATGCTGTATATAGAGCACTTCTGCACTTTCTACATCGGTTATATGCCATAACTGCATACACTTGTATGTATATAATAGTATAGCATACGATTTTGCATAGGTTTGGCATTTTACCCGACTCCTTTTTGATACATTGACTTTCATATACCTTGGGTGTGTGTCCTTTACCTTCCTGATTTATTCAATAAAGTATATGTATTTTTATTATGTGTTCATTCTGGGCTTTCATGGTCAGTTCAGCCTGACCTCCAGCAGTGACACTGAGCTGCGCGTGCTAGAGCGCAGCTCAGTGACTCGCAGAGACAGAAATAAGGTGTGATAGTTTACGTGAAATTAATTTGGCACAATATTACTTATAATAATTTTTTTTTTAGGCTGTGTGCCCACTGCGTTTAAGAGTTTCCGCAGCGGCAATTCCGCTGCAGAAACGCTTAAATGCTTGGTAGAAGGTCTGCCATGTTCCCCAATGATAATCCGCATGTGCTGTGTACATGCTGCAGAAATTTCCGCTGCGGATTATCATTGCGGAAAAATCCGCAGCATTACCAATTATTTTGCGGAAGCACGGCGTTTTAGTCGCCATTGACTTGCATTGGAACGCATGGAATCCACATCACTACATCTGTACATGTGGAATCCATGCGTTTCAATGTGCGGATGGTACCCAGGTTTGGAGAAGAGGAGACTCTCCTCCGGACCCGGGTACCATAGAACCTGTAAAAAAAGAATAAAATAAAAAATAAATATTATACTTACCTTCTGATGGCCCCTGATGTCTTTATCCGATGCGTCCTGGCTTGCCGGCAGCTCGCGATGGTCTGAAAAGGACCTGCCATGACGTCATTTAGTCATGCGACGGGTCACGCGACTGCTGACGTCGGCAGGCCATCAGAAGGTAAGTATATATTTATTTTTTATTTTTTACCATTCTTTTACGGTCACACTATATAAATCCATGCCATTTGCATGGATTTATATAGTGTGACGAAGTTGTCAAGCACTTTCCAAGTGATGCTAAAAGCGCTTGTCAACCCGCATGCGGAAATGCATGTGAAGAACGCTTCACATCAGCATGTCCCTGGCAGGAAAAACGCATGTAAAATCCGCATGCGTTTTTTCTGCCAGGGAGATGCAGAAACGCTCAAAAAAAATCCGGAGCATTTCTGCATCGTGGGCACATAGCCTTCCATTAATTGTATGACTCAATATTAAGCACAAGTAACCATCTATACACAGCGGGAGGACACATGGCGCCGTCTATACACAGCGGGAGGCCGCACAGTGCCATCAATACACAGCGGGAGGCCGCACGTAGCCATCTGTACACAGCGGGAGGCCGCACGTAGCCATCTATACACAGCGGGAGGCCGCACGTAGCCATCTATACACAGCGGGAGGCCGCACGTAGCCATCTATACACAGCGGGAGGCCGCACGTCGGGCCCTGGTAAGCGCTCTATGGAGGATCTGAAGATTAAATGTCATGTTATTTCAGATGAGCGGTCCGAGGGAGGGGAAGGTTGTGTTACTACAAAACGTACATTATGGGGCAACTAGGGAATATTGTAAAAGGGGGCATAGTATAGCAAGAGTCAGTGGGGCGGAAGAGTCTTTACGCAGAGTGGAGGAGAGAAGTATAAGGGCAGTATGTGGGGGTTATTTATTTGGGGGTGCTGTAATTGGGGGCAGGTATTATGTGCAGGAGAGGGGCAGCGTGGAGGGATATTACAGAGAGGTGCAACGTGGGGGGTATTTTGTGCAAGAAGCACAATAAGAGGCAATTATTTATTTAGGGACACCGCATAGGAGATATTTAATGGAGCAGTATAATGATATTTTTATTTTTAAGAGCACCATGTCAGGAAGTGCTGCTGAAGATGGAGAAGAGGGAAGCCTAGAGACGTGCGCTGGGCATGAAATCTATTCATGGCGTATGTGCTTCATGGAGACAAAATGGATGGAAACGATTCCAATCAGAGAAGATGTCACCTATAAAGGTACCTGGATGCAAATATTTATTTGTTATGCTATTTCTCATCAATCCTGTTGTTCCTGTATGGTTTGCAGTCTGATAATGACTGATAACTCCCAGCATCTCCATACCATCTCTAAAGGACATACTGGGAATTGTAGGTTCATGCAATACAATTATATATGCCGCTGACCTGACATTACAATTGATCGCTGTACTAAGCTTGGTGCTGTATACATGTACCGACGGAGGTTCTGGAGGTGCATTCATGTACGGACGATGTTTCAGGGTCAGGCTGGGACAAAAAAAAAAAAAAAAGCAGCCCTGGTACATAAACCCCACATACTAGAACACCCATCACCCCTGCTCAGTGAATTTTGCTTTTACATTGTCATGCCCATCAACACTCTCTTAAAAGGAGTGATTTGAAGAGCCACATGTGAATGGCACAGCAGTGCTCATGATCAACCACAGCTCCATTTATATGGGGTTCTCCAAAGCTATGTTTCTCGGGATCGTGGGGGTTCGAGTGGTCAGATCTGCAGTGAATGGAAAGTCATCCTCTAACAAGAGAGAAAAGGGATAACTTCCAAACTTGAGAGACCCATTTAAACAGTTTTTTCAAAAATTAATTTCTATTTGCCCATAGGAATATAGAAAATAATAAACCAATAATGACGCTCCCAAAGTCCAATGCTGCCTCTCCGACAACAGAACAAGAGAAATGGGACCGTGCAGTACTCATCGGTTATCTATTGCCTACGAATATACATTACTCTATGCATTAGATATGTAATATCTGATAAGCCCAATACGTATGTCTGTTCATTTTGTATATGATAGGGACCTATAGGGTACACTACGGCCAGCCTTCATTGAGCGGAGGAGCCAACCTCCGTGGTAAGGCAGTCAATACCAGCCATTGATACGGTATTCTGCAGGCTGTCTATAGGACCTACCCTTTTTTTACTATTCCGTATCCGACACGTGGATACCTCAGAATGTTTAGATCTTTTAATAAACTATTGTGGATCTATCCACATTTTTTTTGTATATACCATTCATCTTTGAAGTATACTTAATTAAAGTTTATTTTTAATTTAGTACATTCCATGGTTAGCTCCTTTATATTGATGTACGTGAAGGGATGTATCACTTAGATTACTGGGTGCAGCTGTTCTGACACAGAGCTTTTAGATTTAGAATGAAGCAGAGCTGAGAAAGCTTTCCCCACCCACACCAGGCTCGCTATGTATATAGCTATAGACAGTGAGTTGCTTATCACAGGAGAGGGTCGAGCCGGACTAGCATGCACGCCTAGTCCAGCAATGATAATCACCAGGTGATAAAACCTTCAGTATAAATAAACAACAGCACAGTGTCTGACATGTGACATATCGTTAAATTTAGTGTTTTAACCCCTACATCATGCTGTCTTCAGATTACTTAGCAAAAACCTGCTGACAGATTCCCTTTAAGGTACCAATCATTTGGTGAAATGACTACTGTACTTACTGTGACCACTGGTGGGCAGGGCATCGTCTAGTAGTATGGATTGATGGGCACAGTAGGCAGTGCTGAGACCTAACTCCTAACGTGTAGGGAGAAGCGGTGGGTGGTGTCAGGTCAGGACTGCCTATGATCATTTCACCTTCATATAGTATAATAAATTCCCACAGATTCAATCATACACCCCCCCCCCCCCCCCAAATCCCAGTAGTAATCTCACCCCTAACCCCCCATCTTGTCGTAGTATGATAATCACAGCCCCCAGAATCCCTCTTCCTCCAGGAATATAGTTAATTACCTCTTTGCAATAATTACACACCTCCATAGAATAATTATAAGTGCCCCAATCACATACCCCATTACACGAATCTCTGCCCCACCCCAAGGAATTATAATCCATACCCAATATGATCAGCCACACCCATTAGCATCCCCTCACCACATCCCAAAGGATCCAGAGCACTGCTGTCATTGTGACTAGTGATGAGTGCAAGTTGTTGTTACTCGAGTTTGCCTAGGATGCTCGGGTATGCACAGAGTATCGCAGGTGCTCGAGTGACATGTTCGAGTCCCCACGCCTGCATGTTTCACTGCTGTTAAGACAGCCACAAAACATGAGGGGATTGTCCGTGTATGTCAGGTAATCCCCCCATTTATTGTGACTGTCTCAACAGCTGGAAAACATGCAGGGACGTGAACATGTCACTCGAGCACCTGCAATACTCTGTGCAAACGCAAGCATCCTAGGCAACTCGAGTAACGAGCACTAACGCTCAACAATAATTGTGACCCAACAAGATAACCAATGACAGCAGTGCTCTACAACCGTACCATGTCCTCATCTGGCTCTTCTGTCACATCCGGCCTGGCCCATGAACAAATGAAGAGCTCCTGTGGCGACCCTCCGGAGTGAACAAGCATTCCTCTCCGGCGGGTAAGAGAAAGGCTTCATAATCTGTAAAATGTGCTGCAGCCTCTTACCGATTATAATTTGACCGTAGGTGATTTAAAAGTACAATATCCCTAATGCATTTGACGACCCTAAACTGTTGCTAAGGGACTAGTTTAGGGGGCAAATGACCCTCAGTCCCCCAGCCCAGCCCACCACTGCCCAACATATGATGTAACTGTACATTATTTGACAGGAAGGGGTTAAAGGAATCTTCCAGGTAAAATGTATAACCTGTGTGATACTTAGTGCAGGGCCGAACGGGGATGAAACATGGTTTAGGTTGAGAGAACACCAAATGGAGAAGTCAATCACCCCCAGGCCGTGTACTAGAAAACACACAGTGTATCATATATTTTTGCCAGTGTGGAAAGATCACCTACAACGATGTTCTCACTCTAAATATTTTTTACAATTTCTGCAAGGGGTAAGCAAGCAAGCTAAATACAGGGGGTGGCCAAACACTAAGCCTATAGAAGGTTTATATAACTATTGATATTAGTTGCAGTTTGTTAGATGACTGTAAGAGTCAAGATTTCTGAGAAATAAATAAAAAAGACAAAAATAACAGAACATAAATTTGACACTATAGTAATTCATTATTTTAATTAATTTATTTAATGTTTTGTATAAAGAACATTTATATAAAAGAAAAAACTATATGTATTTTATTTTTTTTTTTTTTTTTGGCTTTGCGTTTGGTTGATCTTCTGCACTCTGGAATTTCTTAAGATCTGAACAAAATAACACCTGAAAAGGAAAAAAAAAAAAATTCATTAACAATACAAAATTAGTTTTGTACTCACAGTAAAATACTTTTCTCGCTGGAAACGTTTGGAAGTGGGGGTGAGAAGGACACCGGATCGTGGGTGTACACCATGCTATTAGGAGGCTCAACACTAGGTGAAAAAATAAAAAAGTGTTGGACTATACCCTCTCCTCAGACACTAAGTAGCCCAGTTTAGGGCCAAAAGCAGTAGGAGAGAACCAAAGCCATAAAAATCAAACAACCAGGCACCATCATGACCTGAACCCAGAGAAAGGCCACAGGCAACAACTGATCCCAGGGCAAGAAAACCAGGTATAGGGTAGCAGCTGTGTTCCCCAATGTATTCAAGGAGAAAGGGATTTTTACGGCATAAATCCAATTTTCTTGTTAATAGCATTGGGAAACACAGGACCATGGGATGTTCTAAAACAGTTCCAATAGATGGGAAAAGGAAAAAAAAAAAAATAGGCGAGACGCGGACCACCTAGTAGACAACGGGCTGCAGTTCTCTACACCGAAAACTGGCATCAGCAAAAGCCATAAAGTGAAGTTTGTAGAACCTACTGAAAGGTGCGGATGGAGGCCCAAGCAGCAGCCTTGCAGACCTAAAACATAAAGCTTAGATGCCTTACTGCCCACGAGGGCACTCACTGTCGTTGTGGAATGAGCAGTAACACAAAAGGCGGATATCTTTCGTTGACCTTGTAGGCTTCCAATAATAGACATCATCTATTTGGAAATTACAGTCTTAAAGGCTGGAAAGCCACTGCATGGCCCATCGGGGATCAAAAAAAGAGTGGGAAGAGATAGGCCCTAACCAGATACAGACAGTGGAGAGAACTCTCATGGGGAAGAGATGGAGAAGAGCAAAAAGGAGGAGAGGAGGTTGATGTCCTAGTTGATGTGGAAGACATAGACCACCAAAGGAATAAAAAGAAAAAAATAGCACTGGACGCAAAACCACTCTGTCTTAATGAGAACAAAGAAGAGAACCCTGCAGGGAAAGCTAGCAAGCTTAGACACCCTGGGTACATGGATTGTGGCCACTGGAAATGCCACCTTCCACAAACAAAACTATAGGGAGATTCTGCAAAGAGCTCAAGGGAGACTCTTGGAGCTCAGCCAGAACAAGGTTAAGGTCCCAAAGCTCCACCGGATACCTGAAAAAAAACAGGTACAATGCGCCACTCTCAGAGGAAGTGTTAGGGCGAACCTTTTGATATGTTCACTAGTTGTCTGCTCCTGACCTAATGAATATGATCAAGTGCATGCACGAAAGAATAACATCAGACACACACAGTCGGATGTAAGCTCTCCTTGATCAGCTATGGCACAGCTCCAAGTGTCCTTTATTCAACTCCAACATAGATTTATATAAACTCTGTATATGGGCTCGGTTAGTCCCAGAATGTGAGTAACCAGATGTATTGATTGGTTAGTCCATGGGCAGATCCATGAGGCCATCAGGGTGGGTTGGTCCATGAGGCCATCAGGGTGGGTTGGTCCATGAGGCCATCAGGGTGGGTTGGTCCATGAGGCCATCAGGGTGGGTTGGTCCATGAGGCCATCAGGGTGGGTTGGTCCATGAGGCCATCAGGGTGGGTTGGTCCATGAGGCCATCAGGGTGGGTTGGTCCATGAGGCCATCAGGGGGCGTGTCTCCAAGCGATGTGTCGCTCTGTGATTGGTTAGTCCTTCTATAGAATTCAGCTTCCTCTTGGAACTTCCTTGTAGAACAGGATGTAGTCATAAATAAAGTCTCCACCTTTATCACATGCACAACAGGATGTAGTCATAGGTTCAGTTGCCATCTTGCATAACAGAGCATGATGTGATGAAACAGGAAATGGCAGCCATCTTTTGATCTAAACAACCTTATGTAAGGTGAAATAATACACTTTGTGGGTCTTTTCTCTCAATCTCCTATGTCTTGAGGTTAATTAAGTATTTGATCCTACGGCTCTCCTCAACAGAAGGGTCTTAACTAGTGATGAGCGAGCATGCTCGCCACTGCTCAGTACTCGAGATGCTCGGAGCTCGCCGAGCACTTGCGCGATGCTCGGGCGGGAGCTCGGGTCCCTGTCCTGCATGTCTGGCGCTATTTAGAGCACCAATCATGCAGGGATTGTCTGCAACTCACTGTAATGCCACAGCCATGGTGGTTGTGGCATTACAGTGATTGCCCAAATCGATGGGAACAGTGCTCACAGTGATACATGAAAAGCCATCAATTCTATGGATGCGCCATTTCTGGGGCGGCTGACGGTTAGTGTTTCTAGCCTGGGAGGGGGCCAATATTCATGGCACCCTTCCTGGGCTATTAATATCAACCCCCAGCTGTCTGCCTAGCCTTTGCTAGCTATTAAAATAGGGGGGACCCCACGTCATTTTTTTTTTTTTGGGGGGGGGGGGGGGTTCCCCATTTTAATAGCTAGTAAAGGCTAGGTATTCAGCTGGGGGCTGATATTAGTAGCCTGGGAAGCTCCGTGGGTATTACCCCCTTCCCAGGCTTCAAACATCTGCCCCAGCCGTCTGCTTAAACTCCGCTAGAGAATAAAATTACGGGGAACCCCACGCCAATTTTTTTTTTTAATAAATCCTTTATTTTAACACTAAATGACAAGTACAGTAACCAACACTATCACTGCACTTATTATATATGTGACTGACATGTTTCTCTATGTAATCTATGTGTGATGCTCTATTCTTTCTGTTCTAAATTGTCGGGTACCGGTGAATGCCGCTGATGAATTGCCGGCCGGCTTTTTCAAAGAGACGGGTGCATGAAAATCGGAGGGCACTAGTGTGTTCCAAGTGCCCTGCTATGTTTTTCATGCACCCTCCTATATACCCTGCCTGCCTGTCTGCCTATATATTCTGCCTGCCTGACGTTTAATTGAGCACTGTTTCCATCGATTTGGGCAATTTTTGACCTTCTGCAGACCACCGGGGGGGGGGGGGACCGCCAGAAAAATGCTCGAGTTTCCCATAGACTTACATTGGGCTCGTTGCTCGGGTCGAGCACCTGATTATTCCAATGTGCTCGACCCGAGCTTCGAGCACCCGAGCATTTTAGTGCTCGCTCATCACTAGTCTTAACCTATTTGAGATAAGCCATCATATGCTAAAACAGTATGGAGAAGGCAGAAATGTGCCCTATCCAGGAGATGAAGCTGAGGCCTGCATCCAAACTGGACTGAAGAAACAAGAATCCTAGGAATGGAAGAAGAATGTGATGGGAGTCCTTTTGTTCACATCAACTAACAGGAAGAAGAAAGGTTGCAAGAGACCAAAAATAATCTATATGTACATATGTGTATATAGCTAAAGGGAAGGAAGAAAATATGAATACAATGGATATGTGCATAGGTCTTAATTATAATTGCCAAAAGACTAATCGGTACAACAGAGATTAGCGAGACATCAAAAAAAAAAAAACAATAAAAAAGTCAGTAGGACTGAATGTGAACATATAAAATAGATTTTATTGATAAAGTATAAAAAATGTGGGGGTCACACAAACAAAAGGGTAAGGGCGAGTATCACGGATGAGGTAGTAAAATTGACATGTGCCAAAGGTAAGTAGGGAGACATGCTTCATAACAAGAACAATTGTGTGTATAGAATATATAACCAAAGTCAAGTATATATAAGTATAGCATAATATAAAGACAATGTATATGTGATATACAGATGTAACGTACAATGCAAGTTGATATATAGGTGGGTAGTTAAAACAGGTAGGTAAATTAGTGCATATACCACACTTGCAAAGTCAGCTTGAGTACAAGACAATTGAAATTGGATAGTACATAGTGAAATGGCAGCAGGAACTCCCTTATGATGCACGCACCCCAACTAACACAAGACCTCCAGGTACTGTGTTAAACTTTGGCAGACTAAGGCTTAAAACTTTCTAAGTCATAAGCGCCACTAGGATCTCAGGACCTCAGCCTCAACAGCTAAACCATTAAATGCAGCTGGAATGAAGTGGAATAGGGGACCTTGTAAAGGAAGTTTGAGATGGAAAACGAGGTTCCATGGAGCATTTATAACTAAATAAGGTGGGAGTATCGTGCTTGGGAAGGCAATCTCAAAGCTATCAGCATCCTCCACTATGACCCATTGCGGAAGCAGGAAGCAGATGACAGAGAGGGAGGTGATACAGTAGAGAAAATTCTGCCCATGGAAGACTCTCTGGACATGGCAATGTAAATTGGACCTAATGATGAGAAGGGATGCGAAGAGGTTCACATCGAAGGTGCCCCAGCGAAAGCATAATTGATCAATGGCATCTGGAGAAGAACCCACTCACACAGATCCAATTCTCTGCTCAGAAGTTCACAACCTAGTTTTCCATGCCAAGAATGTAAATAAATCATGTAAAGAGCTGAAACCTGGTGGTTTCTCCATGTTCCTGGTGCCCTCTTGGTTCAGGTAAGCCACTCAGTCAAGTTTTTAGTCTGTACTGGCAGCGGGTGTCCCTGATGAGGAAGGATCAGTGAGAAAGACAAAAGATGGCTCTCAAATCCAATCGGTTGTACTGGAGGAGGGCTTCCTTCACAGACCGACAACCCTGAGTGGTGAGATGATTGAACACCTCACCCTAGTGTACAAGTCTTGTATGGATCATCAGCACCTGCCATTGAGGGGAAAGGACGATCTACCAAAGCAGAACAGGGTCTGACAACCGCTAAGTAAGATCTCTGCGGAGTCGAATGGGGAGACTGATGCGACAATTCAAGGAATCCAAGGATTTGTTTCAGATACAAAATGGAATGTTTAAGCAGATGTTTATGAAACTAGGCAAAGGGCACTGCCTCAAAAACTGAAATCCATCCACCCAAAAATACTTATAAAAAAAAATAGATGAAGTACGAGGACACCATCCACGATGGGGCACTGAGTGAGCTTCTCTGTTGGGAGGAAAAAAAAAAAAAAAACACCCAGGTGTCAAAGGTCATGTCCCCAAAATTCCAGTCACTAGAATGAAATTAAAAATTACTTCTGTTGATTAATTATCCAACCGCAGAGCATCAAGGAATCCAATGACATTTGGAGACCGGAAGATTCTTGTTTCTGAACAAAGTTTTCACCACAAAATCACCCAAACAAGGGATGATTGCCACCAATCCTACTCAAAACCCCTATCAGGTCAGGGTATGACTGTCAACTTTCTGGCCCAGAGGAGTACCATTAGGGAAGCAAGCAGCTTGTTAAAAACCCTGAAACTCTTGCCAATTGCCAGTTCGAAGGGGAATGCGACAAGCTGGAAATAAGGAGAACAGAAAGGAAAGAAAACGCTCGTGGAACTCAGCGATGAGTATGTGAAGTCACATATAACTACCGAAGATAGGAATTCTCCTCATTCCAGTAATGCATTCACAGACAGAGGGAAGTGCATGTGACATCATCGTACCCATACAAATTTACTGAACCTGTTCAAGCCAAGGATGGGTCTGACCAAGCCATCCTTCTTGATAACTGTGAACAGGCTGGAATAGCAAAGTCTACAGCGTAAAGGTAGATAATGACTCCTTGTAGCTGATGGCTCAGAAGAATACAAATGCACAAGGCTAAAGCTTCAGGAGTGGACGAAGAAAACAACCTGTTTAAGGCAAAAAGGCGAAGACGATCTTGTCAATGAGAAATACTACCTCACTGACCCAGGTGCTGTCCACAAGAGCTATTCAAATCTCTCTGAATGAGACGCTACCTCACCTAAAAAATGGAACCAAGAGAGAGGAGATCTGCTTACTGTGTAAGGTTCGTGGTCCTGGAGTAGGCCAATCAGGGCAATTTAAGTCCGAATAAGAGCTAGCTGGACTCGGCGGGTCAGGATAACCTCTTATTGCTTCTGCAGAAGGAGTGGTTACAAAAGGATTGAGAACTCCTGGGAGCAAATGAGATGGTTGATGAGTGCTTCAGATTCTGGGGAGGCAGATTGCTCGTCCCCAGTTAAATCCTTAATAATGTCATGTAGGAGCTTTCCAAAGTGCTAGTCCCCTATAACAAGAGGCAAAGCAAGGGCCTTTTTGGACGCTGAGTCAGAGTAACAGGATCTGAGCAAAGTGGAGCATAAATCAGCCAAAGGAAATGGCTACAGCTCGGACCACAAATAGTGTTGACACAAAAGAAGCCCTGCAAGAGTACTCTGAGGCATGCAGCATGAGGTGGGAGGTCGAGAAGATCCTCTTGAGGAACTAGAAGCTAAATCCTGAAGAGTGTGCTTATTACAGGCTGTACACACTTTGCTGGCCCAGGACATCACAAAAGCAGAACCCCATAAGCGTGTAATATAAATAAAGGCAGAGCCTGCTGCCAAAAAAAGCTGCTTTAGAAAGGAGGTTAATCTTCATGCCCAGCGGGTCACAGATGGACGCTGCATCAGAGAAGGGCAAGGTAGTGTTCTCAAGAGCTGAGCTGCAGCTGAGCAATGGGGGAAGGAGACAGGCGGTAAATTGCATCGACAGGGAGGTACAATTCTGTGGAGTGCACAGTGTATCCTACCTGGATTGTGATCTAAAGTGGAGGACCTACATGCAACCTGGAAAGAAACTGGGGAGAAAAAAAAAAGGAAGAAAAAAAGAAAGTGTGCAGAAGACTTGATACAGTTTGTGTCTGCCTTCTACAGACAGTAGGCTAAAACTGAGCTACCTAGTATTCTAGGAGAGGGCATAGCCCAACAGGTGGTCTGGTATCCCCCAATGACATTAACCATAAAGAACTAATAGAACATGCTTTGGAAATAAACTCTAGAACCTTATTTCACGTTTGAAAACAAACTTTAACCCCTTCGCAACCCTGGAATTTTCCGTTTTTTGCATTTTCGTTTTTGCTCCCCTTGTTCCCAGAGCCATAGTGTTTTTATTTTTTGGTCAATATGACCGTGTGAGGGCTTATTTTTTGCGGGACGAGTTGTACTTTTGAACGGCATCACTGATTTTACCATATTGTGTACTGGAAAATGGGAAAAAAATTCCAAGTGCAGTGAAATAGCAAAAAATGTGCAATACCACAGATATTTTTTTCTTATTTTTCTTTCCACGTTCACTGAATGCCAAAACTGACCTGCTATTCTTATTCTCCAGGTCATTACGAGTTCGTAGATACCAAACATGTATAGGTTCTCTTTTATTTAAGTGGTGAAAAAAAATTCCAAAGTTTGCTTAAAAAATATATATAAATAAAATAAATAAATGGCGCCATTTTCCGAGACACGTAGCGTCTCCATTTTTCGTGATCTGGGGCTGAATGGGGGCTTATTTTTTGCGCACCGAGCTGAAGTTTTTATTGATACCAATTTGGGGTAGATCCTATGTTTTGATCGCCAGTTATTGCATTTTATTGCAATGTTGCGGCGACCAAAAAACGTAATTCTGGCGTTTAGAATTTTTTTCTCGTTACGCCGTTTACCGATCGGATTAATTCTTTTCTTATATTGATAGATGGGGCGATTCTGAACGCGGCGATACCAAATATGTGCATGTGTTTTGTTTTTTTTTAATAATTTTATTTTGAATGGGGCGAAAGGGGGGTGATTTAAACATTTATTTTTTTTAATATTTTTACTTTTTTTTTTTTTTACACTATTTGCTTGCTTCTATAGTCTCCATAGGAGACTAGAAGCAGCAATTACCTGATCGCCTCAGCTACATAGAGGTGATGAGCAGATCACCTCTATGTAGCAGAGATGGTCCTGTGCTATGAGCGCCGACCACTAGGTGGCGCTCATAGCAATCAGCACATGACAACCACTGGGGTGTGCTGCAGACCCAGGGTTGTCATGCCCACGCATCGGTGACCCGTGATCATGTGACAGGGTCACCGATGGGCGGGGTAAGTGACACGCTTCTGGCGCGGCGATGTTAAATGCCGCTGTCAGAGATTGACAGCGGCATTTAACATGTTAACAGCCGCGGGTGGATTGCGATTCTACCCGCGGCTGTTGCGGGCACATGTCAGCTGTAATAATCAGCTGACATGTGCCCGGTTCAGTGTGGGCTCACCGCCGGAGCCCGCGCTGAACAAGGGGTGACAGCCTGGTGAGTACTAATACAGGCTGTAAAGAGGTTAATGTAATGTTTAATCAATGGGGACAGTTATTAACACTCAAAACTGCTAATCACAATTAAACAAAAAAATAAACTACTCTCATCCCATCTTTTTGGCTCAACAGTAGTTGAATCCAAACATGACGCTATTTGCGCAGTATACGTTTCGATCCATCTGAAGAAAAAAATTAAATGAATGTCAATTTTATGAAACTTATTTTTTTTACTTCTCCATTTCCCTTACCATAAAAAAAGTACGTTGAGCTATAAACACAAACTTTCTAATTTTGTAGAGAGTTTTTTAAAGGACCTTATAAAAAAGCACCATCCGCTAAATAATATACAGTACTCTAAAAGCTACAGAATGTTTTATACAAATATGTTATGATTTGTGTTTTAAAACTGTATAATAGACACATGAACTTACCCCTTGGGCCCATCCAGCGTAGGGACCCCAGAGATTATGGAAATAATCTCCTTGAAAACAACAGAGAGGAATACACACATTACACAGTAATAGAGACAGGCTTTGTTCACATCAAGTTAGTGATCTACACCCAGTATGTTCTCTGGGGAAAGCCCCTGTCATACATGCTAAGTGTAGGTAATGAAGTTCACTAACCATCTGACAGATGCCCTTTTGGCTGCTTTCAGATAGAAAAGGTATGGTATAGTGTATAAAAGCTACACAATTTCATAGAAAAGTATACAAAAAAAACAAACCATAAACTGAGCAGTATTTTTTTTTATAATTTAACAGTAGAGTCCAATGGACAACATATCTGACTGAATATACACTGCTCAAAAAAATAAAGGGAACACTTAAACAACAGAATATAACTCCAAGTAAATCAAACTTCTGTGAAATCAAACTGTCCACTTAGGAAGCAACACTGATTGACAATCAATTTCACATGCTGTTGTGCAAATGGAATAGACAATAGATGGAAATTATTGGCAATTATCAAGACAGCCTCAATAAAGGAGTGGTTCTGCAGGTGGGGACCACAGACCACATCTCAGTACCAATGCTTTCTGCCTGATGTTTTGGTCACTTTTGAATGTTGGTGGTGCTTTCACACTTGTGGTAGCATGAGACGGACTCTACAACCCACAGAAGTTGCTCAGGTAGTGCAGCTCATCCAGGATGACACATCAATGCGAGCTGAGGCTAGAAGGTTTGCTGTGTCTGTCAGCGTAGTGTCCAGAGGCTGGAGGTGCTACAAGGAGACAGGCCAGTACACCAGGAGACGTGGAGGGGGCCGTAGGAGGGCAACAACCCAGCAGCAGGACCGCTACCTCCGCCTTTCTGCAAGGAGGAACAGGAGGAGCACTGCCAGAGCCCTGCAAAATTACCTCCAGCAAGCAACAAATGTGCATGTGTCTGCACAAACGGTTAGAAACCGACTCCATGAGGGTGGTATGAGGGCCCGACGTCCACAGATGGGGGTTGTGCTCACAGCCCAACACCGTGCAGGACGCTTGGCATTTGCCACAGAACAGGATTGGCAAAGTCTACACTGGCGCCCTGTGCTCTTCACAGATGAAAGCAGGTTCACACTGAACACGTGACAGACGAGACAGAGTCTGGAGACGCCGTGGAGAGCGATCTGCTGCCTGCAACATCCTTCAGCATGACCGGTTTGGCAGTGGGTCAGTAATGCTGTGGTATGGCATTTCTTTGGAGGGCCGCACAGCCCTCCATGTGCTCGCCAGAGGTAGCCTGACTGCCATTAGGTACCGAGATGAGATCCTCAGACCCCTTGTGAGACCATATGCTGGTGGGGTTGGCCCTGGGTTCCTCCTAATGCAGGACAATGCCAGACCTCATGTGGCTGGAGTGTGTCAGCAGTTCCTGCAAGATGAAGGCATTGAAGCTATGGACTGGCCCGCCCGTTCCCCAGACCTGAATCCGATTGAGCACATCTGGGACATCAGGTCTCGCTCCATCCACCAACGTCACGTTGTACCACAGACTGTCCAGGAGTTGACGGACGCTTTAGTCCAGGTCTGGGAGGAGATCCCACAGGAAACCATCCGCAACCTCATCAGGAGCATGTCCAGGCGTTGTAGGGAGGTCATACAGGCACGTGGAGGCCACACACAATACTGAGCCTCATTTTGACTTGTTTTAAGGACATTACATCAAAGTTGGATCAGCCTGTAGTGTGTTTTTCCACTTTAATTTTGGGGGTGACTCCAAATCCAGGCCTCCATTGGTTAATAAATTTGATTTCCATTGATGATTTTTGTGTGATTTTGTTGTCAGCACATTCAACCTTCTACAGAAGAAAGTATTCTATGAGAATATTTCATTCATTCAGATCTAGGATGTGTTATTTGAGTGTTCCCTTTATTTTTTTGAGCAGCGTATAAAGTCACCGGCTTACATTGGAGGAGTGGAACAACTGACTGTACTGCAATGGATGGAAAGGTCTTTTAGAATATCTCTCCTATTTCTTCTGTTAAAATCATTCAGTAAGAAACATTGGATATACTAAACTAATTTATAGATCAGTATCTTGTCTCATTACATGTAAAAAAAAATTTGTTTTTGTATTACTCTACAACACTGAGTAAGTGCAGTGCACAATAGAGTGCCCTTCACTACGTACTAGAACATTATATAAGCTCAGTGCACAGAAGAGCGGCCTCACTATATACTAGAACATTATATAAGCTCAGTGCACAGAAGAGCGGCCTCGCTATATACTAGAACATTATATAAGCTCAGTACACAGAAGAGCGGCCTCACTATATACTAGAACATTATATAAGCTCAGTACACAGAAGAGCGGCCTCACTATATACTAGAACATTATATAAGCTCAGTGCACAGAAGAGCGGCCTCGCTATATACTAGAACATTATATAAGCTCAGTGCACAGAAGAGCGGCCTCACTATATACTAGAACATTATATAAGCTCAGTGCACAGAAGAGCGGCCTCACTATATACTAGAACGTTATATAAGCTCAGTGCACAGAAGAGCGGCCGCACTATATACTAGAACATTATATAAGCTCAGTGCACAGAAGAGCGGCCGCACTATATACTAGAACATTATATAAGCTCAGTGCACAGAAGAGCGGCCTCGCTATATACTAGAACATTATATAAGCTCAGTGCACAGAAGAGCGGCCTCACTATATACTAGAACGTTATATAAGCTCAGTGCACAGAAGAGCGGCCTCACTATATACTAGAACGTTATATAAGCTCAGTGCACAGAAGAGCGGCCTCGCTATATACTAGAACATTATATAAGCTCAGTGCACAGAAGAGCGGCCTCACTATATACTAGAACGTTATATAAGCTCAGTGCACAGAAGAGCGGCCTCACTATATACTAGAACATTATATAAGCTCAGTGCACAGAAGAGCGGTCTCAGTATATACTAGAACATAATATAAGCTCAGTGCACAGAAGAGCGGCCTCACTATATACTAGAACATTATATAAGCTCAGTGCACAGAAGAGCGGCCTCACTATATACTAGAACATAATATAAGCTCAGTGCACAGAAGAGCGGCCTCACTATATACTAGAACATTATATAAGCTCAGTGCACAGAAGAGCGGCCTCACTATATACTAGAACGTTATATAAGCTCAGTGCACAGAAGAGCGGCCTCACTATATACTAGAACGTTATATAAGCTCAGTGCACAGAAGAGCGGCCTCACTATATACTAGAACATTATAGAAGCTCAGTGCACAGAAGAGCGGCCTCACTATATACTAGAACGTTATATAAGCTCAGTGCACAGAAGAGCGGCCTCACTATATACTAGAACATTATATAAGCTCAGTGCACAACAGAGCGGCCTCACTATATACTAGAACGTTATATAAGCTCAGTGCACAGAAGAGCGGCCTCACTATATACTAGAACATTATATAAGCTCAGTGCACAGAAGAGCGGCCTCACTATATACTAGAACGTTATATAAGCTCAGTGCACAGAAGAGCGGCCTCACTATATACTAGAACGTTATATAAGCTCAGTGCACAGAAGAGCGGCCTCACTATATACTAGAACATTATAGAAGCTCAGTGCACAACAGAGCGGCCTCACTATATACTAGAACGTTATATAAGCTCAGTGCACAGAAGAGCGGCCTCACTATATACTAGAACATTATATAAGCTCAGTGCACAGAAGAGCGGCCTCACTATATACTAGAACGTTATATAAGCTCAGTGCACAGAAGAGCGGCCTCACTATATACTAGAACGTTATATAAGCTCAGTGCACAGAAGAGCGGCCTCACTATATACTAGAACGTTATATAAGCTCAGTGCACAGAAGAGCGGCCGCACTATATACTAGAACATTATATAAGCTCAGTGCACAGAAGAGCGGCCGCACTATATACTAGAACATTATATAAGCTCAGTGCACAGAAGAGCGGCCGCACTATATACTAGAACATTATATAAGCTCAGTGCACAGAAGAGCGGCCTCACTATATACTAGAACATTATATAAGCTCAGTGCACAGAAGAGCGGCCTCACTATATACTAGAACGTTATATAAGCTCAGTGCACAGAAGAGCGGCCTCACTATATACTAGAACGTTATATAAGCTCAGTGCACAGAAGAGCGGCCTCACTATATACTAGAACGTTATATAAGCTCAGTGCACAGAAGAGCGGCCTCACTATATACTAGAACATTATAGAAGCTCAGTGCACAGAAGAGCGGCCTCACTATATACTAGAACGTTATATAAGCTCAGTGCACAGAAGAGCGGCCTCACTATATACTAGAACATTATATAAGCTCAGTGCACAGAAGAGCGGCCTCACTATATACTAGAACGTTATATAAGCTCAGTGCACAGAAGAGCGGCCTCACTATATACTAGAACGTTATATAAGCTCAGTGCACAGAAGAGCGGCCGCACTATATACTAGAACATTATATAAGCTCAGTGCACAGAAGAGCGGCCGCACTATATACTAGAACATTATATAAGCTCAGTGCACAGAAGAGCGGCCTCACTATATACTAGAACGTTATATAAGCTCAGTGCACAGAAGAGCGGCCGCACTATATACTAGAACATTATATAAGCTCAGTGCACAGAAGAGCGGCCGCACTATATACTAGAACATTATATAAGCTCAGTGCACAGAAGAGCGGCCTCACTATATACTAGAACGTTATATAAGCTCAGTGCACAGAAGAGCGGCCGCACTATATACTAGAACATTATATAAGCTCAGTGCACAGAAGAGCGGCCGCACTATATACTAGAACATTATATAAGCTCAGTGCACAGAAGAGCGGCCTCACTATATACTAGAACGTTATATAAGCTCAGTGCACAGAAGAGCGGCCGCACTATATACTAGAACATTATATAAGCTCAGTGCACAGAAGAGCGGCCGCACTATATACTAGAACGTTATATAAGCTCAGTGCACAGAAGAGCGGCCGCACTATATACTAGAACATTATAGAAGCTCAGTGCACAGAAGAGCGGCCTCACTATATACTAGAACGTTATATAAGCTCAGTGCACAGAAGAGCGGCCTCACTATATACTAGAACGTTATATAAGCTCAGTGCACAGAAGAGCGGCCTCACTATATACTAGAACGTTATATAAGCTCAGTGCACAGAAGAGCGGCCTCGCTATATACTAGAACATTATATAAGCTCAGTGCACAGAAGAGCGGCCTCGCTATATACTAGAACATTATATAAGCTCAGTGCACAGAAGAGCGGCCTCACTATATACTAGAACATT
Organism: Phyllobates terribilis; assembly: GCF_046119375.1. Classification (NCBI taxonomy): domain Eukaryota; kingdom Metazoa; phylum Chordata; class Amphibia; order Anura; family Dendrobatidae; genus Phyllobates; species Phyllobates terribilis. The sequence continues at coordinate 450,543,446 of NW_027362762.1, forward strand.
ATATAAGCTCAGTGCACAGAAGAGCGGCCTCACTATATACTAGAACGTTATATAAGCTCAGTGCACAGAAGAGCGGCCTCACTATATACTAGAACATTATAGAAGCTCAGTGCACAGAAGAGCGGCCTCACTATATACTAGAACGTTATATAAGCTCAGTGCACAGAAGAGCGGCCTCACTATATACTAGAACATTATATAAGCTCAGTGCACAGAAGAGCGGCCTCACTATATACTAGAACGTTATATAAGCTCAGTGCACAGAAGAGCGGCCTCACTATATACTAGAACGTTATATAAGCTCAGTGCACAGAAGAGCGGCCTCACTATATACTAGAACGTTATATAAGCTCAGTGCACAGAAGAGCGGCCGCACTATATACTAGAACATTATATAAGCTCAGTGCACAGAAGAGCGGCCGCACTATATACTAGAACATTATATAAGCTCAGTGCACAGAAGAGCGGCCGCACTATATACTAGAACATTATATAAGCTCAGTGCACAGAAGAGCGGCCGCACTATATACTAGAACATTATATAAGCTCAGTGCACAGAAGAGCGGCCTCACTATATACTAGAACGTTATATAAGCTCAGTGCACAGAAGAGCGGCCTCACTATATACTAGAACGTTATATAAGCTCAGTGCACAGAAGAGCGGCCTCACTATATACTAGAACGTTATATAAGCTCAGTGCACAGAAGAGCGGCCTCAGTATATACTAGAACGTTATATAAGCTCAGTGCACAGAAGAGCGGCCTCAGTATATACTAGAACATTATATAAGCTCAGTGCACAGAAGAGCGGTCTCAGTATATACTAGAACATAATATAAGCTCAGTGCACAGAAGAGCGGCCTCGCTATATACTAGAACATTATATAAGCTCAGTGCACAGAAGAGCGGCCTCACTATATACTAGAACATTATATAAGCTCAGTGCACAGAAGAGCGGCCTCACTATATACTAGAACGTTATATAAGCTCAGTGCACAGAAGAGCGGCCTCACTATATACTAGAACATAATATAAGCTCAGTGCACAGAAGAGCGGCCTCACTATATACTAGAACATTATATAAGCTCAGTGCACAGAAGAGCGGCCTCACTATATACTAGAACGTTATATAAGCTCAGTGCACAGAAGAGCGGCCTCACTATATACTAGAACGTTATATAAGCTCAGTGCACAGAAGAGCGGCCTCACTATATACTAGAACATTATAGAAGCTCAGTGCACAGAAGAGCGGCCTCACTATATACTAGAACATTATATAAGCTCAGTGCACAGAAGAGCGGCCTCACTATATACTAGAACATTATATAAGCTCAGTGCACAGAAGAGCGGCCTCACTATATACTAGAACGTTATATAAGCTCAGTGCACAGAAGAGCGGCCTCACTATATACTAGAACGTTATATAAGCTCAGTGCACAGAAGAGCGGCCTCACTATATACTAGAACGTTATATAAGCTCAGTGCACAGAAGAGCGGCCTCACTATATACTAGAACATTATAGAAGCTCAGTGCACAGAAGAGCGGCCTCGCTATATACTAGAACGTTATATAAGCTCAGTGCACAGAAGAGCGGCCTCACTATATACTAGAACGTTATATAAGCTCAGTGCACAGAAGAGCGGCCTCACTATATACTAGAACGTTATATAAGCTCAGTGCACAGAAGAGCGGCCTCACTATATACTAGAACGTTATATAAGCTCAGTGCACAGAAGAGCGGCCGCACTATATACTAGAACATTATATAAGCTCAGTGCACAGAAGAGCGGCCGCACTATATACTAGAACATTATATAAGCTCAGTGCACAGAAGAGCGGCCTCACTATATACTAGAACGTTATATAAGCTCAGTGCACAGAAGAGCGGCCTCACTATATACTAGAACGTTATATAAGCTCAGTGCACAGAAGAGCGGCCTCACTATATACTAGAACATTATATAAGCTCAGTGCACAGAAGAGCGGCCTCACTATATACTAGAACATTATATAAGCTCAGTACACAGAAGAGCGGCCTCACTATATACTAGAACATTATATAAGCTCAGTGCACAGAAGAGCGGCCTCGCTATATACTAGAACATTATATAAGCTCAGTGCACAGAAGAGCGGCCTCACTATATACTAGAACATTATATAAGCTCAGTACACAGAAGAGCGGCCTCGCTATATACTAGAACATTATATAAGCTCAGTGCACAGAAGAGCGGCCTCGCTATATACTAGAACATTATATAAGCTCAGTGCACAGAAGAGCGGCCTCACTATATACTAGAACGTTATATAAGCTCAGTGCACAGAAGAGCGGCCTCACTATATACTAGAACATTATAGAAGCTCAGTGCACAGAAGAGCGGCCTCACTATATACTAGAACATTATATAAGCTCAGTGCACAGAAGAGCGGCCTCACTATATACTAGAACGTTATATAAGCTCAGTGCACAGAAGAGCGGCCTCACTATATACTAGAACGTTATATAAGCTCAGTGCACAGAAGAGCGGCCTCACTATATACTAGAACATTATATAAGCTCAGTGCACAGAAGAGCGGCCTCACTATATACTAGAACATTATATAAGCTCAGTGCACAGAAGAGCGGCCGCACTATATACTAGAACATTATATAAGCTCAGTGCACAGAAGAGCGGCCTCACTATATACTAGAACATTATATAAGCTCAGTGCACAGAAGAGCGGCCTCACTATATACTAGAACGTTATATAAGCTCAGTGCACAGAAGAGCGGCCTCACTATATACTAGAACGTTATATAAGCTCAGTGCACAGAAGAGCGGCCTCACTATATACTAGAACATTATATAAGCTCAGTGCACAGAAGAGCGGCCTCACTATATACTAGAACATTATATAAGCTCAGTGCACAGAAGAGCGGCCGCACTATATACTAGAACATTATATAAGCTCAGTGCACAGAAGAGCGGCCGCACTATATACTAGAACATTATATAAGCTCAGTGCACAGAAGAGCGGCCTCACTATATACTAGAACATTATATAAGCTCAGTGCACAGAAGAGCGGCCGCACTATATACTAGAACATTATATAGCTCAGTGCACAGAAGAGCGGCCGCACTATATACTAGAACATTATATAAGCTCAGTGCACAGAAGAGCGGCCTCACTATATACTAGAACGTTATATAAGCTCAGTGCACAGAAGAGCGGCCTCACTATATACTAGAACGTTATATAAGCTCAGTGCACAGAAGAGCGGCCTCACTATATACTAGAACGTTATATAAGCTCAGTGCACAGAAGAGCGGCCTCAGTATATACTAGAACGCTATATAAGCTCAGTGCACAGAAGAGCGGCCTCAGTATATACTAGAACATTATATAAGCTCAGTGCACAGAAGAGCGGTCTCAGTATATACTAGAACATAATATAAGCTCAGTGCACAGAAGAGCGGCCTCACTATATACTAGAACATAATATAAGCTCAGTGCACAGAGAGCGGCCTCACTATATACTAGAACATAATATAAGCTCAGTGCACAGAAGAGCGGCCTCACTATATACTAGAACGTTATATAAGCTCAGTGCACAGAAGAGCGGCCGCACTATATACTAGAACATTATATAAGCTCAGTGCACAGAAGAGCGGCCTCACTATATACTAGAACATTATAGAAGCTCAGTGCACAGAAGAGCGGCCTCGCTATATACTAGAACATTATAGAAGCTCAGTGCACAGAAGAGCGGCCTCGCTATATACTAGAACATTATATAAGCTCAGTGCACAGAAGAGCGGCCTCGCTATATACTAGAACATTATATAAGTCAGTGCACAGAAGAGCGGCCTCGCTATATACTAGAACATTATATAAGCTCAGTGCACAGAAGAGCGGCCTCGCTATATACTAGAACGTTATATAAGCTCAGTGCACAGAAGAGCGGCCTCGCTATATACTAGAACATTATATAAGCTCAGTGCACAGAAGAGCGGCCTCACTATATACTAGAACGTTATATAAGCTCCGTGCACAGAAGAGCGGCCTCACTATATACTAGAACGTTATATAAGCTCAGTGCACAGAAGAGCGGCCTCACTATATACTAGAACATTATATAAGCTCAGTGCACAGAAGAGCGGCCTCACTATATACTAGAACGTTATATAAGCTCAGTGCACAGAAGAGCGGCCTCACTATATACTAGAACATTATATAAGCTCAGTGCACAGAAGAGCGGCCTCACTATATACTAGAACATTATATAAGCTCAGTACACAGAAGAGCGGCCTCACTATATACTAGAACATTATATAAGCTCAGTACACAGAAGAGCGGCCTCACTATATACTAGAACATTATATACGCTCAGTACACAGAAGAGCGGCCTCACTATATACTAGAACATTATATAAGCTCAGTGCACAGAAGAGCGGCCTCGCTATATACTAGAACATTATATAAGCTCAGTGCACAGAAGAGCGGCCTCGCTATATACTAGAACATTATATAAGCTCAGTGCATAGAAGAGCGGCCTCGCTATATACTAGAACATTATATAAGCTCAGTGCACAGAAGAGCGGCCTCGCTATATACTAGAACATTATATAAGCTCAGTGCACAGAAGAGCGGCTCGCTATATACTAGAACATTATATAAGCTCAGTGCACAGAAGAGCGGCCTCACTATATACTAGAACATTATATAAGCTCAGTGCACAGAAGAGCGGCCTCACTATATACTAGAACATTATATAAGCTCAGTGCATAGAAGAGCGGCCTCACTATATACTAGAACATTTATAAGCTCAGTGCACAGAAGAGCGGCCTCACTATATACTAGAACACTCTATATAAGCTCAGTGCCCAGAAGAGCGGCCTCATCTATATAATCGCTTG